>NC_135547.1:75170861-75500861 GCF_045843805.1 Urocitellus parryii
TGCTAGAAAATATATATAATTATGGCAAAATAAAACCATTACCCTATAAACAGAAGCAAAGAGAAATTATTCGTAGCAGAACTGCTTTACAGGAAAAACTAAAATAACTTCTTCAGGCTGAAAGCAAGTGATGCCAGATGCCAGATAGTAATTTGGATCTGAAAAGAAATGGGGGAGGAGGCAAAGAGTTCCAATAAAAATAATTATGTAGGTAATTCTAAAAGAGAATATAATTACATATTTTTTCTCCTTTCTTTTCCTAACTGAACTAAAGAGCAGTTGTATAAAGCTACACACAAACAGTTATATTGATAGGCCTATAATATATAGAAATGTAATATATTTGGCAATAAGAGCTCAAAGGAGGTATATGAGACCAAAGTTGTATTTAAGGAAATAATATCATCAAATACTGGTGTGAATCCATGGGAACAAATGAGGAGAATCAAGAAAGGTGAAAAAAGAAAGGTAAATAAATTAAATGCATTCTGCTGTCATATATAACAAATTAGAATAAATAAATAATTTTTTAAAAGAAAGGTGAATAAGAAAGTAGATATAACAAGCTCTAAATACATATATATATACTCTCCTTTCTTCTCTCAGCTTATTTAAAAGATAAATTATATAAATTAACAATTATAATAATGTATGTGGAGTTACACATAGATATAATATGCATATCAATAATAGCACAAAAAGGAAGGGGAATAGAGTTACATAGGAAAAAAGTTTCTGTATCTTATTGGATTTAAGTTAATATAAACCTGATATAGATTGTAAGAGGCATAAGAAGTAAAATGAAGAATCAATAAATGGGATTGTATCAAACTAAAAAGCTTCTTCACGGCAAGAAAACAATCAAGAACATGAAGAGACAGCCCACAGAATAGGAGAAAATCTTTGCCACCTGCACTTCAGCTGGAGCATTTAATCTCCAGGATACATAAAGAATTCAAAAATGTAACACCAAAAAAAAAACAAATAATTCAATCAATAAATGGACTGAGGGACTGAACTCTTCTTCACAGAAGAAGAAAAACGATTGGTCAACAAATATATGAAAAAATGTACAACATCTCTAACAATTAGAGAAATGCAAGTTGAAACTACACTGAGATTGCATCTCAATCTAGTCAGAATGGCAATTATCAAAAATACAAGCAACAGTAAATGTTGATGTGGGGGGAAAACGTACAATCCTACATTGCTGGTAGACTGCAAATTGGTGCAACCACTATAGAAAGCAGTATAGAGATTGCTCAGAAAACTTGGAATGCATCCACTATTTGACCCAGTTATTCCCACCCCTTGGTTTATACCCAAAGGATTGAAAATCAGCATTACAGTGACACAGCAACATCAATGTTTATAGCAGCTCAATTCACAATAGCTAAATTATGTAATCAACCTAGGTACCCGTCAGCAGATGAATGGATAAAGAAAATGTGAGATATATATATATATACACACACACATATATACATACATACACACACACACACACACACAATGGAATATTACTCAACCATAAAAAGAATGACATTATGGCATTTGCTGGTAAATGGATGGAACTGGAGAATATCATGCTAGGTGAAATAAACCATTCCCTAAACCACATGCTAAATGTTTTCTTTGATATGCAAATGCTAATTTCACAATGAGTGGGGGTGAAACCTAGGAAAGAACAGAAGTACTTCTAATTAGAAAAAGGGGAATGAAGGGAAGGGAGGGGGAATGGGAATTGGAAAAATAGTAGAATGAATTGGACATTACTATCCTGTGTATATGTGATTATACAACCAATGTAATTCTACATCAGGTACCACCAGAAGAATAAGAAGTTATACTCCATATATGTATGTCAAAATACATTCTACTCTCAGACTGGAGTTATGGCTCAGTGGTAGAGTGCTCGCCTAGCATGCACAGGGCACTAGGTTCAATCCTCAGCACCACATAAATGTAAAATAAGCATATTTGTGTCCACCTAAAACTAAGAAATAAATATTTTTAAAAATACATTCTACTCTCATGTATAACTAATTATATCAAATAAGAAGAATAAAAAAGATGTTTACTGTAAGTACTAGATCAGTCAATAAGAAAAGAACTCAAGATATAGTGAAATAATCATTAAGGAATTAGTATTAAACTAGAAACTATTCATTATTGCAAAAGAAAGCTGTAAAGGAAGAACAGAAGAACAAAAAGTATGATGCCGCAAACTGCCCGGCCCCGGGCCGGTTGAGTCCTGCTCCTGCTGCCGAGCACTGCCTGCGGCACCCCTGCTGAGCGATCCCCTGCTGAGCTGTCAGTGCACACGGGCTTGCAATCTTGCAACCCGGTTGGGCACAAAAACACAAGCCAGTCAAACTGAGACAAAGTTTTATTTAGAGAGAGGCCGTGTGCGTCCCCTAACAGGTGGGTCCGCCACGTGTGTGTTCTACCTGAGCCGGGGGGGGGGGGGGGGGGGGGTTCCCCTTCCCCCGGAACACCCTCCTACCATCCTTTCCCAACCAATGGGAACTCTCCCATTACAAGAGTGACATGAGTAACCTGAGTCCTGAAAATGGGCCCAGCTGGACAGCATGAGTCCAATTACCATATGAATGTGAATTGCTGGCTGGCAGTCAATAAAATCCAAAGGTGCCTGTATCAATATTTTTGCTGTGGCTCCTAACATCTGCCCCCTACTGTTTAAATAAACAACAGGCAAATGTGGCTAGGGACCGTGCCTGTTAGGTATGTCCAATTCACATATGGTTCTTACCCGTCATGGGAAAACTGACCTTATTGCGTCAGTCTCCTGGCTTAGGTTGATACCACTGTAACCGAATCATACCCGTCACTGACTACCGGTCCAGTATATAGCCATACCTGTGTAATAGGCCTATGCACCAGTGGGGGGGTGAGGTTCTTGCCTCACCTCTGTTGGCCCCCAAATTTAACCTTGGTGCCAGTGGGGGGGTGAGGTTCTTGCCTCACCTCTGTTGGCCCCCAAATTTAGACCATCACTAGCAGAAGGGAGAAAGACGCAGAATTGCCACGACACCAAGCCAATTGACGGCTCCTATGGAAACACTGGTGACACATCGGCTAAGATATTTAGCACTACCAGTTCGCTGTAACAACAAATAGAACACAATGTATATAGGTGATACATAGTCCAGACAAGTTGTGTAAGCAGTTCAAAGTGGAGGAGTCTATCAATATGTCCATTTCCTCCCAAGGTAAATTAAGTCCTTGATTGAGCAGTTCAAATTGGAGGAGTCTATCAATATGTCCATTTCCTCCCAAAGTAAATTAAGTCCTTGATTGAGCAGTCTTATTGAGTTATTTTGATTGATGTATCAATTTATACAGTTTATAGTGATAGCTATCATAAAAGTTGTAGTTTGGTCTTAGTCTTCACCGGCACTGGGATGGAGATGGGAATTATGGCCATGTTGCTAAAGAGACATTATCCTGAACAGAATTATGAAATATAATGAAAAGGAAAGGTGAAAGTAAACAAACATATCTGTTAACCACCTTTAAAAACAAAATTTAATAACAGCTGTTTACCTAAAGTAAATTAAACCATATAAGTCACGTGACTAAATTTTTTTTTTGAATACTTGTATCTATATATACATGAGCGCTCCTTATAAATGAAATATGGACATACACACATACAGACATACAACACAAAACAGCATACATAACATAGAACATATAAGACAATAATAAATAAAGGCCTTGTAGCTATAGCTAGGTGAAATCTCCATTGCAATGTTTAAAAACTTTACAGTTAAAAAAAAATAAATAAAACACAGTCAAAAAAATAAAACTGATCAGAAAAACACTAACCTAGGTTTGTATGAGCTTAAAAAATAAGGTAAAATAAAATAAAATAAAATAGAACTTTATGATGTGGGAAAAATGCAAATAATAAAATAGATATTGAAAAAGGCACCGTGGTAAATCACTGTCGCAGATGCAAGAATAGCCAGGCTGGAACTCTGGATATCAGCTGTTATGGATTTGAGTCAAATCATCTTCTTTTTCTGTAGAAATTGTTTTAGTTAATCTCTCTGGAATCCAAATTGGTTGCTGTTCCTCCTGTGGAAAAACACAGACGGAGCCCCGACTCCAGACTATTACTGGGTCCGGACCTTTCCATTGTCCTGTTAGAATATCTTTCCAAAGTACCTTAGGCTTATGTACATTTTTCGGATACATATGTCTTTCCGCAGCACTAAGTCCTGATGAATCCAAATTTAGAAAGTTTAGAGTAAAAAGGGTTATTTTAAGTTTATCTTTGGGGGATATATACCCCTTACTAATTCCCTCCCTTTGCTTTAATAAGTACATTTTTATAGTTTGATGAGCTCTTTCAACTATGCCTTGTCCCTGTGGGTTGTATGGGATTCCTGTTATATGAGTAATGCCAAATGATGAGCAAAATTGTTTAAAAGACTTGGAGATGTAACCAGGACCGTTATCGGTTTTTAACTGTTTAGGAACACCCACAGTGGCAAAATTTTGTAAGCAATGAGCTATAACATCTTTAGTTTTTTCTCCGGGATGAAGGGAGCCCATCAAAAATCCAGAAGAAGTATCAACTGTAACATGTAAATATTTTAATTTTCCAAATTCTGGCAAGTGTGTGACGTCCATCTGCCAAATATGGTTAGGTATCAGTCCTCTAGGATTGACTCCAAGATTAACTTGTGGCAAAAATGTCACACAATTTTGACATTGTTTTATTATATGTCTGGCTTGTTCTTTAGTTATTTTAAAACGTTTTTGTAAAGTATTAGCATTGACATGGAACCTTTTATGAAAATTTATAGCTTCTTCTATTGTGGAGAAAATATGTATGTCATGTGTAGATTTATCTGCTAGTTCATTACCCAAACTAAGGGCTCCAGGCAATCCTGTATGTGCTCTGATATGTCCTATAAAGAATGGATCCTTTTTATCCCAGATTAGACTTTGTATAGCAGAAAACAAAGAGAAAACAGTAGAGGAAGGAGAAATCCTACCAGCATCTTCAAGAGATACGATAGCATTAACTACATACTGACTATCAGAAAATAAATTAAATGTAGAATCTTTGAACATCATAAAAGCTTGCAATACTGCATTGAGCTCTACCTTTTGAGCTGATTGTTTGGGTACTAAAAATGTAAAAGTTTGATCAGGAGTAACTACTGCTGCTGTACCATTATTTGACCCATCAGTGAATATATTTGGAGCATTTATGATAGGGGTTTTTCTTGTCATTTTTGGAAAAACTACAGGATGCTTAGACCAAAAGGACAACAAAGGATTAGATGGCAAGTGATTATCAAATGCAACACTAGATTTACACATGATTATTGCCCAAGTATTTAACTCATTAGCTAACTCATCAATTTGATCCATAGTATATGGAGTAATAATTTTATTGGGAGAAATCCCAAACACTCCTTTTGCTGCTTTTATTCCTTTGAGTATTAATTGCCCTACAGCCTCAGGATATCTAGTAAGAATAGTATTAGGAGAATAAGATAAATGTATCCATAATAATGGACCTTCTTGCCAAAATACCCCTGTAGGAATATTTTTTGTCGGTAATACAATAAATAATAAAGGCAAACTTATATCAATTCTATCCAAATGCATATTTTCCATATATGTTTCAATGATTTTTAATGCCTTTCTAGCTTCAGGCGTTAACATGCGGGGTGAATTTGGATCTGATGGACCTTTTAAAATATCAAATAAAGGTCCTAATTCTCCTGTTGGTATGCCTAGATAAGGCCTTATCCAATTTATATCTCCCAATAACTTTTGAAAGTCATTAAGTGATTTGAGTTGATCTACTCGTATTTGAATTTTTGGTGGAAGGACCATGGTTGAGGATAATAGAACTCCTAAATAATTAATTGGAAGATTTAATTGTACTTTATCTATTGCTATTTCTAGATTATAATTTTTTAATAAGTTTGTAAGCGTGGCATAACATTCTAGCAATGTGTTTTTATCTTTATGTGCCATTAACACATCATCCATATAGTGAAATATCTGTAGTTCAGGGTTTTGATTTCTAAGTGGCTGGATTGCTTTATCAACATAAATTTGGCACAAAGTTGGGCTGTTAGCCATCCCTTGAGGGAGTACTTTCCATTCATATCTCTGATCAGGACCTTCATGATTCAGTGCAGGGATAGTAAATGCAAAATGTGGACTATCCTCGGGGTGAATTGGAATTGAGAAGAAACAATCTTTAATATCTATAGCTAGAACATGCCACGTTTTTGGTAAAGCAGACAGTTGGGGAATCCCTGATTGAGCAGGTCCCATAATAACCATCTCATTATTAATGGCTCTTAAATCTTGTAATAATCTCCATTTACCAGATTTCTTTTTAATAACAAAAATGGGAGTATTATGGGGAGATACGGAAGGTTGTATATGTCCTTCCGCTAATTGCTGTTTGACCAGATCATGGGCTACTTGTATCTTTTCTTTAGTTAGGGGCCACTGAGGAACCCACACTGGTCTTTCTGATTTCCAAGTAATTTTGATTGTCTCAGTGGCCCTTTTTGAAAACCCAATCCATGTTTATCTATCTCTTGATCTACTTGAATTGGTGCTGTTATATCTTGTTCTTGATCTCTTAATCTCTTTTCTTTTCTAAAGCCTTGTTTTGCCCTAGTAGTGGGCGCGTTAGGATTGATGTTATTTGTTAATGTCAATCCTAATTGATCTAGGACGTCTCGTCCCCATAAATTTATGGGGAGATGGTCCAATACATAGGGCTGTATAGTTCCTTCACATCCTTCAGGATCCCTCCAATCTAATACCATTGCACTTCTATGGGGATTAGTTGCCACTCCTAGGCCTCTAAGCGTTTGGGTCGCTTGCTGTAATGGCCAATGCTTAGGCCATTCCTGGCGAGATATGATGCTGAGGTCAGTGCCTGTGTCCAGCAGTCCATTAAAATCATGCCCTTGAATATTTAATTTTAGCATAGGGCGAGAATCTAAATTTAAAGATAGCATAGCCCAATCTACACCTGTGGAGCCTAATCCCTTGGAACCTCTTTCTACATTACAACTGGAAAATTTATCATGTAGGCTTGGTATTATTAATAACTGTGCTATTCTATCTCCTGATGAAATTACTGATATACCTCTTGGAGAACTAGCTATGATTTTTATTTCACCCTCATAATCGGGATCAATTACCCCAGGACTTATCATAAGTCCTTTAAGTGTAGAAGAACTGCGTCCTAATAATAAGCCTACTGTTCCCTGGGGAAGAGGTCCTTTTACTCCTGTGGGAATGATTTGAACTCCCATCTCTGGAGTTAATACTGCTCTGGCAGAGGCACAGATGTCCAATCTTGCGCTCCCTCTAGTCTGTCTGATGAGGGATCTGATGGATAATGCGTCCTGGGCACCACCTTGATGGTGCTGCTGGGTTCCTCCATTGCCCCGTATATTTGTGGTTTTGGGCCCCGGGGCATTGGGCCCTCCAATTCGTTTTTTGACAACGGGGCCTGATGCCTTTCTCCACGATATCGTGGGTAGACACTTGGTCTTTGTCCATTTTTTGATAACGGAATACCCTCTATGGTGGTTTGAGAATGGCATTCATTAGCCCAATGTCTCCCTCTATGGCATCGTGGGCAAATACCCGGGATTCTACTCTTTTGATACCTAGCTTTGTTAAACCCTCCTCCTATGGGGCAATTTCTTTTAAAATGCCCTTCTTGATTGCAATTATAGCATGTTTTTGGCTTGGTACTTAAAGCCTGTTTTACTTCAGCTGCCATGACTTGTCCTTGTTCATTAATGTCTCTACATAATTTAATATATGTGTTTAAATCTTCCTGTTTCCACGGTCTAATGACCTCTTTGCAGCAACGATTTGCTTGATCGTAAGCCAGCTGTTTTATAAATGGCATTGCCTGTTCTGTATTTTCAAATGTCTCAGAGGCTGCTTCAATAAGTCTAGCTACAAAGTCAGCGTAGGGCTCATTAACTCCTTGTATTATCTTAGATAGTTGACCTTGAAAATCCCCTTGTCCCTTTAAAGTTTTCCATGCCTTAATTGCATTTATAGTGACTTGAGCGTATACGCCAGGATCATATCTGAGCTGTTGCATTTGTTCTTGAAACTCCTCTTTTCCCAGTAACATTTTCAGGCCTCGTTCAGGGTAACCTGCTTCTGCATTTTGCCTAGCTGTCTCCTTGCAAAATTCCTCATTGGCAATTTTCCATAATAAATACTGTCCTCTATTTAGCACAGAATTACACACGTTAGCCCAATCAGCTGGTGTTAAGTTCCAGCCGGTAATAGATTCGACCATACTGACTGTGAAGGGAGCGGCCGGGCCGTAGGCTGCTACAGCTTCCTTTAATTGTTTTATTATTTTGAAATCTAAGGCACGGTAAACTCGTTCTTTTTCTTCTCCCTGCTCAACTACAGGGCATGCTAGTTTTTGGGGTCCCGCCTCAGGATTCCGTTCATCATCTATGGAGGCAGGTAAAGCTGTTGGTTGAACTATGCCCTCTGGTGGTGGAACGGAGTTAGTAGCAGCCTCCCTATCTGACGACCGTTTTTTCCCTGAGCTTGCCTTGTTCAAATTTTCTTCTATCTGACTAGCTTGAGAGACCTTTTGTTTTGCTTGACCTAATATGTTTTCTGCCATGGCTTGGACCTCTAACAATTTACTTAACAGTTTTTCGGTTTGTTTTTTACTAGATTCTAATCTACTATAAAGGTAACGTAACCCAATAAGATAGGATAGAAGAAAGCCAAAACAAAATGAAACAGAAACGGAGAGGAGGAAAATGATTATGTCAATTTTCTCTCTCTCAGGGCCGAATAACTTCAAACCTTGAGTCAGCCATTTATCCCAACTCATCTGAAAAAATTGTAAGGCTAGAGAGCCTGAAATAAGAGCAGAATAAATCAAAACAGAAATACCCATTCTGTCGCCTTTCCTTAGGGGCGAGTGATATTACTCACCTTTAAGTTTTGGGCGTTCCCAGTACAGGGCCACCAAAATGCCGCAAACTGCCCGGCCCCGGGCCGGTTGAGTCCCGCTCCTGCTGCCGAGCACTGCCTGCGGCACCCCTGCTGAGCGATCCCCTGCTGAGCTGTCAGTGCACACGGGCTTGCAATCTTGCAACCCGGTTGGGCACAAAAACACAAGCCAGTCAAACTGAGACAAAGTTTTATTTAGAGAGAGGCCGTGTGCGTCCCCTAACAGGTGGGTCCGCCACGTGTGTGTTCTACCTGAGCCGGGGGGGGGGGGGTTCCCCTTCCCCCGGAACACCCTCCTACCATCCTTTCCCAACCAATGGGAACTCTCCCATTACAAGAGTGACATGAGTAACCTGAGTCCTGAAAATGGGCCCAGCTGGACAGCATGAGTCCAATTACCATATGAATGTGAATTGCTGGCTGGCAGTCAATAAAATCCAAAGGTGCCTGTATCAATATTTTTGCTGTGGCTCCTAACATCTGCCCCCTACTGTTTAAATAAACAACAGGCAAATGTGGCTAGGGACCGTGCCTGTTAGGTATGTCCAATTCACATATGGTTCTTACCCGTCATGGGAAAACTGACCTTATTGCGTCAGTCTCCTGGCTTAGGTTGATACCACTGTAACCGAATCATACCCGTCACTGACTACCGGTCCAGTATATAGCCATACCTGTGTAATAGGCCTATGCACCAGTGGGGGGGTGAGGTTCTTGCCTCACCTCTGTTGGCCCCCAAATTTAACCTTGGTGCCAGTGGGGGGGTGAGGTTCTTGCCTCACCTCTGTTGGCCCCCAAATTTAGACCATCACTAGCAGAAGGGAGAAAGACGCAGAATTGCCACGACACCAAGCCAATTGACGGCTCCTATGGAAACACTGGTGACACATCGGCTAAGATATTTAGCACTACCAGTTCGCTGTAACAACAAATAGAACACAATGTATATAGGTGATACATAGTCCAGACAAGTTGTGTAAGCAGTTCAAAGTGGAGGAGTCTATCAATATGTCCATTTCCTCCCAAGGTAAATTAAGTCCTTGATTGAGCAGTTCAAATTGGAGGAGTCTATCAATATGTCCATTTCCTCCCAAAGTAAATTAAGTCCTTGATTGAGCAGTCTTATTGAGTTATTTTGATTGATGTATCAATTTATACAGTTTATAGTGATAGCTATCATAAAAGTTGTAGTTTGGTCTTAGTCTTCACCGGCACTGGGATGGAGATGGGAATTATGGCCATGTTGCTAAAGAGACATTATCCTGAACAGAATTATGAAATATAATGAAAAGGAAAGGTGAAAGTAAACAAACATATCTGTTAACCACCTTTAAAAACAAAATTTAATAACAGCTGTTTACCTAAAGTAAATTAAACCATATAAGTCACGTGACTAAATTTTTTTTTTGAATACTTGTATCTATATATACATGAGCGCTCCTTATAAATGAAATATGGACATACACACATACAGACATACAACACAAAACAGCATACATAACATAGAACATATAAGACAATAATAAATAAAGGCCTTGTAGCTATAGCTAGGTGAAATCTCCATTGCAATGTTTAAAAACTTTACAGTTAAAAAAAAATAAATAAAACACAGTCAAAAAAATAAAACTGATCAGAAAAACACTAACCTAGGTTTGTATGAGCTTAAAAAATAAGGTAAAATAAAATAAAATAAAATAGAACTTTATGATGTGGGAAAAATGCAAATAATAAAATAGATATTGAAAAAGGCACCGTGGTAAATCACTGTCGCAGATGCAAGAATAGCCAGGCTGGAACTCTGGATATCAGCTGTTATGGATTTGAGTCAAATCATCTTCTTTTTCTGTAGAAATTGTTTTAGTTAATCTCTCTGGAATCCAAATTGGTTGCTGTTCCTCCTGTGGAAAAACACAGACGGAGCCCCGACTCCAGACTATTACTGGGTCCGGACCTTTCCATTGTCCTGTTAGAATATCTTTCCAAAGTACCTTAGGCTTATGTACATTTTTCGGATACATATGTCTTTCCGCAGCACTAAGTCCTGATGAATCCAAATTTAGAAAGTTTAGAGTAAAAAGGGTTATTTTAAGTTTATCTTTGGGGGATATATACCCCTTACTAATTCCCTCCCTTTGCTTTAATAAGTACATTTTTATAGTTTGATGAGCTCTTTCAACTATGCCTTGTCCCTGTGGGTTGTATGGGATTCCTGTTATATGAGTAATGCCAAATGATGAGCAAAATTGTTTAAAAGACTTGGAGATGTAACCAGGACCGTTATCGGTTTTTAACTGTTTAGGAACACCCACAGTGGCAAAATTTTGTAAGCAATGAGCTATAACATCTTTAGTTTTTTCTCCGGGATGAAGGGAGCCCATCAAAAATCCAGAAGAAGTATCAACTGTAACATGTAAATATTTTAATTTTCCAAATTCTGGCAAGTGTGTGACGTCCATCTGCCAAATATGGTTAGGTATCAGTCCTCTAGGATTGACTCCAAGATTAACTTGTGGCAAAAATGTCACACAATTTTGACATTGTTTTATTATATGTCTGGCTTGTTCTTTAGTTATTTTAAAACGTTTTTGTAAAGTATTAGCATTGACATGGAACCTTTTATGAAAATTTATAGCTTCTTCTATTGTGGAGAAAATATGTATGTCATGTGTAGATTTATCTGCTAGTTCATTACCCAAACTAAGGGCTCCAGGCAATCCTGTATGTGCTCTGATATGTCCTATAAAGAATGGATCCTTTTTATCCCAGATTAGACTTTGTATAGCAGAAAACAAAGAGAAAACAGTAGAGGAAGGAGAAATCCTACCAGCATCTTCAAGAGATACGATAGCATTAACTACATACTGACTATCAGAAAATAAATTAAATGTAGAATCTTTGAACATCATAAAAGCTTGCAATACTGCATTGAGCTCTACCTTTTGAGCTGATTGTTTGGGTACTAAAAATGTAAAAGTTTGATCAGGAGTAACTACTGCTGCTGTACCATTATTTGACCCATCAGTGAATATATTTGGAGCATTTATGATAGGGGTTTTTCTTGTCATTTTTGGAAAAACTACAGGATGCTTAGACCAAAAGGACAACAAAGGATTAGATGGCAAGTGATTATCAAATGCAACACTAGATTTACACATGATTATTGCCCAAGTATTTAACTCATTAGCTAACTCATCAATTTGATCCATAGTATATGGAGTAATAATTTTATTGGGAGAAATCCCAAACACTCCTTTTGCTGCTTTTATTCCTTTGAGTATTAATTGCCCTACAGCCTCAGGATATCTAGTAAGAATAGTATTAGGAGAATAAGATAAATGTATCCATAATAATGGACCTTCTTGCCAAAATACCCCTGTAGGAATATTTTTTGTCGGTAATACAATAAATAATAAAGGCAAACTTATATCAATTCTATCCAAATGCATATTTTCCATATATGTTTCAATGATTTTTAATGCCTTTCTAGCTTCAGGCGTTAACATGCGGGGTGAATTTGGATCTGATGGACCTTTTAAAATATCAAATAAAGGTCCTAATTCTCCTGTTGGTATGCCTAGATAAGGCCTTATCCAATTTATATCTCCCAATAACTTTTGAAAGTCATTAAGTGATTTGAGTTGATCTACTCGTATTTGAATTTTTGGTGGATGGACCATGGTTGAGGATAATAGAACTCCTAAATAATTAATTGGAAGATTTAATTGTACTTTATCTATTGCTATTTCTAGATTATAATTTTTTAATAAGTTTGTAAGCGTGGCATAACATTCTAGCAATGTGTTTTTATCTTTATGTGCCATTAACACATCATCCATATAGTGAAATATCTGTAGTTCAGGGTTTTGATTTCTAAGTGGCTGGATTGCTTTATCAACATAAATTTGGCACAAAGTTGGGCTGTTAGCCATCCCTTGAGGGAGTACTTTCCATTCATATCTCTGATCAGGACCTTCATGATTCAGTGCAGGGATAGTAAATGCAAAATGTGGACTATCCTCGGGGTGAATTGGAATTGAGAAGAAACAATCTTTAATATCTATAGCTAGAACATGCCACGTTTTTGGTAAAGCAGACAGTTGGGGAATCCCTGATTGAGCAGGTCCCATAATAACCATCTCATTATTAATGGCTCTTAAATCTTGTAATAATCTCCATTTACCAGATTTCTTTTTAATAACAAAAATGGGAGTATTATGGGGAGATACGGAAGGTTGTATATGTCCTTCCGCTAATTGCTGTTTGACCAGATCATGGGCTACTTGTATCTTTTCTTTAGTTAGGGGCCACTGAGGAACCCACACTGGTCTTTCTGATTTCCAAGTAATTTTGATTGTCTCAGTGGCCCTTTTTGAAAACCCAATCCATGTTTATCTATCTCTTGATCTACTTGAATTGGTGCTGTTATATCTTGTTCTTGATCTCTTAATCTCTTTTCTTTTCTAAAGCCTTGTTTTGCCCTAGTAGTGGGCGCGTTAGGATTGATGTTATTTGTTAATGTCAATCCTAATTGATCTAGGACGTCTCGTCCCCATAAATTTATGGGGAGATGGTCCAATACATAGGGCTGTATAGTTCCTTCACATCCTTCAGGATCCCTCCAATCTAATACCATTGCACTTCTATGGGGATTAGTTGCCACTCCTAGGCCTCTAAGCGTTTGGGTCGCTTGCTGTAATGGCCAATGCTTAGGCCATTCCTGGCGAGATATGATGCTGAGGTCAGTGCCTGTGTCCAGCAGTCCATTAAAATCATGCCCTTGAATATTTAATTTTAGCAT
Organism: Urocitellus parryii; assembly: GCF_045843805.1. Lineage (NCBI taxonomy): Eukaryota > Metazoa > Chordata > Mammalia > Rodentia > Sciuridae > Urocitellus > Urocitellus parryii. The sequence goes on from NC_135547.1 coordinate 75,184,687, forward strand.
AGGGCGAGAATCTAAATTTAAAGATAGCATAGCCCAATCTACACCTGTGGAGCCTAATCCCTTGGAACCTCTTTCTACATTACAACTGGAAAATTTATCATGTAGGCTTGGTATTATTAATAACTGTGCTATTCTATCTCCTGATGAAATTACTGATATACCTCTTGGAGAACTAGCTATGATTTTTATTTCACCCTCATAATCGGGATCAATTACCCCAGGACTTATCATAAGTCCTTTAAGTGTAGAAGAACTGCGTCCTAATAATAAGCCTACTGTTCCCTGGGGAAGAGGTCCTTTTACTCCTGTGGGAATGATTTGAACTCCCATCTCTGGAGTTAATACTGCTCTGGCAGAGGCACAGATGTCCAATCTTGCGCTCCCTCTAGTCTGTCTGATGAGGGATCTGATGGATAATGCGTCCTGGGCACCACCTTGATGGTGCTGCTGGGTTCCTCCATTGCCCCGTATATTTGTGGTTTTGGGCCCCGGGGCATTGGGCCCTCCAATTCGTTTTTTGACAACGGGGCCTGATGCCTTTCTCCACGATATCGTGGGTAGACACTTGGTCTTTGTCCATTTTTTGATAACGGAATACCCTCTATGGTGGTTTGAGAATGGCATTCATTAGCCCAATGTCTCCCTCTATGGCATCGTGGGCAAATACCCGGGATTCTACTCTTTTGATACCTAGCTTTGTTAAACCCTCCTCCTATGGGGCAATTTCTTTTAAAATGCCCTTCTTGATTGCAATTATAGCATGTTTTTGGCTTGGTACTTAAAGCCTGTTTTACTTCAGCTGCCATGACTTGTCCTTGTTCATTAATGTCTCTACATAATTTAATATATGTGTTTAAATCTTCCTGTTTCCACGGTCTAATGACCTCTTTGCAGCAACGATTTGCTTGATCGTAAGCCAGCTGTTTTATAAATGGCATTGCCTGTTCTGTATTTTCAAATGTCTCAGAGGCTGCTTCAATAAGTCTAGCTACAAAGTCAGCGTAGGGCTCATTAACTCCTTGTATTATCTTAGATAGTTGACCTTGAAAATCCCCTTGTCCCTTTAAAGTTTTCCATGCCTTAATTGCATTTATAGTGACTTGAGCGTATACGCCAGGATCATATCTGAGCTGTTGCATTTGTTCTTGAAACTCCTCTTTTCCCAGTAACATTTTCAGGCCTCGTTCAGGGTAACCTGCTTCTGCATTTTGCCTAGCTGTCTCCTTGCAAAATTCCTCATTGGCAATTTTCCATAATAAATACTGTCCTCTATTTAGCACAGAATTACACACGTTAGCCCAATCAGCTGGTGTTAAGTTCCAGCCGGTAATAGATTCGACCATACTGACTGTGAAGGGAGCGGCCGGGCCGTAGGCTGCTACAGCTTCCTTTAATTGTTTTATTATTTTGAAATCTAAGGCACGGTAAACTCGTTCTTTTTCTTCTCCCTGCTCAACTACAGGGCATGCTAGTTTTTGGGGTCCCGCCTCAGGATTCCGTTCATCATCTATGGAGGCAGGTAAAGCTGTTGGTTGAACTATGCCCTCTGGTGGTGGAACGGAGTTAGTAGCAGCCTCCCTATCTGACGACCGTTTTTTCCCTGAGCTTGCCTTGTTCAAATTTTCTTCTATCTGACTAGCTTGAGAGACCTTTTGTTTTGCTTGACCTAATATGTTTTCTGCCATGGCTTGGACCTCTAACAATTTACTTAACAGTTTTTCGGTTTGTTTTTTACTAGATTCTAATCTACTATAAAGGTAACGTAACCCAATAAGATAGGATAGAAGAAAGCCAAAACAAAATGAAACAGAAACGGAGAGGAGGAAAATGATTATGTCAATTTTCTCTCTCTCAGGGCCGAATAACTTCAAACCTTGAGTCAGCCATTTATCCCAACTCATCTGAAAAAATTGTAAGGCTAGAGAGCCTGAAATAAGAGCAGAATAAATCAAAACAGAAATACCCATTCTGTCGCCTTTCCTTAGGGGCGAGTGATATTACTCACCTTTAAGTTTTGGGCGTTCCCAGTACAGGGCCACCAAAATGCCGCAAACTGCCCGGCCCCGGGCCGGTTGAGTCCCGCTCCTGCTGCCGAGCACTGCCTGCGGCACCCCTGCTGAGCGATCCCCTGCTGAGCTGTCAGTGCACACGGGCTTGCAATCTTGCAACCCGGTTGGGCACAAAAACACAAGCCAGTCAAACTGAGACAAAGTTTTATTTAGAGAGAGGCCGTGTGCGTCCCCTAACAGGTGGGTCCGCCACGTGTGTGTTCTACCTGAGCCGGGGGGGGGGGGTTCCCCTTCCCCCGGAACACCCTCCTACCATCCTTTCCCAACCAATGGGAACTCTCCCATTACAAGAGTGACATGAGTAACCTGAGTCCTGAAAATGGGCCCAGCTGGACAGCATGAGTCCAATTACCATATGAATGTGAATTGCTGGCTGGCAGTCAATAAAATCCAAAGGTGCCTGTATCAATATTTTTGCTGTGGCTCCTAACAGTATGAGACATATAGAAAACAAAAAGCAAACATTAAAACAAAATCAATGATATCAGTAACACTAGGTATTCTGGTGGCATACTCTATATGGTCCATGTGGCCACTTCCTTCTTACCCCCATTGACACTATGGTAAAGATGAAAGAATTCCCAAGCAATTTTGCACTTTAAAATGATTCTAATCTCAAATACCTGAAGGGTTATTCAAGGGAAGAATTTGAAAGAAATGGAAATGCCACCAAAGAGGATATAATTCAGATAATTGTTCCAGGCAATATGCAGCTCAAGGAGTTAGAGAAAAACACTTGATCTAACAAATTATTTTTTGTTTGCTTTTGGTTTGAGGTGCTGGGGATGGATCCCAGGGCCTCTTGAATGATAGGCAAGCACTCTGCCACTGAGCCACATCCCAACTGCCACAAAGTTTTTAACTATAGCATTATTCTAAATGATTTTCAAAGCTTATGCATGTTTTGTTGAGTTTAGGCATGGACAATGCGCAGCCCAAAGCCACTTGGAACTTGAGCAAAATATCAGAAGATTCAGAAGATAGATTATGATACATCAGTATGCAAAGAAAAGCACATCACAACCATTGTCTTAGCACTGGAAAACACCCTGAGTTTTGTAAATGTTTCTATATCACTGGTTTTCATAAGAAACAAACCAGTATAACAAATGGCCTGTTAGTACTTGAAAAGATATGCTACACAATTCATCTTCAGGGAGATACAAGTCAAAAGCACAGTAAAATAGTCCCTTTACATCCACTATAATGGGTATAATTAAAATGGAAAATAGTAACATGTGTTGGTGAAAATGCAAAGAAACTGGAACTTCTAGTTGGAATGTAAAATGGAGCAGCCACTTTGGAAAACAGACTATCAGTTGCTCAAAATGTTAAACACGGAGATGCCGTATGATTTAGAAACTTTACTACTAGGCTTATAGCCAAGAGAACTGAAAACATTTCTATTAAAAAATTTACATATGAATGTTCATAGTACCGTTATTCATAACACCCAAAAGTAGAAATAATCCAAATATTCATCAACTGATAAATGGATAAGTAAATGTGTTATATTCATACATTTAAATATTATTTGGCAATAAAAAATAAATAAGGGACTGATATATGCTACACATGGATGAACTTTGAAAACATTGTCAGGTGAAAGAAGCCAGTCACAAAAGATCACATATTGTATGTTTCTATGAAATGGCCAGAATAGGCAGAAAGATGATTGCTTCCCTAGGGCTGTGAGTGGAACAGAGAGAAACTGCTAATGGATATGGAGTTTCTTTTCAGGGTGATAGAAATATCATAAAGTTAGATTGTAGTGTTCATTGTACAACTCTGAATATACTCAAATCTATTGGATTTTTATTTTATTTTTGATACTGGGGATTGAACCCAGGTGTTCTTAACCACTCACCACATTACCACCCCATTTTATTTATTCATTTTTAAAATATTTATTTAGTTGTAGATGGACACAGTATCTTTATTTTATTTATTTATTTTTATATAGTACTGAGGATCGAACCCAGTGCCTCATACCGTGAAAGGCAAGCATTCTACTACTGAGCTACAACCCCAGCTCCCCATTTTACTTTATTTTATTTTTAATATTTTTTAGTTGTAGATGGACACAATACCTTTATTTTATTTCTATGTGGTGCTGAGGATCGAACCCAGTGCCTTCTACATGTGAGGCAAGAACTACCATTGAGCTACAGTTCTAGCCCATTTTATTTTTTATTTTGAGAAAGGGTCTCGCTAAGTTGCTGAAGCTGGCTTTGACCTTGTGATCCTCCTGCCCCTGCCCTCCTGAGTCACTCGGATTATATTCACCATGCCCAGCTGAATTGTAGATTTTAACATCTGGCATATTCATTATATCTCAATAAAGATGTTTTTAAAAATATGATAGCCAGGTGTGGTAGTACATACCTAGAATGCCAGCTACTAGAAGGGCTGAAGCACGTTCAAGGCCAGCCTTGCCAACATAGCCAGACACTGTCTCAAAATAAAAATGACTGGAGGTGTAGCTTAAGGGTAGAGAAGCCGTGGGTTTAAATCCCAGTACCTGTGTGCACACGCACACATACACACCCACTCCCCCACCCCGCACCCCCACCCCTACACAATCTATGCAGTGTAGAACTGGAGGTACTAACCCGGTAGATACTCTGAAATTTTTTTGAAAAATCCTTCTGCATTAATTCTCAGTGTTACATTATTCCTATGTGTTATGGTTTAATAGTCAGAGGACTCTTTAAAAAGATTGCCTCTGGGAATATAGGAATCTAGATCTTCGTGAAAGAAGAGAAAGAGAAGCTTACTGAACATGGTGAAGCACTTGCCAAAGAAACGAACCTTTTTGGCAATTTCTGGATGTGATTTCTGGGATTACCTTAACATCCATATGGGAAGAAATAAAAAACAAATTATTAAGGGAGATCTTTGGTGTTTAAATTTCTCCTCAGTGAAAGGTAAAAGAAATATTTGATGAATTTGAAGAAGATAACAGAGACAAGTACATCACAATCAAAGTTGACTTCAGGACACTTTAGAAAGATACCAGATTTATAATACTCATTTGATTTAGTGACATATGTGAAACTGCAAGCTTGTGGAAGATCCTGGGATTGGCAGTCCTGCAAACTGAAGTACTCTGTTCATCAAAGGAACAGAGCTCAAGAAGCTAATCCAAGAATCTGACCAGCACCTGAAAGATAGACAGAATTTTATAGAATGCTAAAGGATATCCTATACTGGACTATGTGAAAGAGGAGAGACATAAACTGATGGTGATATATGATGCTGATTGTGGATTGCCAGGGTTCATCACCAATTCCCATTGCCTCCAAGAACACAAGACAAAATAATACTGAATACCCTTCCACAGGAGAAATCTACTCATTCAAAATGCTTGTGTGAGCGAATTATCAAGGCTTTTAGATAGATGTACATTAATGAACCTATTGTAAAACTGTCTGACAAAAAGAAGCACTTGTGAATAGTTTCTGAACAGAGTACCCTTTTGAAATATTTATTTTCTTTGTGTGGCATGGTTGACAGACATTCTCAAATATGAGCTGTTTCTAGGAAATCTAAATCCTTGAAACAAAAAAAAAATCCTTTTATAAGGTGTAGAAGTGTGTGACTTTTGATGATACTCTTGCTAGTAGTAGTGGGCTTGGAAGATTTTTAAAGAGCATTTATAATTTGAATTTGTAAGATGTAAGTATCAGACTCCAAGAACACTTAAGCTGAGGTTTATTTTGCTTTTTTTAAAGTGAGTAAAACACTAATTTTTTTTTATCCTCCAGAGATAATAGATATGCTTTTTCATTGTCTCTAAAGAGTAGTTTAGTGTTTTGTTTTTTTTTAACTTAGATGCCTTGATTATCCTCTTTGGCCAAGTCTTATTTAGCTTAAGAGAAGATTTATTTAGCAGTTTCTTCTCAAGTTTGGAACCACAATCATTAGGATGTTGGCCAGAATAGAACTACTGGTGAAACACATTACCTTTAGGGGTGTTCCTACCTAATTGTACCCCAGTTTGAATGTTAAACTATTATTCCTAGAGTTTAACTTTGAGATGTTTTAATGTTCAGTTTATTTATATGAACTATAATAAATCCTTTTATATTAAGACAATCAAGTACAAAAGCTTTGTAGCATAAGAGAAGTGGTTTAGGTGAATTATTATTGTAATCTATTGATTTCCCCCTTTGTCATTCCCCTATTTTATATTGCACCATCAACTTGGAAATTTTATTTTATTTTACTTTTACCATTATTATAATTATTATTATTTGATACCAGGGATTGAACCCAAGGGCACTTGACCACTGAGCCAAATCCCCAGTCTTTTTTATATTTTATTTTGAGACAGGGTCACGCCAAGTTGCTCAGGCCCTCACTAAGTTGCTGAGGCTGGCTTTGAACTTGCAATCCTTCTGCCTCAGCCTCCTGAGATGCTGCAATTACAGTCATGTTCCACCATGCCTGGCAGGAAATTTTAAATTTGTGATACAAATATTGCTGTGGATGTTCCTACAAAGAGACAAATGACTTTTCTAATTAAGGAAAGCAGAATATTCCCTGATACTTGTCTTGTTATAGTCCTACCAGCATATGCTCTTATGAGATGTGCAGATCCATACTATCTCTGTATTTTATGAAATAAGTAAGGAAAGTACTAGTAAAAACAAAGGGAAACAGCCCATATATACCTTGAAAAAATGAAATTATATTTTGGGCTGGGGTTGTGGCTCAGAAGTAGAGTGCTTGCCTAGCATGTGTGAGGCACTGGGTTTGATCCTCAGCACCACATAAAAGTAAAATAAAGGTATTGTGTCCACCTACAACTAAAAAATAAATGCTTTTTTTAAAAACAAAATTGTTTCTACAGAGAAAACAAAAAACCAAAATCATAACTCTCTCAAACTACAAATTGTCAGACTATTTTCTTTCTTGGATCTGGCATCTGAGAAATTTTATTAGGATTAAATTATATTTACTACTTTTGTTTATTAGAAAAGATAAATCACTTTTTACTGCTTTTATTTCTATAATAAAAGTGGTGTGCTTTGTCTTTTATGTCTCGTGAACTTAATCAAATATATTCATGTTTTTTGAGTTAATATTAAAGGACAAGAACATTTTCCCTTAAATTAATCCATTTTAAGTTTTATGGATGAAAAATTATAACATTAAATGTGACTGGATTAAATACTCAAAAGGCAGAAATTATTAGGGTAGGATAAAAACAATCTATAACATGATATACTATCAAAAGAAGGCACCTATTAGAATCAAAGATATAAATAAATTGAAACTAGAAATATAGAAAGAGATCTACCATTCAAGCCAGGCATGGTGGCTCATGCCTGTAATCCCAGCCGCTTGGGAGGCTAAGGCAAGAGGATCATGAGTTCAAAGCCAGCCTCAGCAAAAGAGGTGCTAAGCAACTCAATGAGACCCTGTCTCTAAATAAAGTACAAAATAGGGTTGGGGATGTGGCTCAGTGGTCAAGTGCCCCTGAGTTCAATCCCTGGTACCCCCCCCAAAAAAATCTATCATTCAAACATCAACCATAAAATCTAAAGTGGCTATAGTGATACTAGATAAAATATTTTAAAACAGAATGTTACTAGAGATAAAGAGAGATATAAAGGGTCAATCCATCAGGAATATATAACGGTTTTCATTGTGTGTAACTCAACAATGGGGATACATTCTGAACAATGCATCATTGGGTGATTTCATCATTCTTCAAACATCAGACTATACATATACTTACACAAACCTTGATGGCATAGATCAATCAAAAGACAATAAAGACAAAGTGTATGAGGCTCCATACTTTTTTTATGAATAGAAGTGTACTCTAAAATAATGATTAAAAAGCATGGTATGGTATATATATAAACCAATAATATATTCATTTATTATCATTATCAAGACTAATATACTTTACATAGTTTTTTTTATATTTTTATATGATTGGCAGTGTAGTAAGTTTACTCAATACACATGTGAGTAATGTGCTGCATTATGATGTCACTTGATAGTAATTTTTCAGCTCCTTTATAATCTGATAGAACTACCACCATATGTATAATCTATCATTGGCCAAAATGTCATTATGTGGTACATTTCTGTGTGAATATACATAGACACCTAACAATAGAGCCTCAAAATGTATGAAGCAAATACTGACATAATTGAGCAGAAACCAACACTAGTATCTGGAGTCTCTAATGCCCCTCCTTCAATAATGTATGGTTCAACTAGGCACATGATGGTCAAGGGTATCAGTGTCTTCAGTAATGCTATAACCTAGGATTTCACATCTATATTTGTAAAAAGTTCAATCTGTAGTTTGGATACTAGACTAGACTATAAACTAGACCTAACAGACATCTGTAGAATATTCCATTTAACAATAGGACTTACGTTCATCTGAAGTGCACATAGAATGTTCTCCAGGACAGACCATATGCTAAGCCATAAAACATACCTTGAATACATTTAAAAGAATTAAAACAATACAACGTTTATTCTCCAATCACATGGGAATGAAATTAGGAGTCAATAGTGAAAGAAATTTGGGAAATTCACAAATTTGAGGAATTACAACACAGTGATAAATAAATAAAAAGATATCACAGGGAAATTAGAAAATACTTTGAGATTAATAAAAACAAAGGCAACCTATCAAAACTCATTCTAGACAAAGGTACCATAAACATACATTGGAGAAAAGATAGCCTCTTCAACAAATGGTGCTGGGAAAACTGTAAATCCATACATAGTAGAATGAAATTTAATCCCTGTCTCTCACCCTGCACAAAACTCAAAGTGGATTAAGGACCTAGGCATTAGGCCAGAGACCCTGCACCTATAGAAGGAAAAAGTAGGCCAAACCTCTATCGTGTCAGTTTAGAAAACCAAATTCCTCAACAAGACGCTTAAAGTACAAGGAGTAAAATCATGAATCAATAAATGGAGCCAGATACAGTGGCTCACTCATGTAATCTTAGTGGCTTGAGAGGCTGAGACAGGAGAATCACAAATTTAAAGCCAGCCTCAGCAATTTAGCGAAGCCCTAAGCAAGTCAGCAAGATCTTGTTTCTAAATAAAGGGCTGGGGATGGGTCTCAGTGGTTAAGTGCCCCTGGGTTTAATCCCTGGTACCAAAAAAAGAAAATAATCAATCATGGGATGGAATCAAACTAGAAAGCTTCTTCACAGCAAAGGATACAATTAAGAACATGAAGAGAGAGCCTACAGACTGGGATAAAATATTTTCCATCTCCACCTCAGACCAAGCATTAATGTCCAGGGTACATAAAAACTTGACACCCAAAAAACAAAGAATCCAATCAATAAACGGGCAAAGGAACTAAACAGACACTTCACAAAAGAAGAAATATGAATGGTCAACAAATATATGAAAAAATGTTCAACATCACTAGCATTTCAAGAAATGCAAATTAAAACTACTGAGATTTCATCTCACTCCATTGAGAATGGCAGTCATCGAGAATAATCAATAAATGTGCAAGGATGTGGGGAAAAAGGTACACTCATACATTGCTGGTGGGACTGCTAATTGGTGCAACTACTATAGAAAACAGTATGGAGATTCCTCAGAAAACTTGGAATGGAGCCTCCATCTGACCCAGTTTTTCCACTTCTCAGCATATACCTAAAGGACTTAAAATCAGCATTCTATATGATATGGCCACATGAATGTATATAGCAGCTCAATTCACAATAGCTAAGCTATGGGACCAACCTGGGTGCCCTTCAGCAGAAAATGTGGTATATTTACACAATGGAATATTATTCAGCCATAATGAAGAATGAAATTATGGTATTTGCTGGTAAATGGATGGAACTGGAGGCTATCATGCTGAGTGAAATAAGCCAATCCCCCCAAAAAATCAAAGTAGGAATGTTGTCTTTGATAGGTGGATGCTGACTCACAATAGGCAGAGGTGGGGGAGGGAATAGAAGTTCACTCGATTGGATGGGAGGAATTGGGGGAGGGGGATAGGAATGGAAAAGACAGTGGAATGAATCTGACATAACTTTCCTATGTTCATGTATGAATACACGATCAATGTAACTCCCCATCATGTACAACCACAAGAATGGGAAGTTATACTCCATGTATGTGTGATATGTCAAAATACATTCTAATGTCATGTATAACTACAAAGAACAAATTAAATAAATACAAAAATAAATTCTTCAAAGAAAAGCTGAGGCCCAGATGCCTTCACAGGTAAGTACTATCAAACATTTAAATAAGGAATAATACTGATTTTTTAAGACAGTCCTCCAAAAAAATAGAAGCAAAAGGAAATCTTCCCAACTCATTCTGTGAGGCTAGTGTTACCCTGGTGTCAGAAAAAATGACTTCACAAGAAAACTACAGACCAGTATGTATTTCTTATAAATATAGGTGTGTGTGTGTGTGTGTGTGTATGTATATATGTTTGTGTATACACACACACACACTAGCAAATTGATTCCAGCAACACAGGTACAGGATGATACACCGTGACCAGGTGAAGTTTATGTGATGAATGCAAGAAGTCTTATATAACATCTGGAAATAATATCAGTAGAACAAAAGACAAGAACCACATGATCCTCTCAGAAGAAGGAGCATATGGCAAAATCCAACACAGTTTCATTATAAAAACTTTTACTCAAGAAACTAGGAATAGAAGGATAAATTCCTTCATAAACCTGATAAAGGATATATTTGAAAAACCCACTGCTAGAAAGACAGAAAAATTCCCCCCTGATATCAGGAGCAAGACAAGGATATCTGCTCTTGCCACTTCTGTTTAACATTTCCCTGGAGGTTCTATTCAATATTTCCCTGGAGCCAGCGACACTATCTCTGTTTGCAGATGACACATTTTGCAGATGACACATTCATGTTCATAGACAATCCTAGAGAATTCACTAAATGTCCATTAGAACTAAGGTTCTGCAAATTTGCATGATACAAAATCAATATAAGAAAATCTATTTGAAGTTAAAATTAAAAAAAAAATTCCATGCTAGGCCCAGTGGTATATGACTATAATCCCAGCATCTTGGGAGGCTGAGGCAGAAGGATTGCAGGTTCAAAGCCAGCCTCAGTAGATTAGAAATGAGAATCTAGAAATAAACTCACACGTTGATGGCCAATTGATTTTTAACACTGTTGCCAAGAATTATTGGATCACATGGTACCTCTATATTTATTTAGTACTGCCAAACTGTTTGGCAAAGCAGCTGTACCATTTTCTCAACCCACCAGCAATGCATAAAATTTTCAACCTCTTGACATTCTTGCCAATAGTTATTATCAGTCTTTTATTCTAACCGTCTTTGTGGGTGTGAAATGGAATCTTGTTGTGGTTTTGATTTGCATTTCCCTGATGGCAAATGACATTGAGCACCTTTTTGTGTGCTTATTGCTTCACTCATTTTAAACGTGGGTTATCTTTATTACTGAGTTGTAAGAGTTCTTTATATGTTCTGGATACCAGACCCTGATAGCAATATGATTTGTAAATATTTTCTACCATGCTGTGGATTGACTGTTCACTTTCACCATGTCTACAGTGCACAAGATTTTAATTTTGCCGAATGTAATTTTTTCTCTGGCTGTTTGTGCTTTAGGAATCATATCTGAAAAAAAATGTCTAATTCAAAATCACAAATTCCTTTTTCTGAGAGATTTGTAGTTGTAGCTCTTACACTTAGATTTTGATATATTTTAATTTTGTATATAATATGAGGCAAGTTAGAACTTTATTATTTTGCACATGAATATCCAGTTATTTCAGCACCATTTGTTGAAAAGGCTATTCTTTCCTTACTGAATTGTTCTTCCCAACAGTGTTGAAAATCCAATTGGCCATCAGTGTATGAATTTATTTCTAGATTCTCATTTCTATTCCACTGTTCTATACCTATCCTTACACTGTACCACACAGTCTTAATTACTGTAGCTCTGCAGAAAGTTTTAAATTCAAGGAATGTAACATCTCGAAATTTATTCTTCCCTTTAATTGCTTTGATTATTCTGGGTCCCTTGCATTTCCATTTGAATTTCAGGATCAGCTTATGGATTTCTTTGAAGAATCCAGATGCGCTTTTGATTGGGAGTGTATTAAATCTGCAAGTCCATCTGAAGGATATTCCATCTTTAGAATATTAAGTCTTTCAATCCATGAACATGAACTTTTTTTTTATTTATTTAGGTTTTCTTTTTTAAATATTTATTTAGTTGTAGATGAACACACAGTATCTTTATTTTTATGTGGTGCTGAGGATGGAACTCAGTGCCTCACACATGTGAGGCAAGCGCTTGACCACTGACCTACAGCTGTAACCCCTAGGTTTTCTTTAATTAATTCAATGTTCTGTAGTTCTCAGTGTACAAATTTTACACTTTTTTTGCTAAGTTATTTCCAAGTATTTTATTCATATTGATGTTATTATAAATGGAATTGTTTTCTTTTTCTTTTCTTTTTTTTGGGGGGGGGCAACCAGGGATTAAACTCAGGGGCACTTAACTATTTTTATTTTGAGACAGGGTCTCACTAAGTTTTTTAGGCCCTCCCACTCTTAATTCTGTCTGCCCAGGAGATATGGAAACATATGTCCATGAAAAATCTTATATACAGATGTTCAGAAAACAGTATTCATAATAGCCAAAAGTGAAGGAAACCTACTATCACCTGATAGATGGATAAATGAAATGTTGTATGTCTATACAGTAGAATATTATTCAATCATAAAAAGAAAGCACTGATAAATGCTACAACATGGGTGAACCTTAAAAATATGCTAAGCAGAAGAAGCAAGTCACAAAATGAAAAATGTTCTAAAATTGACTGTGATGTTTGTTATATCAACTCTGTAAATATGCCAAAGAACATTGAATCTTATGTTTTAAATGAGTGAATTGTATGACACGTGAATTATATCTTAATAAAACTTTTGTGCAGGCATGTCTATAAAGCATCTACCAGTTTACATCGTACAGGAATGTTTACTCCACATTGGCAAGGATCTTTATTTTGTATTCCCAGTGTATTCCCAGTGGCTTGTTCCCAATTATTGTTCAGTGATTGGCATAGATTAAGAACTCAATTAATGTTTGTTGAATGATTTTGATGTTAATAAATACAAAACCTGACTTTCAAAGAAACTAAACAGTAAGAAGAACACCAAAAATTACTCCATGCTTTTGAGTGACTAAAAAAATCAGAGGAAACAGCTAGTTTGAAGTGATGGAGCTGGTTTTAGGAGACTAATCTGTGGGATGGAGAGACCTAAAAGAATAATGTTAGCTGAGTTCAAGGGACAAATTGGGCTCGTTTTAGTGGTAAAGGAGTTGTCTTACATAGATAAGAAAATTGAAACCACATGAGTAATGAGACCAGGGAGATGGAGAAAATATAGAAAAAGAATGCTGAGACTCTCTTTATTTCATGTATAAATGAAGATGCTAAAATTTGTAAGGTTGAATAGAATTAGGATGCTGTGTGACAGTTATAGGGAGTGCTAATGATTCCGAGAGAAGCCAAAGAAGATAGGCACTCTAAAGAGACCACTAGCTGTAATAAGTAGAGTTCAGGACAATGGTAGGAACTATCTCTAAGGGGATATGGAACAAATAATAATGACAAGTGGAAGCATTAAACATAGATCTCTCTTTCAACAAGTTTGGTGGTAAGAAGAGTGTTGGGTTTTCTCTTTTCACTGGATTACTTTGGTCTTCTGGCTGTTTCCCTGGTCTTCTTATATCAACACACGTTATGTTTTATTATAATTATAAGTTGTTTATATTATCTAATAGTCTTTATAAGAATAGTAACCATGCAAGGTTAATCTCCATATCCCCATGCCTAATGTATAAATAGTATTTGGGTTGAATGAAATGAATTGTTCTAGTAGGCTGGCAAAGACATGACTAGAATGACTCACTAGACCATGCAGATTGGATAAGAAACAAGGGAAGCCAGAACGAGCTTAGTGGATTAATAAAATAGGGAAGGGGTCAATAAATCAAAGCAGTTAAATATTGTGTGGTCAATTGAAGCAGGCAATATCCAATAATATTTCTTGTTCTTTTTGATCTTTAATCTCTGAGTAGAGATGACATATTAAGTAATAAGCTGGTTTTGTTCTGGAATGAAAACCTCTTCTTTAACTTCAGGTTACCTTAATTTTATAGGTGATTAGCTATATGATGGGTTTTATGATGGATGAACTAATAGTGAGTCCCAGCTCTGTCAATTAGTAACTACCTATGTGGAAGAGAAAGTTTATTAGATAGATGATCTTTAAGATTCTTTCCAGGTCTCACATTCTATGATATTATTTCCAATAATTGACTTAAGACTGAGACTTCAAGAATTTGAATATAGAGCAATAAAGTGGGGGTAAAACACCTCTGCTGTATATACAAATATGATTTATAGAACTAACAGGGTTTTGTTTGTTTGTTTCAGTATTCAGGATAGGACCCAAAGGCGCTCTACCATTGAGCTACATGTACCCCAGCCTTTCTAAAATTTTAATTTTGAGATAGGATCTTGTTAAGTTGCTGAGGCTGGCCTCAAGCTTGCGATCCTCCTTCCTCAGCCTCCTAAATAGCTTGGATTACAGGCATGTACCACCATGCCCAGCTAGAACTACTGGTTCTTAACTCTGATAAGAGAAAATAAAGGTAGTTCACTGTATTATTGAATTTAGCCTACATATCAAGGATGTCTTGAATAACATCTTAGTTACATTACAAGATATTCTTTTACCTACCTGAACAGGAATTAAGATCTGACATTTTTCTTACCAGGACCGTAAGAGGCAATATGAACTGCTCAAACTTGAAAGAAACTTCCAGAAACAGTCCAATGTGCTCAGACGTAAAACTGAGGAGGTAAGTAAGAAAATCCAGTCTGCTGGGTAAAATGTACTGTAGTCCTCAAGCTTAGATGCTGGCAAAATAGTATCCTTAAAAAGAGCCAATGTCCTAAAAAACCAGGGTCATTAATCTTGACCAGTAATTCCTAAATCTTGATCTCTTTTTTATGTTATAAACTGAGCAGATTAAACTCTGATGGAAAATGCTATTATGCAAATAAGGATTTTTTTCCCAATTGGTCCTCTTTCCAAAAAACACAGTAATATTGATATATGACATTTCCAGTCTGTATAACTGCCTTGAAATATATTCCTCCCCTGTGCACTAACAGAGTAGCTATTTATCAATTTTATATCCATGGAGATTTATAAACCTGGTACCTATAGGAATTCAAACCTAGAACTTTTTTCTTTACCAGTATACTGAATATATGCTGGAAAATGTTCTTCTTATTACCCTTCATTCAACATAACTATGTGCCATTTTTATTTAGGCAGCAGCTGCCAACAAGCGTCTTAAGGATGCTCTCCAAAAGCAGCGAGAGGTCGCAGATAAGCGGAAAGAGACTCAGAGCCGTGGAATGGAAGGTGTTGCAGCTCGAGTGAAGGTATGGACAGTTTGAACTACCATTTCTCATGTATACTGGGGATAAGAAAAAGTGGGAACTGGTTTTCTTTGGATTTAGAAATAAATAGTATCAAAATTGAAGTTCTACCTGAATGCCTTATTGCCTAAAACATGAATATCTTCGAACTGTTGTTAAGGACCATATTGAGGTTCAGTTATTTTTTTAACAAATTTATTGAGGCATGCTTGACATTCAGTAAATTGTACATATTTAAAATGTACAAATTGGTGAGTTTTGATGCATGTCTGCACCTGGGAAATCATTACCATAATCAAGTTAGTGACAATGTCCACTATCGCCCCCAATTTTTTTTCTTTCCATCCCTGGCACACCCCTCTCCCCAGTCTAGGCAATGTTTGCCTGGAATCCCCAATTAATCTTATTCTGTCATTATAGATTTGTTTTTATTTTTTACAATTTTGTAAAAATGAGACAATACATTATGCATTTTTTTCTGGCTTTTATTCAGCATTATTCAGAGTCACCTATGAAATTACATGTATCATTGTTACTTTTATTATTGAGTGGTATCCTGTTCGTTTTATGGATACACCATAATTTGTTCATCTATTCACCTGTTGATGGATATTTGTTTTCAGTTTGGGGCTATTAGAAATATTAGCATTTATGTACAAGTCTTCATGTGGACATGTGTGCTTTTATTTCATTGGGGTAAATATTTAGGACTAGTATTGCTTTCTGATATGGTAAGTGTATGTTTTAGTTTTTTTTAACTTTATTTTATTTATTTATTTTTATGTGGTGCTGAGGATCAAACCCAGGGCCTTGCACATGTGAGACGAGCACCCTACCGCTGAGCCATAACCCCAGCCCCTGTTTTAGTTTTTAAGTAACTGCCAAATTGTTTTAGTTTTTAAGCAACCACCAAATTGTTGTATCATTTTACATTCCTTCTACCAATGTATGAGGGTTCTAATTGCTCGCATTCTCACCAATACTTAGTATGGTCAATCATTTATTTATTTATTTTTGGTACCAGGGATTGATCCACTGAGCCAAGTCTCCAGCCCTTTTATAAAAATTTTTTATTTGTTTTAATTAGTTATACATGACTGTAGAATGCATTTATACACGTTGATATATCATACATAGATGGGATATAATCTCTCATTTGTTTGCCTTTTTTAATTTTATTTTGAGATAAGGTCTTGCTGAGTTGCTTAGGGCCTTGCTAAGTTGCTGAGGTTGGCTTTGAACTTGGGATCTTCCTGCCTCAGGCTCCTGGGCTGCTGGGATTACAGGCATGTGCCACTGTGCCCAGCTTCACTTTGTACATTTAAATTTTTTACCTGTCTGTAGTTTGTTTTGGCAGAGTGGATGCAATGGAGGGCAGGGATAGACTTTTCTGTTTTCTTAGTCTGTGATCTTCTGGGTCTCTGAAGTGATTGTTCTGGTGCTGGTCTGAGTCTGGGTGGCAGGCACTGTTATCTCGGATACAAACTGGACTGTGCCAAGGGCCATTCCCACCATGCTGGTCAGCTGGCAGCTGCTCTGCTTGTGAGCTACAAAGGCATCTAGGTTGTTAAACTGCTGCTTGCAGATGCCACGGATGTGGATGTCTGGAGTCAGTTCAACCAGCACGGTTGTGCTGCCTGGAATTTGCATGGAGCCCAGAAAGCTCTCGCCCTCACCGCTCACATTCATGGCCGCAGACTGGGAGGTTCCAGGCTAGCTGCAGTGCCAGGGCAGGGGGAAAGAGGGGCGCTGCTCTACATGGTGCAAGGACTTTTCCTTTTATTTTTTCCACACCCCCCAACCTTCCTTCTCCCAATTCTGTGAGGCTGGGAGGACAGATGATAATTTCTCATTTTAATGAGTGTACATGTTTCAGAATCATATTGGTCATGTAGTCACATATATACATACAGTAATAATGTCTGTTTCATTCTACTATCTTTCCTATCTCCACATCCCCTCCCCACCCCTCCCATCACTTCCCTCTACCTAATCTAAGGTAACACTATTCTTCCCTAGTTCCCCCTGCTTTATTGTGAATTAGTATCCACATATTAGAGAAAATATTCAGCCTTTGGTTTTGTGGTATTGGCTTATTTCACTTAGCATGATATTCTCCAACTCCAACCATTTACTGGCAAATGCCATAATTTTACTCTTTTTTAAAGCTGAGTAATATCCCATTGAGTATATATACCACATTTTCTTTATCCATTCATCTATTGAAGGACACCTAGGTTGGTTCCATAGTGTAGCTATTGTGAATTGAGCTGCTATAAACATTGATGTGGCTGTGTCACTATAGTATGCTGATTTTACGTCCTTTGGGTATAAACCAAGGAGTGAGATAACTGGGTCAAATGGTGGCTCCATTCCCAATTTTCTGAGGAATCTCCATACTGCTTTCCAACAATTTGCAGTATGAGTATACTTTTTTACCACATCCTCGCCAACATTTATTGTGGCCTGTATTCTTGATGATTGCCATTCTGATAGGCGTGAGATGAAAGTAGTTTTGATTTGTGTTTCTCTAATTGCTAGAGATATTGAACACTTTTTCATATATTTGTTGATCAATTGTATTTCTTCTTCTGTGAAGTGTCTGCTCAGTTCCTTAGCCCGTTTATTGATTGGGTTGTTTGTTTCTTTGGTGTTAAGTTTTTTGAGTTATTTAAATATCCTAAAGATTAATGCTTTATTGGAGGTGCATGTGGTAAAGATTTTCTCCCAATCTGTAGGCTCTCTCCTCACATTTTTAATTGTTTCCTTTGCTGAGAAGAAACTTTAATTTGAATCCATCCCAATTATTCATTCTTGATTTTACTTCTTGCACTTTAGGAGTCTTGCTAAGGAAGTCAGATCCTAGGCCAAGGTGGTGAAGATCTGGTCCTGTTTTTTCTTCTATAGACATAGGGTGTCTGTTCCAGTGCCTAAGTCTTTGATCCACTTTGAGTTGATTTTTGTGCAGGGTGAGAGAGAGAGGTTTAATTTCATTGTGCTACATATGGATTTCCAGTTTTGCCAGCACCATTTGCTAAATAGGCTATCTTTTCTCCAGTGAATGTTTTTGGCACCCTTGTCTAGTATGAGATAACCATATTTATGGGTTTGTCTCTGTGTTCTCTATTCTGTACCATTGGTCTACAAGTCTATTTTGGTGCCAATACCATGCCATTTTTTGTTACCATAGCTCTATAGTATAGTTTAAAGTCTGGTATTGTGTTGCCTCCTGCTTCACTTTTCTTGCTAAGGATTGCTTTAGCTATTCTGGGTCTCTTATTTTTCCAAATCAATTTCATCATTGCTTTTTCTATTTCGATGAAGAATGACATTGGTATTTTAATAGGAATTGCATTAAATCAGTATAATACTTTTGGTAGTATGGCCATTTTGACAATATTAATTCTACCTATCTAGAAGCATGGGCACTCTTTCCATCTTCTGAGGTTTTTTTCAATTTCTTTCTTTAGTGTTCTGTAGTTTTCATTGTAGAGATCTTTTACCTCTTTTGTTAGATTGATTCCCAGATGTTTGTTTTTTTTTTGGGGGGGGTGAGGTTATTTTGAATGGAGTAGTTTTCCTAATTTCTCTTTCAGTGGATTCATCACTGATGTATAGGAACGTGTTTGCTGAATTCATTTATTAGTTCTAGAAGTTTTCTGGTCGAATTTTTTGGATCTTCTAGATATAGAATCATGTTACCAGCAAATAGTAATAGTTTGAGTTCTTCTTTACCTATCCCTTTAATTTCTTTCTTTTATCTAATTGTTATGGTTACAGTTTCAAGGATGATGTTGAATAGAAGTAATAAAAGAGGACATCCTTGTTTTGTTCCAGTTTTTAACGGGAATGCTTTCAATTTTTCTCTATTTAGAATGATGCTGCCCATAGCTTTTACAATGTTGAGGTATGTTCCTACTATCCCTAGTTTTTTAGTGTTTTGAACATAAAGGTGTGCTGTATTTTTTTCAAATGCTTTTTCTCCATCTATTGAGATGATCATATATGATTCTTGTTTTTAAGTCTATTAATATGATGAATTGCATGTATTGATTTCCATATGTTGAACCAACCCTGAATCCCTGGGATGAATCCCACTTGATCGTGGTACACTATCTTTTAATATGTTTTTGTATGCAATTTACCAGAATTTTATTGAGAAGTTTTGCATCTATGTTCATCAGGAATATTGGTCTGAAGTTTTTTTTTTCTTGATGTATCTTTGTCTGGTTTTGGTATCAGGGTGATATTAACCTCATACAGTGAGTTTGGAAGGTTTCCCTCCTTTTCTATTTCATGGAATACTTTGAGGAGTATTGGTTAATTCTTCTTTGTAAGTCTTGTAGAACTTGGCTGAGAATTCATCTGGTCCTGGGCTTTTCTTTGTTGGTAGGCTTTTGATGGTATTTTCTATTTTATTATTTGAAATTGATCTGTTTAAAGCATGTATGACCTCCTCCTTCAATTTGGGTAGGTCATATGTCTCTAGAAATTTGTTGATGTCTTCAATATTTTCTATTTATTTGAGTATAAATTTTCAAAATAGTTTCTAATTATCGTCTGTATTTCAGACAGGTACATTGTGATATTTCCTTTTTCATCTTGTATTTTAGTAATTTGAGTTTTCTCTCTCTTTCTCTTTGTTAGCATGGCTAAGACTCTGTCAATTTTATTTATTTTTTCAAAGAACAAACTTTATGTTTTGTCATTTTTTTCAATTGTTTCTTTTGTTTCGATTTCATTAATTTCAGCTCTAATTTTAATTATTTCCTATCTTCTGCTTTTGGTTTAATTTGTAATTTCATCCTTGATTTCTTCTACTATCCATTCATCATTCAATTGTGTATTATTTAGTCTCCATTTATTACAGTAGCTTCTATTTTTTATTTTTATCATTGATTTCTAAATTTCATTCCATTGTGGTCTGATAGAATGCAGGGTATTATCTCTGTTTTTTTGTATTTACTAAGAGTTGCTTTGTGGCATAATATATGGCCTACTTTAAAGAAGGAGCCATGTGCTGCTGAGAAGAAAGTATATTTGCTCGTTGATGGATGAAATATTCTATATATGTCTGTTAAGTCTAAATTATTGATTATATTATTTAGTTCTATAGTTTCCTTATTTAGTTTTTGTTTGGAAGATCTGTTCAATAGTGAGAGAGATGTGTTAAAGTCACCCAGTATTATTGTATTGTGGTCTATCTGACTCTTGAAATTCGGCAGGGTTTGTTTGAAGTACATAGATGCTCCATTGTTTGGGGCATAAATATTTATAATTGTTGTGTCCTGCTTATATATACTTCCGTTAAGATGTATGAAATGTCCTCCTTTGTCTCTTCTGATTAATTTTGGGTTGAAGTCTACTTTATCTGAAATAAGAATGGAAACCCCTGTTTGTTTACAGAATCCATATGAGTGATATGTTTTTTTCTCATCCTTTCACCTTCAGCCTGTGGATGTCTTTGCCCATGAGGTGAGTCTCTGGAAGACAGCATATTGTTGGGACTTGCTTTTAATGCAATCTGCCAGTCTATGTCTTTTGATTGATGAGTTTAGGCCATTAATATTCAAGATTATTATTGAGATATGATTTGTATTCCCTGTCAATTTGATTGATTTATTTATGGTTTTTGAATTTGTCTCATTTGGTTGAATATCCCTTTAGTGTAGATCCTTCCTTTACTGGTTTTCACTTTTTTTTCACTTCATCCTCATGAAATATTTTGTTGAGAATGCTCTGTACTGTAGGCTTTCTAGTTGTAATTTCTTTTAATTTTCATTTATCATGGAATGTTTTAATTTCATCTTCAAATCTGAAACTTAATTTTGCTGGATATAAAATTCTTGGTTGGCATCCGTTTTCTTTCAGAGCTTGAAATTTTTATTCCATGACCTCCCAGCTTTGAGGGTCTGGGCTGAAAAATCAGTTGAGATTAGAATTGGTTTCCCCCATTATGTAATTTGATTTTTTTTCTCTCTCTCTGCCTTTAAGATTTTGTCTTTATTCTCTGTGTTAGCCATTCTCATTATAATGTGTCTTGGTGTGGTTCTGCTAGAATTTTACACATTTGGGGTCTTGTAAGCCTCTTGTATTTGATTTTCCATCCCATTCTTTAGGTTTTGGGAATTTTCTACTATTATTTTATTGAAAAGATTGTGCATTCCTTTGGTTTGTATCTCTGCTCCTTCATCTATTCCCATAACTCTTAAATTTAGTCTTTTCATGTTATCCCATAATTCTTGGATGTTCTATTCATGGCTTCTTACCATCTTCTCCACATTTTCAACTCTACTTTCAATATATTATATATTTTGTGTTCATTGTCTGAAGTCCTGTGTTCCAAGTGGTCTAGTCTGTTAGTGATACTTTCTATTGAATTTATAATTTAGCTTACTGATTCCTTCATTTCAAGGATTTCTGCTTTTTTTTTCACAATCTCTAACTCTTTATTGAAGTGGTCTTTCACTTCCTGTATTTTTCTTTTATTTTACTCCTTATCTATCCTTTACCTCACATGTCAATTTAACTATATACAATCTGAAATCCTTCTTGAACTCCTTTTTCTACTGTTATTAGTGGCTTCTGTTATTGAAACATCTTGGTTTGTTTAGGGTGCTTTATACCTTTGTTTGGTTTTTTTTTCATGTTGTTAGTGTGTTTTCCCATCTAAAAGTATGGATCTAAGGCAGGATAAATTCTACCCTATAGACCTATAGTGTCCTTGAAGGTTTTCAGTGCTTTGCCTTACAGCATACACAATATATAGCTTTAAACCTAATAGCTCCCACTGAGGCATCTACTTCTTTCCCACATTAAACTAAAATGATGAGTTCAATAACTATCGATAGTACAAACAGAATATTTGTTAAAATGATTTACAATTTCAAATGGTAGATGGGAAAACAGAGGTAATGCAGTATGCAATATTCTCGAGGGAGGAAGAGAGAAGCTACAAGTAAAAACTCATGGGAAGAGTGGAAGAGGAGCCGAAAGAGAATGGCTGTTGGTTGGAGAAAAATTGGAAAGAAAATAGACAAAAGAGAGGAAGAATATGAACAAAGAGAAAAAATTAAAGATGTAAGAATATAATAAAAATGCAAAACACCATTCATATATCATTGTCCTCCACACACTGATGCATAAAAAACATCCTGTTCCAAATATAGTGGAGAGATTAGTGAATCAAAAAATAAAATAAATCTTTCTGGAAAATTGAACTGTCTCTGTCAGTGTTCAAAGTTTCTCAGCCCTGTCTCTGATGTCCCTCTGGATCACCAAACCCAGATCAGCCCTCACTAACCCAATCTCTATCCCACCGATCTGGGCTTCAGATACCTCAGGATCAGCCATGCTGCAGTCCCAAGATCTCAATGCTGCTCCTACTTGCAGAGAGAGCACCAGGGATATACTCATGCAAAGGAGCAACCCCGAGATGCAGCAGCAAGACAAGGGCCACCAGCACTCTCAACAGGAAGACCCCAGGCTCCTCCAAACCTGCAGGCACTCCACACTGGACCTGCAGGTCCCAGCTGGAGTCCCCAGACAGAGGCTCTTGTGGTGGTAAACTTGCTGGCACCTAGGCCCCAGGCCCTGGCTGGTGTCCTAAAATGGGTTCAGCCACATGCAACCAAACCTGGAGTCTCCCCTGAAGAAGTCCTGTAGGATGTGGTGGCAGCGGCAGTGGCGGTGGTTATCAGGCAGCACGTCAGTAGTAGTGGCAGCTGCAACTGCAGCTGTGGGGGCAGCGTCACCAGATGATCTCTAGGGTTCAGCAGCAATGTCGGCTTCAGTTGCATCTAGGGCAGCAGTTTCTTCTGTGGCAGCACAGCACTCAGAAAGAAGACCTCCAGGCGACCTCAGGTTGGCAGCAGCTGAATCAAAGGCAGCAAAGGCGGTAGCCGTGTAGGCAGCAGTTCCCCAGCCCTTTTTTGTATTTTATTTAGAGACAGGGTTTTTGCAATATTCTTGAGGAATATTGCAAATATTGCTGAGTTGCTAAGTGCCTCACTAAGTTGTCGCAGCTGGCTTTGAGCTTGAGATCCTCCTGCCTCAGAACTCCCCACTCTCTGGGATTACAGACATGCACCACCATGCTTGTCAATCTTTTCTTTTTTAAAACCACCTCCCCCCGCCCCCTCCCCCACACACATATGTACAATCCCACAATGCAAGGTCAATCATTTTTTTTACTTATTTTTTCTCATGCTGGGGTTTGAACCTAGGCCTTGTACATTCTAGCAAGTGCTCTACCACTGAACATTTATGTACATGTGTGGTCCCATGTGGTCAATCTTTCAAATTTGTAGCTGTTCTAGTAGGTGAATGGTGGTATCTCATTGTGGTTTTCATTTTCATTTTTATAATAAATTATGATGCTAAGTATATTTTCATGTGTTTAATTGCCTCTATTTTATTTGGGAAGTATCTGTCCAAATATTTTTCCCATTTTAAAAATAGGATTATTTATCTTTTTTTCCTATTACAAAGCTAGAATTCTTTATATATTTAAGATATATCCAACAGAAGGCTTCCATGCTTTTTATTTTCTCCCAGGCTGTGACTTACTTTTTCATTTTGGAACAGTGTCTTTCAAATAGCATAGCTTTTAAGTATTTCAGTTTTTTAATACCTTTATTTTATTTATTTTTATGTGGTGCTGAGGATCGAACCCAGGGCCTCGCACATGCTAAGCAAGCACTCTACTACTAAGCCACAACCCCAGCCCCTATATAAGAAATTTTAGCGAGGCATTTTCATGCATACTTATAATCCCCCTCAGAGGCTGAGGTATGAGGATTGAAAGTTGGAGGCCAGCCTCAGCAACAGCAAGACCCTGTCTCAAAATAAAAATTTGAAAGGGCTGGGAATGCAGTTCAATGATAGAGTACCCCTGGGTTCAGTCCCCAGTACCTACAAAAAAATTTAAAAAGAAATCTTAGCCAAAACCATGGTCACTAAGGTTTCCTCCTAAGTTTTCTTCTAGAAGTTGTATATTTTTAAGTTTTACATGATATATGATTCATTTTGACATAATATCTCTGCTGAAATTAAATGTCCATACAAATATTTCTGTTCCATTTATCTACATGCCTACTTTTATGCCAATACCAAAATATTTTAATACAGTCCTTTACAATAAGTCCTGGGTTCAGGTAGTATAAGTCCCCCAAAGTTATTATTTTGGGGAGAACTAGGTCCTCTGAATTTTCATATAAATTTTGAATCAGTTTGTCAATTTCTACAAATAAAAAAAACGTTCTAAGATTTTGATTAGTAATAAATAAAATTTGAGAGTTGACATCATGAGAATATTGAGTCTTTTGTGGTACATCTTTCAATTATTTAGGTTTTTACTTTCTCAGCAGTATTTTAGTTTTCGGTGTAAAATGTCATACATCTTTTATCAAACATATCCCAAAATCTTTCATATATTTATATTGTAAATCATATTTTTTATTTTCATTTTCCATTGTTTGGACACAACTGTTGATTCTGAGACCTTTTTTGTAGAATTCTTAGGATTTTCTACTTAAACAAGCATTTCATCTGCAAAAAGGAGCAACTTTATTTTTTCTTTTCCATCTGTGTGCTTTTCATGCTTATTGCACTTGCTAAAACCTCCAATACAATATCAGATAGAATAGGTGAAAGGGGACACCCTTGATTTGTTCCCAATCTTAGGGAAAAAGCATTTAATCTTTCACCATTAAGTAAGATATTAGCTATAGGTTTTTATGTGTCCATTGTCAGGTTGAAGGAGTTCCTAAATATTCCTGGTTTGCTAAAGTTTTAATCACAAATAAGTGATGGGATTTTTTAGAAACATTTTCTGTATGATTAAAACGATCTTATGGTTCATTTGTTTTTAGTCTGTTAGTGGCACTGATTTTTCCCTTATTTTATTAAGGCATAACTGACACACAGTAAATTTTTTTTTCATGCACTACATGTCCATCCTTTATTGTTTCAGGGTCACTTCAATACTGAGGCATTTTATTTTTTTTTATTGATTGTTCCATACATTACAGAGCTCTTAATAAATCATCTTTCATACATTTGACTCCATTGGGTTTTGAACTCCCATTTCTACCCCAAATACAGATAGCAGAATCACATCTGTTACATACTCACATTTTTACCTAATGGCATATTAGTGACTGTTTTAATCTGCTACCTTTCCTATCCCCTACTATCCCCCCTCCCCTCCCCTCCCACCTTCCCTCTCTGCCTCCTCTGCTGTTGTTCAATTCTCTCCCTTTTTTTCCCCATCCCCCTTCCCCATCATAACCTCTTATACTTTTGTGTATCATTGAAGGTCTCCTACCATTTGCATATCCTTTCCCTTCTCTCTCCCTTTCTCTCCCCCCATTCGTCTTTGTTTACTATTAGTCTTTTCCTCATGCTCTTCCTTCCTGTTCTGTTCTTAGTTGCTCTCTTTATATCAAAGAAGACATTTGGCATTTGTTTTTTAGGGCTTGGCTAGCTTCACTTAGCATAATCTGCTCTAATGCCATCCATTTCCCTGCAAATTCTATGATTTTGTCATTTCTTAGTGCTGCATAATACTCCATTGTATATAGATGCCACATTTTTTTTATCCATTCATCTATTGAAGGGCATCTAGGTTGGTTCCACAGTCTAGCTATTGTGAATTGTGCCACTATAATCATTGATGTGGCCGTATCCCTATAGTGCGCTCTTTTAAGGTCCTCAGGGAATAGTCCGTGAAGGGCGATAGCTGGGTCAAATGGTGGATCCATTCCCAGCTTTCCCAGGAATCTCCATACTGCTTTCCAAATTGGCCTCACCATTTTGCAGTCCCACCAGCAGTGTACAAGTGTACCCTTTTCCCCACATCCTCGCCAGCACTTATTGTTGTTTGACTTCATAATGGCTGCCAATCTTACTGGAGTGAGATGGTATCTTAGGGTGGTTTTGATTTGCATTTCTCTGATTGCTAATGATGGTGAGCATTTTTTCATGTACTTGTTGATTGATTGTATGTCCTCCTCTGAGAAATGTCTGTTCAGGTCCTTGGCCCATTTGTTGATTGGATTATTTGTTATCTTATTATTTAATTTTTTGAGCACAGTAAAATTTTTGTTGTACAGATCTGTGAGTTTTAACAACATGTGCCATTGTGTAACCACCACTACCACCAAAATATAGAACAGACATCCCCCAAACAACTTATCTTCTTCTTTGTAGTCAACTTCTATATTCCTGGCCCTTAGCAAACACTGTAATTATTGTTTTCCCCTCATATGAGCATCATAAATGGAAACATAATGTGGCTTCTTTCTCTTAGTATAATGCATCTGAGATTCATCCGTGATGTTATTTAGTATTAGTATCAGTACTTTGTGACATTTTATTTGCTTTTCTGAGTAGTATTCCAGTGTATGGATGTACCACAGTTTGTTCATTTTTTCCCCCATTTTTTGACAAATATAAATTGTATTAGGGTTTCCAGAAACACAAAACAAATAGGCTAGCTATAGACATGTGAGAGGGGATTTATTGGGGGAATTGGCTTACATGATTATGGAGGCTAAGAAGTTTCACAACAGTTCATCATCTGCAAGCTGGAAACTCAAGAATGCCTGTAGCATGATTCCATCCAAGTCTGAATGCCTCAGAATTAGGGAAGCCAGTAGTGTAACTTCTCAATCAATGGTTAATGATCACAGAGCCTGGAGTCCTCATGTCCAAAGTCAGGAAAAGAGTGTCCCACCTCCAGGAGAGAGAGAGAGGAAATGATTCTTCCCTGCCTTTTTTTTCCTGTCTGAGACACTAGCCAATTGGATGGTGCCTACCCATTTTGAGTGTGGATCTTACTCACTTAGTTCAGCTACTCACGTACCAGTTTCCTATAGAAACATCTTCACAGACATTCCCCAAAATAATGCTTTACCTCTTCTCTAAGTATAACTTAATCCAGTCAATTTGATACTTAAAATTGATCATCACATTAATAAATCTTCTATTAAAAACCTCACAGGTCTCTGTAAATATTGGTAGACATTTCACATGGGTAAATACCTAAGAGTATGAATGCTGGGTTATATGGTAAGTGTATACTTCACTTCATTAGAAACTGCCCAATTGTTTATCAAGCTGCTCAGTGCTGGTATATAGAAATACAGTTCATTTTTATATTTTAACTTTTATCTATGACTTATTACTCTGTTATCTTTTTCATAGGTTTTTTGAGATTTTCCATGTAGACAATCATGTCATTTGTAAATGCAGTTTTATTTCTTCCTTTCTAATCTGTATGCCTTTTAATTATTTTACTTGCCTGGTTGCACCTGCTAGGACCTTCAGGATAATGTTGAATAAGTGTAGTGAGAGTAGACATGCTTCTCTTCTTCCTAATCTTAGGGTGAAAGCATTCAGTCTCTTTACCATAATGTATGATGTTAGCTATAGGTTTTTCACAGATGCCCTTTAAGGAAATTCTTATCTATTATTGGTCTGCTGTAAGTTTTATCATGAATGGATTTTTTTTCATTGTGCTGGGGATAGAACCCTGGGTCTCACACATGCTAGGCAAACTATACCACTATACCTCCAGCCCCCATGAATCAATACTAAATTTTACCAAATACATTTTATCTCTAATTCTTTGATTTGGTGAATTATTTTGAATGATGTTCAAATGTGTATCAGCCTTGAATTTCTTGGATAAACTCCATTTGATCATGATATATTGTTCTTTTTATGTCTTGTTGAATTCAGCAATACAACCAGTTCCTGACTCAGCTTAGGAGTCTTTATTTTTCAGTTGTATGAAAATGATATATATTCAGTAGAAACTACTTTGAATTTTGGGTTTTAACTTTCAGGGTGCTAGAGATACACAGTAGGATACTTTTCTGTTTTGTAGTACTGGGGATTGAACTAAGGGCCTCATGCATGCTAGGCAAGTGCTCCAGTGGGATATTCTTTATGATGCTAGGCAGCAGCAGCAAGCTTCAGCTTTCAGATAGCCCTGTGATCACAAATGTAAATGACCCATACTCTATATGTACTCTCTTGCCAACATTTTTTGGATGTTGTTTTATATTTTTATATTCCATCATGCCTACAGAACACCCATGTTTAGCTCCTGTATCTATACAGTCATTTTGTTTTTCGTTTCCAAAACAGGATTCAATAAATTATATGAGATACTCAAAACTGGAGATCTGTTATTAGGGGCATAGACATTTAGGATTACTTGACCCCCTCACTATTATAAAATGAACTTTGTTATCTCTGATAATATTCTTTATTCTAAATGTATTTTTTCTGATATTAATAAACCCTTTCAGCCTACTTTTGACTAGTGTTAAGGTTTGTATTTTTTACCCCTTTAATTTTAACTTATTTGTATCTTCACTTTAAAAATATGTTTTTTATAGGCAGCATATAGTTGCTTCTGTTATCTTCTTTGTTGATTTATATGTGGTTTTATTTCACAGATTTTGGTGCTTAGTTATTAGATACATAAACATTAAGGATTAAGTTCTCTTTTGAAAAATTGATTCCTTTGTCATGATGAAATGATCATTTTAATCCCTGATAGTATTATTTCATAAGAATCCTACTTTATTTGATATTAATGTGGCCACGTCAGCTTAATTTGATTATGATTAGCATGGTATATCTTCATCAAAGATGGAAATGTTCTCAGGAATATGTACTGTTTGTTTTGTTTTGGGTTTTTTTGATGCTGGAGATTAAATGCATAGCTTTGTGCATACTAAGGATGCTGTTTCACTGATATACACTTCAGCCCCTAAGGTTACTTATTTTTTAAAATATTTTTTAGTTGTAGATGGACCTTTATTTTATTTATTTATTTATTTATTTATTTATTTATATGTGGTGCTGAGAATCAAACCCAGTGCCTCACACATGCTAGGCAAGCACTCTACCACGGAACCACAACCCCTACCCCCAAGGTTACTGTTTTACAAAAGTGACTAAGGAACCAGGTGTGGTGGTATGTGCCTGTAGTCCTAGCTACTTCGGAAGCTGGCTGAGATTATCACTTAAGAGTGGACAGTAGAGCAAGACCCTGTCTCAAAATATAAGTAATAAAAAAGTGATTTTAGCAAGTTATGTTTTCTTTCTTTAAATTCCCCTTAATGTACTTTAAAAGTAAGACTGTATATCTATTATTAAATGGAATAAATAGAGTCAGGTGTGGTGGCAGACTCCTGAAATCCCAACAATGTGAAAGACTGAGGCAGGAGGATTGCAAGTTCATGGCAAACCTTATTAACTTAGTGAGATCCTGTCTTAAAATTAAAAAAAAAAATTATAAGGGCCTTGCATGGTGGTGCATACCTGTAATGCCAATGACTTGGGAGACTGAGGCAGGAGGATCACAAGTTTGAGATCAGCCTCAGCAACTTAGCAAGGCCCTAAGGAACTTAGCAAGACCCTGTCACAAAGTAAAATAAATAAATAAAATAAAATAAAAATGTCTGGGGATGTGACTCGGTGGTTAAACACCCCTGGGTTCAATTCCTGGTACCAAAAAAAGTGGGGTGCTCAGTGGTAAAGCATCCCTGGGTTTAATCCCCAGTACTGTAAGAGTAAAGATAGATAGATTAGACAGATAAATTGTCTTCAGTTCTATATCATGAGTAGTTAAAGGCAAAGAATAAATGTTTAGGAGAAAATGTAGAAAGTAAAGACAGGACAATAGAAATACTAGGATATCTGGGAAAATGCTTTCTGTAGAAAACCTCTTTCTTGAGATCTTTTGGGGTATTGCTGTTAATGCCCTTTGAGACATACAAGTGTTGTTGGTGACATGTAGGTAATAGAAATAGAAATCTCACTTCTAGTTACTTTGAGCTCTGTCACTTGAGCTCTGTCCAAATGAAATTAAATCTGGAACTGAATCTTGCCCATGGATCAGCGATTCCTCATTCCTAACCAAGACATCACTGATTTTTCTTCTAGAATTGGCTTGGAAATGAAATTGAGGTTATGGTCAGTACTGAGGAAGCCAAACGCCATCTAAATGACCTTCTTGAAGATAGAAAGATCCTAGCTCAGGATGTGGCTCAACTCAAAGAAAAAAAGGAATCTGGGGAGAATCCTCCTCTTAAACTCCGGGTAAGTGCCCTTAAGAAAAAAAATGTTCTCAATAATCAGATTATGCATTCCCAAGAAATCCTCATGGCTTTGGAGAATTATTTTTCCTTTTAGAACTTCTCCCTCATACCTACTATTCTTCTTTACAGAGGCGCACATTTTCACTTGCTGAAACACGTGGTCAAGTTTCAGAGTCAGAGGATTCTATTACAAAGCAGATTGAAAGTCTGGAGACTGAAATGGAACTCAGGTAACAAGACTATCTCCAAGGCATAAAAATTTATCCCTAGAATCAAAAATAAGAACGTATCAACCCAGTGATTCAAAAGCTTGTTTTTCAAAAGCTTTGTGATGGTGGAAAAACAAGAGACAGTAACAGTACATTGAACCAGATGCTGTACTAGACATGATAGATAAATTTTCTCATTCAGTCCCTTGGATACCCTATGAGGTAAGTATCATTCTTATCACTCTAGAAATCTAAAATGAAGTTCAAAGATCTTAAGAAATTTGCTAAATATATTAATACTAGCATACAACAGAGCTAGGATTCAAAACCCTCTCTTATCTAATTCCAAAGCCCATGCTGTTTGCAGTACACCACAATTTTTGATGTAGTAGTATCTGAAATGTATAACTAAGAACAGAATTTTAGAGAAACCCCAGAAATTATCATAAAAGAGAAATAGCATAGGAGGAAAACAGCAAAATAGCTATACTGTATATAATGCATAAGTAAGGTTAGCATGAGCATTAAGTGAGATTAGTAAATAAAGTGTATGATACAGAATGTGGCATCTTAAAAGTACTCAATGAATATTCTCTTTATTCCCTCTTGAGTCTAAGACCAGAAATTATGCTACATAGCCTTTCTAATCAATCTTATTGTCTTTTAAGCAGTTTATGAAATCTGGAAGGAATACAGATTTTATAGTGTCTTAAAATACTAGAATTTTATGGGTTGGGTTGTGGCTCAGTAGTAGAGTGTTTACTCAGCATGTGTGAGTTACTGGGTTCAATCCCTAGTACCACATTATAAATAAATAAACAAAGTAAAGAAAATTTAGCTGGGTGTGGTTGCACATGTCTATAATTCCAGCAGCTCAGGAGGCTGAGGTAAGAGGATCACAAGTTCAAAGCAACTTAGCAAAGTTAAGCAACTTAACTTAGCAACTTAGTGAAGCTCTAAGCAACTCAAAACAAAATATAAAAAAATAGCTGGGGATGTGGCTCAGGGGTTAAGTGCCCTAGATTCAATCCCCAGTACAAAAAAACAGGAAATGTTCTTGTCCAAAAGACTTTGGAGATCATTTATTTGATTTTAGCTAGATATAATAGTTGTTTATCTTTGGAAACATCTATAAGTCATTCAACAATTTGAGTTTCTGCTTTGGGCTACACTGGATGCAGTTGAGAGATACCAAAAGAATAGATGACATTATCTTTGTTGTAAAGTAGAAATCATGTAATTACTCCCAGCCATGTGCTTGAATCATTTGTTAAGATTTCTGGAGGAGCTGGGATTGTGGCTCAGTGGCAGAGCACTTGCCTGGAATGTGTGAGGCACTGGATTTGATCCTCAGCTCCACATATAAATAAATAAAAAATAAAGGTACATCAACAACTAAAAAATATTAAAAAATGATTTCTGGAATATGGAAAATTCTTGATAGGTTATAATTTCTATGTTGAAGTCTATTTACACAACAGAAAGAGGCAGAAGTTACAAATCAGGACTGTTTCTTTTTAAATGCTGGTTATAAAACATTTTCGTCCATATGCATAAGTAAATGATTATATAAATGTAGGGTAGGTACAACATAAAAGGAATTAGACAGAGGTGAGTTTAATCAAGGATATTTTCCTAAAGATGATGAGACTTAAACTAAATTTTGAAATAGATAAGGGACATGAATTGACAAAGAAGACAAGGAAAGGAGGGTGTATGTAGATGATGACTGAAATGTTCTCCCCTACCAATTCCAGCCTAGCCTGACTCTTCATCCTTCACTAGTCTTTTTCTCTAAACCCTTTCAGAACTTACAATACTCAATTATGCAATGAAAATGATATATCTTTGTGTTTAATATTTGTCTTATGTTTATTAGTTTTTTTTCAATCTAAAGAGAGTTTGTAAATTTATTGAAGGAAAGGACTTCGAGAATTAGGGTTTTCAAAGTGTGGTCTGAAGATCTCTCATACCCTTTTAGGGAATCTAAGTGGGCAAAACTATTTTCATAATAATAGTGAAGCATTATTTGCTATTTTTACCATGTTGATATTTGCACTAATAGTAGAAAAGCAATACTACAAAAAAATTACTGATACCTTAGACTTAATGAAAGCATTGGCACCAATCTGAACAAGTAGTCATTCTACACAGCACCTCTACACACTACCAGTTTAAATTTGTTTAAAAAGTCATTCTTACTTTAAGCATGACTTTTGATAAAATCAGGGAAAATTGTTAATTTTATCAAATCTTGACCCTTGAGTTTGCATCTTTTTAATTATCTATATAACAAAACAGGAAGCACTTCTGCTGCATGCTGATTGTGATGGTCATCTCAAGAAAAGCACTGAGCTATTTGAGGTTTGAGATCAATAGGCCTATTTTTCATGGCACATCATGTGTACTTGAAAGAACAACTGACAGACAAACCATGGTTATTCAGACTTGGTTACTTGGCAGAGATGCTCTCAATAATGAATGGAGGGAGCCTATCACTTTAAGGAAAACAACTGACAGTATGTGTTACTGAAGATAAAATTTGAGCTTTTAAGCAAAACTTTTCTGGTAAGACCAGTAGTGATACTAACAAATGTGATGGTTTAAATATATTATATAATGAAACGTATTAACATTCAGAGGATCTGCATGACTCAGTGGATTAATATTGTCAAAATAACATGTTAAAGTAAATGGGTAATATATCCATTCCTATTGAGAGATAGATTAATGGGATTTGTTTGTTTGTTTGGCCTACCAAAATATGATACTTTATTATAATTCAGCTATATCTATTTACATTTCAAGCCATTCCAAACCAATTAACATCTATGTAAATACTGGCCTAAAATGAATAAATATTTTTTGCATTGATTGCTTATAATCTGCTCATTTGTTCCTGATTTTTGTCCTCATCAGCAGCACTGAGCCATGAAATCAAATTTCCTCTTAAATGTTGGAGTCTTCTCCAAAGACTCTAACTAGACTTTTGTCCCACACTGTCTCAAGTAGGAATCTTTAATTTGGCTCTCACCACATGGAAACAGAACACAGGCATTGGCAACTTGATTGTGCTCTGGCCAGGCCAACTTAAACCCATCTCCACTTTCTTCTCTCCCACACCATTACTTGCTATAAAGCATCTGCCTCAGGCTTTCCCTGAATACAATCAAAACTGTTCAAGGACAACCCAATCTTCAATTTTTTAACAATATGTATATTGTTTTCAAGTGCAAATTTTGTCCAAGGATATCTGCCCTGACTGACTATATCTAAATTTATATATGTTTAAACACACATTCCTATACATGTATGGAAATATTTTATGTCCTGGGAATTCACAAGAAAAAAAATAACTCATCATATAGATTTCTTTTGATACTGGACATTGATGATTTATTCCTGAGCTACATCCCATCCTTTTTTATATTTTACTTTGACATGGGATCTCACTAAATTGCTGAGACTGGCCTCAAATTTAAGATCCTCCTGCCTCAGCCTCCTAAGTCATTGGGATTACAGGTGTATGCCACCATGCCCAGCTACCATATGGATTTTAATATATAAGAATATAAAAAATTAGTTAATAATAGTTTCACTTGATCAATGGATATTAAATTATAGTTAGATAGAAGCAAGAAGCTCTGGTGTACAATTGCACAGTAGGATGACTTCAGGTAACAATAATGTACTATAGATTTCAAAAAGCTGGAAGACAGGATTTTGAAAGATTTCACTATAAAAAATTACAGGTGTTTGAAGTAATAGTTATGTGTAACCTGAATTAATTATTATATAATATATGCATTATCATATCATCACATGGTACCCCATTAATATGTATAGATTTCATGTTTTATGTAGCAGCTGAAAATGAATTTAATTTTTAAAAATAAAAGTAAAATAATAATAGTTTTAGATTCCACATTGTAACTAACTTTTATGAAACTACTACTTGTATCCACAATTATCTGAAAAGGCTACCAAAATACATCTCCCTTTTCAAACTACATATCCATGTAAGGTTAGAGTGTCTCTATTTACATCAACTGGAACAACATGTCACAAAAGATTGAGTAGAGGGAGATGTGAAAATCCAATTGTCTTCTACTAAATTATACAGAGATCTGTGAAAATGGAAAACAATCTTACTCTTCTCACTAAATCTTTTTCTGTCTTGAAAAATACAGCTATTTCTCCTAAAATGTTTGTATGTAATGAATTTTTAAATTTTAAGTGAATTTAATATTTAAATTCATCTCAGTTTGAATTTATACTATAAATAACTATAGGTGTATCCTATATGAACAGAATTTCTAGAAGTTCTCAATGTGTTTTTTTTTAATGAATGGGGTCCTGAGACCACCAAATATGAGAAAAACCATCTTAGATTACTTTTGTCCCATCTTCCTTATAGGAATCTAACATAGTATCACAAGTTAAGCACATGCTGGTATTCTCCCTCTCACTGGAAACAGCATATTTGAAAAGGAAGTTATTAATAAAACTGAAATATTATATAGAATTTCTTCTAGGCCATACTTGATTGGAAAGTATCTGGAATTTCTAACCAGGGTTAGGGTATCTAGTCATAGAAACTTCTCAGTCCTGTGGAAGGCATTTTAAAATAATCTCTCATTGTAGGAAATGATGGTGCATGCCTATAATCCTAGCAACTTTGGAGGCTGAGGCAGGAAAATTGCAAGTTCAGGGCCAGCCTCAGCAACTTAGTGAGATGCTGTATCAAAATAAAAAATAAAAATGACTAAGGATGTGGCTCAGTGGTAAAGTGCCCCCTGGTGCTCCCAGTACCAAAATAAACAATAATTTCCTATAATACCAGCCATGGGTATCAATTTGGTATTTGATTCCAGCAAAGAACACCTACCTATTCTTGTGAGATTTTCCTTCTGGTCTCCAACCTGAATCTCTTCCTTCCATGGGTGGGCTATTGTTACACAGTCCAAATTCATAGGGCTTCATGACAAAGTCATAGTATAGTCAGTCAGTCTACTACAATACAGGCCTTACCATAATATATCTTTCCAAGTCTCAGTATATATGACCTATTTATTTCAACCAGTATTTAATAAAATAAAAACCATTTGGATAATCTCCTGGAGTCCATTTGTAACCAATTTTTAGGTACTATGTAAAATTCTAACCAGATGACTCGGTCATTATTTAACTGATATCTCCATTCATAAACCACTTTAAAGTTTCTGCTCAGAGTTCTTCTTCTTCCTGGTATTGAAGCTATTCACAACAAAACTGACTGTTTCTGTTTGTGAAGGAGCGCTCAAATTGCTGACCTACAGCAGAAGCTACTGGATGCAGAAAGTGAAGACAGGCCAAAACAACGTTGGGAGAATATTGCTACAATTCTGGAAGCCAAGTGTGCCTTGAAATATTTAACTGGAGAGGTAACTATCACTCTTACTACCAACAATTAGGGATCTGGTTAGGTAGGTTCAAATAAAATACCTTGGAGCCAGGTGTGGTGGCACATGCCTGTAATCCCAGTGACTCATGAGGCTAAGGCATGAGGGTCACAAGTTGGAAGCCAGCTTCAGCAACTTAGCAAAAGACCCTGTCTCAAAACTAATGAAAAGGGGGGACTGGGGTTGTGGCTCAGTGGTAGAGTGCTTGCCTAGCATATGTGAGGCACTGGGTTTAATCCTCAGCACCATATAAAAATGAAATAAAGATATTGTGTGTCCACCTACAACTAAAAAATAAATATTTTTTTAAAACTAATAAAAGGGGGCTAGGAATATAGTTCAGTGTTAGAGCACCACTGGGTTCTATCCCTAGTACCACAAAAATGAAAGAAACAAGATAGCTTTGGAATACTGTCATCATGTCCTCGCCAGTTCGTTCTCTCTCTCTCTTCTCTTCTCTTCTCTTCTCTTCTCTTCTCTTCTCTTCTTTCTTCTTCTTCTTCTTTCTTCTTCTTCTTCTTCTTCTTCTTCTTCTTCTTCTTCTTCTTCTTCTTCTTCTTCTTCTTCTTTCTCTCTCTCTCTCTCTCTCTCTCTCTCTCTCTCTCTCTCTCTCTCTCTCAGTACAAGGGATTGAACCCAGGGGTGCTTAACCACTGAGCCTCATCCCTAGCCCTTTTTATTTTTGAGACAGGGCTTCCCTAAGTTGATGAGGCTGGCTTTGAATTTATGATCCTCCTGCTCAGCCTCCCAAGCCACTGGGATTACAGGCATGCACCACTGTGCCCAGCTTCTTGCCACTTTTCATGGAAAAATCCAGTGATACTAACATTAGAGAGTTTATTGCATAAAAATTGATATAAGCGGACTGGGGCTGTAGCTCAGTGGCAGAGTGCTTGCCTAGCACGTGTGAGGCCCTGTGTTCAATCCTCAACATCACACAAAAATAAATAAAATAAGGGTATTGTGTCCATCTACAACTTAAAAAAATTTTTTAAAGTTGATATAAGCAGGAGCTGGTGTTGTGGCTCAGTGGTAGAGCACTTGCCTGGCATGTGCGAGGCACTGGGTTTGATTCTCAGCACCATATATAAATAAGTGAACAAAATAAAGGCCCACCCAACATCTAAATAAATTAATAAAATTGAAAAAATTTTAAAAAGTTGATATAAACAAGTAGAGGCCAGTCATTTACAAAAAATATAATATGACTCAAATTGATACTTATCATGCTTGGCATAAATCAAGTGCTCAATAAATGTTAACTGTTGCTCTTAGAAAAAGGCCAGAATGCCACAGTGGGCTACTGGCTAAACATAAACTATTATTATATTGTACTATTTGTTAAAAGACCTATGAGATGTATATTCAAAAACTTTAAAATACAGTCTTGAAAAGAGAAAACCTAAAAATCTTTTGACATATAAAGATTCATTTTAAGGAAAAGCTATCTTCAGTGACCTTAAAATAATGCATCATCTTCCATTGTCACAAGAGGAGTGAAAACTAATAACCTCTAGTGATTGAGGCATTTTTCACTCAGGACAAGCATAAAATCCATCTGAATCCACAAGTTAAAGTAATGCTACCCTTTCACATTTTGGTGTTAGGTTAGCAGATTTGTTCTACTAAGAAATCTTGATTAGGTTTGTGAACGCTGGTATTTATGATGTTCACCATCTGGGCTAGTAGTAAATGCAAAACTAGGCCAGCACAGGATATGAATCCAGCCTGAAGAGCCAGATCTGCAGTTTCAGCTAAAGTGTCTACAAGTTCTGACGTGTGAACACAGACATTCTGAGACAGGACAGAATTGGACATAAGGGTGTGTCATGTCAATTTCTCTTCAGACTTAAATATCAGAATTTTGGAATCATCATATACTGTTCAGGTTAGGTTTATTTGGACCTTAAGGGAGAGCAAGATAGAAAATGAATTTAGCTATTGCTTCCAGAACTCAAATACATGTCACAGCAGAAATATGGACTCTTGGCCTAGGAGCAGAACAGTAGTCTTATTAATATTCACTGTTAGAATCCATATGACATGAAAAAATAAGAATGGAATTACACATGAAGACACTTTCCTCAGACCATTTAAAGAAAGCTAATATGTTCCTGCCTAATGAATGGGGAAAGGTGGGTTATTCTCCAAATAAATTGATCTCTTTTATCTCTTCTAGCTGGTCTCCTCCAAAATACAGGTCAGCAAGCTTGAAAGCAGCCTGAAACAGAGCAAGGCCAGCTGTGTGGACATGCAGAAGATGCTGTATGAGGAACGAAATCGTTTTGCTGAGATTGAGACAGAGTTACAAGCTGAGCTGGTCAGAATGGAGCAACAGCACCAAGAGAAGGTACACTGACAAGCCAAGAAGCTAGATACAGACACAAAGCTGTCATTGCCCTTTGTTAGCTTAAAAAAGTAGTGGGGGGTAATGAGTTGCCTTCAAAAGTGCATGTGCTGTTTTCTAAATTTTGCAAATGAGAAACATGAAACAGAGAAAAGTGATATACCTAAGTTCATACCTACCCATGGTAATGGCTCTTAGCTTCTGGCTTGAATCCCAAGATTAATGTGCTGAGAAACATTGTTGCTGTTCAAGCCATAGAGCAAAAAGAACAGTTTGCCTGTAAATCATGAAGGAGTCACCTGGATCACTGCTTGAACTAGGTGAAAATCCTTCTTTCCCCTGGTTCCTCTGATACTACTATGGATTGTGTCTTTCTCTAGGTGCTGTACCTTCTTAGCCAGCTACAGCAAAGCCAAGTGGCAGAGAAGCAGCTGGAGGAGTCAATCAGTGAAAAGGAGCAGCAGCTGCTGAGCACACTGAAGTGTCAGGTATGAGAAGACAGGAAAGGTCTCCAGAGGAGGGTTTCACATGCCTCATCAAGAATCGTGTCTCATTTAGACCATTGTACTTGCAGCAGAGAGTAAGAACTACTGAAGAAAGGCTTAAAATGGTAGCCTCTACTGCTTTTTGTCCCTACTTGATTAGATGAGAGATAATCAGAATGTAGCCATATACAGGATCACCTTGTTTTTGGTACCATAACACCAATATATACTCCATACCAGACTTTGAGGCCTCCTATTTCTATTGTGTCAACACTGAACTCTAAAAAGCTGAGACAGTGAAATTATCTAATAGTTACTTAGAATCCTAGGGACAATTATATCTTCCTGAGCTTGTTCTGAGCTGAGACCTGACATGTTTGTAAAATGCCTGGGGTCTGGATTTTCTTGCAGACTAAGAACACCACACCCTTTAGTAGCAAGTTGGAGCACTTTTTGTCCAACTTAGAATCTTTCTCCTACAATACCATCCCTAGGGTTTCCTTGGCACCTCCCACATAAGGTGTAATCAAACTTGTTAAGGTTATATGTATGGATCCAGTTGTATTAAGCACCAGGAAGCTTAATAAGGCTTATGAGACTTGGAAATAAACTGTCTAGTCTATGTTCAATAGGATGAATAGAAGCATTTGTAGCTTCAGGAAACAGAACTAAGGAGTTCTGTGGATTTCTGAATCTGCATCCTGATGTGAATACAGAATATGAGGCTAAAGAATGGAAAAGAATAAGGAAGACTTCTCAGACTGAGTCCACGGTTCCTACAAGTGTGGTTAGTGCTGATGAGGAACATTGGAATAGAAGTGGTATTCAGTTGTAATTCCAGTGATTTGGGAAGCCTATGTGGGAGGATCACAATATCAAGGCCAGCCTAGACATCTTAGCAAGACCCTATCTCAAAATAAAAAATGAAGGGCTGGGGATGCAGCTCAGTATTAGACTGCCACTGAGTTCACCCCAATCCCTTAAAAAAAGAGGTATTTAGGACACCTAGAAATTGGGAGTAAGGTAATTTTCTGGGTGCCAGTGCCTGCTATGCAAAAACCATCTGTTGCCAGGAACTTGGCAGCAGTATGTTTTTTCTTTTTTTTTCTTTTTTTTTTTTTTTTTTTTATCTAAGTGAGTTCTTTAGTAACCTACACGTAGTGCCCAAAATAACCCCACCTATCACTACACTATCTGGAAATAGGATGAAGAACTCAAGAAGATGCAAGAAGTATGTGAGCAAAATCAGCAGCTTCTCCAAGAGAATGAACTCATGAAGCAGGTAATAGAGTTCCCCATCGACTTGATAAGGCCCTGGGACAGCTGGTTGCCACTGAGGCCACCACTTAGGAACAACCCTTAATTTGGTGATTTAGCTGTACTTTTTGAGGTCTACATTGTGTTTCCATGTGACCCAATCATGTGCATTTCAAAGTGGTAAAAACACAAGTTTTAAAATATGCCTCTTTTTGATCAGATAACAATCTTAGAAAGTAGGAGTCCTTGAACCTACTCTAAGCCTGCCTCACTTTACTGTGGTTTAAAATTGAGCTGGCTGAATTGGGAATGTAGCTCAGTGGTAGAGCACTTGTGTAGCATGCACTTAGTCCTGGGTTCTATCCCCAGCACCATTAAAAAAATGTTTGGAATTTTGGTGTTTTAGCCATGAGCACTCCTAAAAGCTGTCTACATTTTACTCTCTGTCTCTCTTTTTCAAATAGAAACTGACCCTCCTCCAAGTAGCCAGCAGAACAAAACCTCATCTTCCTAAGGATAACCTTCTATCTCCGGACTCTTCCTTTGAATATATCCCACCCAAGGTAAAATGCTTAATACCTACGATAACTTTGCATAGCCCAAGTTCAGGGTGAGTATGCAAAATTACCTTTTTTAAAAGGTTAACAGTTAAAATACCCAAATTCTAAATCTCAGTTTTTCTTAGAGTCCTAAGTAGAATTATAGAGTCCTATGAAAAATAGGTGTGTTTTTTTCCTCAGAAGTCTGACTTTTGCTTGGTGTTGTGGCTCAGTGGTAGAGTGCTCGCCTAACATGCATGAGGCACTGGGTTCAATCCTCAATACCACATAAAAATAAATAAAATAAAGTCATTGTGTCCATCTACAACTAAAGAAAAATATTTTTTAAAAAAGAATTCTGACTTTTGTCCATGAATTGGCTTTATGTAATACAACTGAGGAGGAGGAGAAGGAAAAAAGAGCAATGTTCAGCTGTCCATCCAAAAATCCTTATCTCATCACATCATGAGTCCTCCCTTCCTCCCTCAGATTGATCAGCATCCAGTTTCTATCCTTTCAAAGACTCTGTGAGGCCAAAGGCTAAAGCAATTTTTTTTTTCTGATTGGTAAAGACAAGTGGGATATATTTGAGGAGTCTGAAATCTCTGCTTTGAGAATATAGCTGGAAGCAGCTACTGGGAAGATATGATACCATATGTATTATTTCATTTTTATTAAATAATCACTTCAAACCTTTTTTCTTAGCCAAAACCTTCCCGTGTTAAAGAAAAGTTCATAGAGCAAAGCATGGACATCAAGGATCTAAATATTATCCATGAACACGAGGAAGGTGATGGTGATGGTGATGGTGATGGTGATGGTGAAGATGAAGATGAAGACGATGAAGAATGGAAGCCAGCAAAATTAGTTAAGGTGTCCAAGAAGAACACCCAAGGGGTAGGAGCCAACTCTTTAAGTCAGTTAAGGATTCTACTCATTTATACTGTCAGTGAGATAGTTTTCTTAATCTAGGAATGTTCTGGCCCCTATCCTGCATCCAAGCCCCTTGGATCACATTCAGAGTCATTGACTCCCCTAAGGGGGATTTGTTGGGCTAGCTCTGTGTAAAACCTAGGGCCAACAGAGAGGGAGGGCAGCCTGAGTGTACAAGGTGGCTCTCTTTGTTTTCTCAGGATCTTCCTAGCCTGAGTAGGTAGTGTTCTATACCATTTCATTGAAGCTGATTAAAAATCGATCATACCAGTCCTTCATATTTTTAGAGCACTTTATAGTTTACAAATCATTCTCATTTATGTAATCTTTTAATCATCACAAAATATCCACTGAGATATTTATTATTTGCATTTTATAGCTAGACCTCAGACCCACAGAAGGGTAATGATCTTTCCCAAGGTCATAAAACCAAATAATGGGATTTAAAACTGAATATTCTCTGAGTACAGTTTGTTTCTACCAATGATGTCATGTCAGTAAAAACTGCAGATCAGAAGCTCAGTGGGTAATTTATCTTTCTTGCCTATTATAGTGATTTTTGCTCACTAGGCTAAGGGGCTAAGGGAATTACAGAAAAAGCTAATAATTAAGATCAAACACACGAAGTTAAGGCTAGTTAGGAACAATCTGACACTGAGGCATGCTTTATTTACTTAAACAATGATAGACCTACACAATTATCAAACATAGATGTTTTATGTTGAAATATTAACTTCCTAGGCACTACAATTCACCACCACTACCCCAGCTGTGCCCTACAGCCACATTCCACTTACAAAGAACAATTCACACATTACCTTAGCTGGCTTCCTAGAAGCTTATTTGATCTGATTAGCTGATAGCTCACCACATGGGGAACTGAGCCTTGTAAAGCCACAATACCAGAGCTGAAGCAAGTTGGAAGGAATAGGTACTTGTGTGGTATTAAGGTATTTGTTCAGCCAGAGTCATCAGAAGTGCAACATACCACATGCTCAAAATGGGACTAAGAGTCCATCCTTGGCCCCAGAAAACATAATTTAATGGGAAAACAAGGCAAAGAAGTAGAAGCATAACTAGAACCTCAGCATATTTATCTCTGGAAGCTGGACTAAGGGGTTTTTGGGTTTTTAAAGTCAAATTAACAAGGCCTAAT
The DNA here is from genome assembly GCF_045843805.1 of Urocitellus parryii. Classification (NCBI taxonomy): domain Eukaryota; kingdom Metazoa; phylum Chordata; class Mammalia; order Rodentia; family Sciuridae; genus Urocitellus; species Urocitellus parryii. The sequence continues at coordinate 75,227,737 of NC_135547.1, forward strand.
TTAGGAAGATGCCATTGAAAGGTGACTATTGCTGCATTATAAGATAGAAAGGTAAGTATCATCTTGAGCAAACAGGGAGAACATTTTTGGCACATTGCATAGCAAATTGCAAAAATTTAAAAATGCTAGAAGAATGGGTGTTGGGACATTAGAGAAAATGGGGCAGAGCATGTCTTTCTTTCATTTCCTCTACAAGCATTTATGGACACCTTACTATGGTTGCAGTGGAAAGCATGAGCTGAATGTAGATTTGAAGGCTGAGTTGAGATGTACACACAGAAAAAAAAATGTTAGAGGGTCTTGTTAGACCAGGACGCAAGAAAAGACCACTGACTCCAATCAAAATCAAATTAAAGCAAGCTTATTATTTCGACCCCTGGGCTGCCTCTCCCGCCCAAAACCGCGGGAACCAAGATAGCAGCAGCAGCTTTCCTGCAGCCCAGCTTTATAGCCCAGAAAGTTACACAAAGGGGGGTTACAGATAACAGAACTCTGAGGAGCATCACACTAATGGTAGTTTACATTTTTTGCTGGCCCCAACATCAGAATTTATGAGGACCATTAGAGCCTCAGAGAGGGTCGTTATCTGGCCAGGGAAGGCCAAGATTTGTGAGGCATCACTAAAGTTTCAGAGAGGGCTGCTATCTGGTCAGAGAGCCAAGCATGGGTGGGTTCAAGGCATGGGCAGGCATTCCAAGCAGGTTCAGGATTTGCAGTAATTTATAGTAAAGCCGAAATTAGCTTTTCATGGCTTTGTGGCGAGATGAATCCCAATTTTGAGAGAAAATCAGGTTGGGTCTATCAGTCTAAAGCCTCTGAGGAAAGGAGTTTGCAAACTTGCAAAATTGCCAGTGGTTGGTGTACACACACACACATACACACACACCACGTATATATTATACATATATGGTTATGTCTGTGTCAAAGTCATACTACCTCTCTGACATTCTGACCTGATTCCTGGGATAAGAGACAATAAGGATGAAGCTACACCTCATGTACGTGACACTCATGTGACTATATATATCCTGTGTGTCATGGCTGTTCTGTACTACTACTACAGAGTGTTTAGCCTCTGCTTGCTTAAAAACTAGCATGGGGAGTGCTGGGGTTGAGGCTCAATGGTAGAGTGCTTTCCTAGCATGTGTGAGGCACTGGGTTCAATTCTCAGCACCACATGTAAATAAATGAATAAAATAAAGGTCCATCAACATTTAAAAAAAAAACTAGCATAAGGGGAAACTCACAGGCAGCTCATTGTATAACACTTGTTAGAAAGATGTTCCTTGTTTAGCTGAAATGAGCTGTCCTAGTGTTTTTGTTTTTGTGACAGGGTCTCCCTAAGTTGCTGAGGCTGGCCTCAAACTTGTGATCCTCTTGATTTAACTGCTCCAGTAGCTGAGATTATAAGCACGCACCACTGTGCCTGGCTTCCCAATGGGTCTCAGCAATGTAAAAGTCTAATTATTGTTCTTTATGACAGTTCTTCAGATGCATTGTTTATATTATCTCTTTGGATAAAATATAGAAACAAGGACAAGGTAATAGAACATTTTTTAAGCATTTAGATGAATTTGTAAATGGCTGAAGGAATGTAACCAGGCTACAACCATCAATAGACCAATGTCATCCGGGTAAGGTATCTTTAGGACATGTCATAGAATTTTATCTTTTGTTTGTCTTATTGAAAACAATAAAAAATAATTTTTCACTTTTTAAAAACAAATTTTGGTACGAAGGATTGAACCCAGAGGCACTTTACCACTTAATTATATTCCCAGCACTTTTTTTTTATTTTGAGGCAGGGGTCTTGCTAAGTTGTTTAGAACCTCACTTCGTTGCTGAGACTGGCTTTGAACTTGGCAGTCCTCCTGCCTCAGCCTCCCGAGTCACTGGGGTTACAGGTGTGAACTACCATTCCCAATATCATTTATTTTTTATTGGTGGTTATAATTATATATAATAGTAGGATTCATTATGACATATTTATACATGCCCATGCCCATACATAATTTGATTAATCTTACTTCTTAGTAATCTCCCTTTCCCTCCCATCCTCCCTTAAATTTTTTTTTTATTATCATAATGACTAGAGTTGGCAAGTATGACTAAGATTATGGTGATGATGATGATTTTTCATGCTGGAGGTGGAACGCACAGGTGCTCTATGTCTGAGCAGACCTTTTTAAATTTTATTTTGAGACAGGGTCTCTCTAAATTGTCAAGGCCATCCTCAAACTTGCAATCCTTCTTCCTCAGCCTCTCTAGTAGCTGGGATTACAGGTGTGCACCAATACATCCGCCTGAAAATATTAACAGCCTTAAAAATGTTCCTGTTGTTCTTGCTTTGACAGCACATATACTTTAAAAGATTTCCTGTCCTTTGATCCTATCCTATTTCTTCCTATAGGAATTTATACTAAGGAACTAGACATTGGTATGTAAATAGATGTATTCATTCAACGAAACTTTTGTGAGTATCTATATGCCATGTACTGTTTTTAGGTACTGAGAATACAACAATAGAGTTTAAGAACTTTGCCTTCATGAAACACATTCTTGTGGAAAGAGACAGAAAAACAAAATAATTTTAGATGGTGATGTAGAAAAAGTAAAGAAAATATAGAGAAACCATTGAGAATGATGGGTTAGGAAAAGAGTGGATAGATGTCTGAGATCTGAACAAAAGAGAAAGTCGGGAAAAAATCAGAGGAAGAACAGCAAATGCAATGAGCTCATGACAGGAATGAGCTTGGCATCTCAAGGAACAGTAGAAAAGGCATGAGTGGGTAGAGTGTGTTGAGAAGTAGAAGAGAGCAAACAGCACAGGTAAAGTCAGAGGGGTAGATTGGAGGGCCTTGTCATTCAGGGATATCCACTGCAACATGATTTATGTTAGTGACAATTTATTTGAAAACAGTCTTAAGCTGGCACAGTAGCACATGCCTATTACTCAAGAGGTTGAGGCAGGCGAATCAAAGTTGGAGGCCAGCCTCAGCAATTTAGCAAGACATTATCTCAAAAAAAAAAAAAAAGGAACTGCAGTGGTAAAGTACTCTTGGGTTCAATCCCTAGTACAGGGAAAAAAACAGTATATAACATTAGGAGATTAGTTAAATAAACTGGCTTGTCCACATGATGAAAATGAAAATTAAATACAACTATTAAAAATCATGATTTTGATTTTCAAATTTTATTAAATAATAATATCCTCATAATCAGTAAAAATAAGATGTTCTCATGGTTTTCTTTATCTTTACAACTACAGAGCAAAGGTGATGATTCTCATATGATAAAGAATTAATGACTTGAATTTGATTACAAATTCAGTATGAGTCCACAAAGATATTTTACTTTGTCTGGTTTGGTTTGGTTTTGCAGTCCTAGGGATTGAATCTAGAGGCTCACACTTCCTACCACTGAACTATATCCCCAGCCTTTTTAGTTAGTTTTTTTAAATTTATTTTTAGAAGTAGTTGAACACAAAAACTTTATTTTATTTATTTATTTTTAAATATTTTTTTAGTCATAAATGAACATTATTTATCTTTATGTGGTGCTGAGGATCGAACCCAGGGCCTAGCACGTGCTAGGCAAGCATTCTACCACTGAGCCACAACCCCAGCCCCTCCCAGCCTTTTTAATTTTTTTTAGTTGTAAATGAACACAGTACTTTTATTTTTATTTATTTATCTTTATGTGGTGCTGAGGATCAAACCCAGTACTCACACACATGCCAGGCAAGTGCTCTATCACTGAGCCACAGCCCCAGTGCCAGCCCCTTTTAAATTTTATTTTGAGACAGGGTCTTGCTTAGTTGCTGAAACTGCCCTTGAACTTGGGATCCTTCTGCCTAAGCCCCCCAGGTAGCTGGAATAACTGGCATGAACCATCATCGTCAGCTCCAAAGATGTGATAAGAAGAAAAAAACAAGCAACTGTGACCCTAGGCTTCATTAACTAGACTATCAGATCCATAGTAAGGAAGGTGTTTGTCACAGTCTATTTCACAGTGGACACTCCACACTGTGAAGAAAGTTGTGTTCGTTTTTGGATCTCACAATTAAAAATGAACTTTGAAAAATTGGTGTGTACTCAGGGTGATGAGGATACTTGGAAATCATATCATTTGGTAAATCATTGAGGAAACTAAGTATCTTTAGCTTTGTGCAGAATTAGGGAAATCTGGGGAGTAAAATAATTATGTTTGAATGACTATGCCATGAAAATGAGATTAAACTGACTCCATGTCATTCCAGATGGCAAAATTGGGTCCTGGGGTTAAAAGTTATAGAAACTGTCATCATCTTTGGATAAATAGAGCTTCAGATAACTAGACCAGGGATGTTAGAAAAGGGCTTTGTGCATCAAACCAGGTTTTAGAAGTTCATTGATGTCCCTTCTGACTCCTACATGTCTCTTCCAGGCCAAACTATCCCAGTTTCTTCTACTGTTTTCTTTCTTCATATAATTATTTTATTTTATTATTGTTATTTCTGGTACTGGGATTGAAACCAGGAGTGCTAAACCACTGAGCCACATTCCCAGCCCTTTTTATTTTTAATTTTGAGACAGAATCTCACTAAGTTGCTGAGGCTGGCCTTAAACTTTCAATCCTTCTGTCTCAGCCTCACAAGTCTCTGGGATTACAGGCATGCTCCATCAAACTCAGGTAATTATCTTATTTTTATTTATATTTGTTAATTATACATATCCATGGGGTTTAGTTTGAAATTTTCACACATGCATATATTGTGCACTAATCAAATCCAACCTCCTTTTTTCCACCCTCCACCCTCTTCCCCCATGTATTTACCCTTCCCAACTGATATTAATCACTATTCTACATTCAGGTCAACTTCCTTTTTACCTTGAACATATAAGAGAGACCATTTGGTACTTGTCTCTCTGTGTCTGACTTATTTTCCTTAACATAATGTCTGCCAGTTCCACCCATTCCACTATTTTTCTTATAGCGTTGCTTCCTATAATCTGGTCACCCACCTTTTTTTTGTTTAATTCCCTCTTTAGTAAACATATTTGCACAAAAAAACTCAATGTGTGTAAAAGAAAATATGCATATTGATTAAATAGGTTTAATATAGGGGAAACCTTTATAAGAATGTCAGGCACATATTAATGTTAGCTATTACTATGACAGCCTTGTTTGTAATGGTGAAGAATGTCACTATCAGGAGAATAGATAAACTGTGTTTTTAGAATGCAACTAAAGCTAAATGTATCAACATAAAATAAGTTACCATTTATATTAAGTTTAAAATTTGAGACAATACTTTTTTAAAAATTCATATGCAGTAAAAAACATGCATAGGGATGATAAACACCTACAGTAATTCAGGACACTGTTCACTCCTGAGAGAGAGAGGCAAATGAGGTTAAGAAAGGGTCAGGGTAGGAAACCTTATTAAGAGGGTAGTAGGGACATGAGTGAGGTTTTTCTTATTATTGTTGTCTATGCTTTTGTATATGTGAAAAATTATGGTGCCCTAAAATGGGATTCATTATTTCAAATAGGCTTCAACTGACCCAGGGTATCATGATATAATTGCTCCCCATATGATCTGAACTCCAAATTTCTGCCTGACTACATTTGCCTTTTGACAGCTATTTCACACTGTTGACACAGAGAGTTTGCTCACTCTCAAATCCCTAGGCACTTTCTGCACAAACTACTTTTAAGTTAGATTTCTCTCCATATTATATTTCTATGGATGATTTGAAGCGGGGGACCCAAATAGCAAATTTAATTTACTCCTATTTGGATCTTTTCTTTCTACTTTCAACTTGTAATTCCAGCCTGTCAAAATATTTTTGGATTGCAACTTTTTTCTCTTACCTATTAATAATCCTTCCAGCATTGGGGTTGTGGCTCAGCGATAGAGCACCCGTCTAGCACGTGCGAGGTGCTAGGATCGATCCTCAGTACCACATAAAAATAAATAAATAAAATAAAGGTATAAAAAATAATAATAATCCTTTTTGCTATTGTTAGAGCTGATAAATAAGCCTACCTTGTAAACTGGTTGTGAGAGTTCATATTTACATATATGAAAATACTCTGAAAACTATAAAGTGCTATCAAATGTAAATGATTTGGGCTGGGGTTGTAGCTCAGTGGTAGAACACTTGTCTGGCACATGTGAGGCACTGGGTTCGATCCTCAGCACCACATAAAAATAAATAAAGATATTGTGGTCCATCTACAACTAAAAAATATTAAGAAATGTAAATGATTTTATTTCATTCCATCAATTCTTTGTTAAAATATTGAATGATTAAAGTGCTGACAAAGAGCTGGGCATGGTGGTGCACACCTGTAATCCCAGTAGCTTGGGAGGCTGAGGCAGGAGGATCACAAGTGCAAAGCCAGCTGCAGCAACTTAATGAAGCACTTAGCAACTCAGTATGACCCTGTCTCTAATAAAATATAAAAAGGTCTGGGGATGCGGCTCAGTGGTTAGGCACCCCTAGGATAAATCCCCACTAGCAAAAAAAAAAAAAAAAAAAAAAGCCCAGGCTGACACTGGACAAAATGTAGAAACGTGAATTGGATGAAAATACAATTAGATAGATCTAAATATATCAAGCAACTATGCTCAGGCCTTAAATATACCTAAGTATACTACCATCCAGCTTGCAATTCTTCACTTTACCCATAAAATTGTCAAAATAAAACATTAGGGCTAGGGTTGTGGCTCAGTGGTAGAACGCTTGCCTAGCATGTGTGAGGCAATAAGTTTGATTCTCAGCACCACATGTAAATAAATAAAATAAATATCCATCAACAACTAGAAAAAATATTTTTAAAAAAAGGAATCTTAAGCCAGGCATGGTGGTGCATGCCTGTAATCCCAGCGCCTTGGGAGGCTGAGGCAGGAGGATAGTGAGTTCAAAGCCAGCCTCAGCAAAGGCATGGCCCTAAGCAACTCAGTGAGACCCTGTCTCTAAATAAAATAACAAAATAGGGCTGGGGATGTGGCTCAGTGGTTGAGTGCCCCTGAGTTCAATCCCCAATACCAAACAAAACAAAAAAGGAGTCCATCAATCACCTTGCATTATTATTGCTATCCCTCGTTTCTCTTTCGAGTATACTATTCAAAACAGAAAATGGATTTGCCAAGCATGACATGTTCTCAGTTAAACTTGTGGTAGTTACTGGTGATCATTATTTCACAAAAAGAGATGACTGAAGAGATTGAAGTTTGATAGACATGATGGTACTTTCCATTTCTTTTCTATACAGGCTTGCAAATGAAGGGAAGGCACTTTAAACTAGGCTTCTAATCCTTTCAGTAATGTGTCTTTCCACAAACTTGTTTTGTAGTGTTCCTGCAAGGGCTGGTGTGGAAACAAGCAATGTGGGTGCAGGAAGCAAAAGTCAGACTGTGGCATAGCCTGTAGCTGTGACCCCACAAAGTGCCGGAACCGCCAGCAAGGCCAGGTAGGACCAATACCATTTCCCCTCAACCATTACCCCTCACCATTCCCTCATGATTCCCACTAGTTTCCAACCTCTTTCTGCTTTCTATCCTGCAACCTGGAGTCTCCTATATAGCTCTTCCTACCCTTCTCCTACTCTCTGCACCCAGAAAACAGGCATAGTCTTCAGTCCTTTCTCCCTGCTCACCTGTCCACACACCCCCTTCAGAAACTCAGCTCTTCCCATGAGATTTCTAAGTGTGCAATTGTAAAGTTTCTGTACACTTTCAGAGGCAGGAACACGGAACAGAAAAGCAGGCATTTACAGGCATATATACATGCAGGATCAAACTAGTCCAAAGGCTTAGCTGGAACTGTAAGAGCCACGTGCTGAGCTGGCAACTTCCAGGAAAGAAGTTAATCCTTCTGACATCTTGAGTCATTAGTTATTAGACCCTCTCCATGGGAACCAGCTATTCCATGGCTCTAGGAGAAGACCCACAGGAACCAGGTCTCTCTAAGAGTCATTGTGACTCTTACTGTATTATGTAAATGTAGCTATCTTCCTTTTTTTTTCCTCCCAGGATACCAAAATCAGGGCAACAAAATGTGCCCTGAAAAGAATAGTACCAAGCAGATCAGATCCCTACCTATGTCCATGGCAAAACTTATTGCTACAACTTTCCATAGGACATAAAATAAGTCTACCAAGTGTAGTCTAATGATCATTCATCATGCATTTCTTGACCAACTACACATAAACAGTTTTGCCATGGGCCTTCTATTAAAATACTTAGAAGATAGGTAAGCATCAGAGAACTAAAGCAGCAAGCTAGAGATCAAGATAAGAATCATAGAAGTAGTAAGGACCTTATTTCCATGGTTTTTCATTTTGGTTTTTAGAGTCCTGTAGTTGATCATTACATGGAAGAGCTTCTGGGCTAACAGATGTGGCCTGAAGGGGCTCAAACACATTTCAGCCAAATTTGTTTATTCATATATTGGACTTCCTCTTAGGATTTCAGTTATAAAAACTACTGGTCTAGTCCATTGCTTCCATGTTACAGAAAAGAAAACTAAAGCCCAGAGATAAGTTTAAGTGACTCACTTGATTAGATGCCAGGCTTTCTGACTCTTAATCCAGGCCTGTTTCCATAACAACAGGCTATATAATTCTAATCCAAGTTCTACCCAGAGTCACTTTGTTACCTAAGTGACTTCTCTCTTGGACATAGTTTCCTTACCTAAAAGAAATACTAATACAGGGAACACCCTATAGTGGTGCTATCATAGATTATAGAGAGGAGAAGTTTAATCAAAGAAATGACCCAAGGGCTGAGGATATATCTCAGTTGGTAGAGAGCTTGCCTTACATGCATAAGACCCTGGGTTCAATCCCCAGCAACAACCAAAAAGAAAGAAAGACCAAGACTTGGCCTTGTTTGAAATCTAGCCTTGTGTCCTGTGCTGCTATCCTATTGAGACCTCTGCCTCAGAGGCTACCCCCAAGCATTGCTTCATTCCTTCAGGGACAGAGCATGTCAAGCTCTATGACCGCCCAGGCGTGGTCTCCCTAAGACTTGCTTAGATTGACCAGTCAAGCTTAGATTGACTGATTAGAACTGGGACCTCCCTGACTAGAGAGGAGCATACTGATTTTGTAACCCTGGTAGCCAAATTTAGAATATGCCCGTCTGGCTGATTCTCAGGATAGCTTGGGCACTGTTGAACGGACCCAGGATTCCGAAGGCTCCTTCAAACTGGAGGATCCCACAGAGGTGACCCCAGGATTGAGCTTCTTCAACCCCGTCTGTGCCACTCCCAACAGCAAGGTAGGTTGGCTATAAGGCAGGCACTGGAAAACTATATTAGCATCCATCACTGCACTAGTTATGACAGAATCTGATTTGAAAAAAAAATTATTATCCACTTTCTGGGAACTGGAAATTGGGCATTGACTGGAGTGGTTTGTTTGTTTATTTAATAGAGCAATCTTAGGGGATACCATGTTATTACTGGGAATTTGTTAAGCATTTGTACTGCCTCTTTCCAAAGTCTATTCAAACTTGTGTCTGTCCTTCCTAGATTTTGAAAGAGATGTATGATGTGGAGCAGGTGCTACTAAAGAAGGTTACTCCAACTATACCCTCCTTGGACCTCCCAGAACTGAAACATACAGCAACAGAAGCCCGAGAAAATAAGGCTCCAGGGAAGAAAAAGAAGCGAGCTCTGGCCAGCAATACCAGCTTCTTCTCTGGTTGCTCCCCTATTGAAGAAGATGCCCACTGAAGCTAAAGTCACCATTTCTACCCCATCTGCCTTAGAAGACATTTTCAGGTTGCAGCCAACAGGGGTTTTCTAATGACTTCTCTGGATTTCCGATTTCTTGCTGTTAAGAAAAGAGACAGAGTGATACTAAAGGGAAGGGGAAGTTTGTTGAATGTTGACCCTTAGTCTCCAGCCCCTTCCCAGACGACTACTCTTTCTTCTCCAAAAGGTGCTGAGCCACCTACTGAAGAGAAAACCAACTGACCTTCCAATGACTCATCAGGAACCAGTCCTCAGCACAATCTAGCTTTTTTTTTTTTTCCATTTGTGAGCAGTTATGTCTGTCTCCTGATGGAGATGAGGCCAAGGCTTTCCCCTATAAATTGTCTCAGCTTAATGGAGGAGCCTGGCCCAGGATGGAGGCTTGGCTCAAACTCTTTACCCCACCTCAAGAATGGGCGGGGATCTTTATTGCCCTGAGTATGGATTTTAAGTATTTTAACAGGACCCTTAATTGTCTTCCATGTTACTTAAGTAAATAAAATATTTTTAAATGTTAAATAAATAAATAAAATTTAGCCCATCTACTGTTTGGGAAGATCCTTTGGTGCTAGATAGAGAAACAAAATTCAACCTGTGTTCCCTAGCCCCTAGGAAAGCTGTAAGGATATTGATTAAAAGTTCCTGATGGGACTGAGGCTGTAGCTCAGTAGTAGAGCGCCTGCCTCACATGTGTGAGACACTGGGTTCAATCCTTGGCAACACAAAAAATAAATAGATAAAGATATTGTGTCCATCTACAACTAAAAATATATTTTTAAAAAAAGTTCCTGAACCTACCTTTTGGGGGAAGTTGCTTACCACTTTTTTTCTTTTTTGCAGTGCTAGGGAATGGAACCTAGGGCCTCACATGTGCTAAGCATGAACTCTACCACTGTGTTACACCACCAGCCCACCCTGTCTTTTTGTATAGCTACTCTCTTTCTCAGAGGAGAGTATAGGTTACCATATTTTATCTTATGTTGCTTTGCTACCCTAAGAAACTCTAATAACAGTAGCAAGGCCAGTGGCCAGACCTCCACTCTAAAATCTGCCTGCCTCCAGATCTGGGAGGAAGGAACTACATTTATTAAGCATCTCCATGTTCCTGCCATAATTTTACTTGCTCCTCACAAAAAAAAATGCTTATTTTGCTGATGAGGAAACAGTGTGTTAGTCAGCTTCACAGCAGAGATAATCAGTTTCTGAAGAGAATAGGTTTATTTTAGCTTATAGTTTCAGAGGTTCTACTACATAGTTTGTTGGTCCTATTTACTTTGGGGCCTGGAATGAGGCAGCATATCATGGTAGAAGCATATGGTGAAGCAAAACTGCTCACCTCATGGCCAGAATGCAAACAAGCGGAAGAAGCTGGGGTCCCACTGTCCCCTTCAAGGGCACATTCCCAATGAACTGAGCACCTTCCAGTAGGCCCCACCTCTTAAAGGTTCCACACCTTCCCAAAGAGTGCCACAGGTTGAAAACCAAGTTTTTAACACATGAGCCTTTGAGAAACATTCCAGGTCCAAAGTATAGCACTGATGTACAAAGAAGTTAGGTAACTTATCTAGAATCATAAAGTTTGGAATAATAAAGCTAAGACCTTAACCTATCTGATGTGTGACTTTTTTTTTTTTTTTTTTTTTTTTGGTGCTGGGGATTGAACCCAGACACGCTTTACCACTGAGCCACATCCCCAGCCCTTTTTAATTTTTATTTTGAGACAGGGTCTCACTAAGTTGCTTTGGGCCTTGCTAAGTTGCTATCGCTGGCCTCACATTTGTGATCCTCCTACCTGAGCCTTCTGAGTCACTGAGATTATAGATATGCACCATCATACCTGGCTAATGTATCACTTTCTAATGCCCTGCAGCCCAATTTCTTGGTGTGGGACCACACTGCTGTTCAGTTCCAGGACAGAACAATGCTGGCTACTTGCTTTCTCCTTTCAGAGTGTTCTCCATCTCTGCTTAAAGCTAAAAGGGGGCCAGCCCTGGAACATCATACACAGGTTCCTGATTGGACTAGCCTTTTGGGAGTTCACAAGCCCAGGGATTCATATTTGTGCATATTGAATCCCAGTTACAAAGCTCCCACACCATCCCTAAGAACTTAAAAGCTGAGACTCTAGAATCCACCACAGTCTAAGCAAAGGAAATTGAACAACAACCTGCCTAGAATGAAGCCTGCCGAGGACTGGGTGACCCACTGGCCCTCCTTGGCCTCCTGCCAGCAAGCAGCCCTGCTTCTCTTTGCATTTTAATTCTGCGAGAGCAAGGGAGCCTCTGCCATTGCCAACTAGAGCCTCTGGATACAATGAAAAGGCAGAGAGGGAGGGGGCCAGCTCTTGGCAGAGGAGAGCCAGTCTTCCTTCTCACTGTTTGAAATCCAGTGCCTGTAGGGGGAGGGGGAGCTGGCTTATCCCTAGAGACGATATTCTTTCCCACCAACACTGTGCTAGCCCCTGGACCTCAAGTCACTGCATCAGCCAGAATGCAGAGAGGGTCAGCCCATCAAGCCAGTCCCCAGCCCCTAGCCCATGCCAACCTCTGTGCTTTACACTAAATTAACAACTTGCTAGGCCACACTCTCCTGCTGATGCTAGAGTAACAGCATCTTCTGTGTGTGTTCATCTTCCAAAAAGCCTGAGACCTCAACATACTATACACTCCTCACAGTGATTCATAGAGACTTCATGCTCTGGGGATATGGCAGCAGGAATGATACAAGTCTCAGCATGACCTGAATGAACATCTTGCGTGGAGTAGAGAGCCAAGGAACAGGCTACTGTCACCCCAGATCCACAAGGACCCTAGGGACCCCTGGTCCAGAAACAAAGCAACCTGTTACCCCGAATTCAGGAAATAGCTTTCAATTACAAGTCTTAGTGATGTACCGTGCAAAATTAAAAGTAGGAGCCCAAGAGGGAAGACAGGCAGGCTAACGAATCAAAGCTGTATGCCCAGGGAGCTTGAGACTGGATGCTAGCTAGACTTCTTCACACAAGCGTGTTTCCAGGGGGCTAGCAGGGCCCCTTCTCACTGCCAAGTTGCAAAGTTGCGTGGTCACCTCCCCCCTCCCAGCCTCCAGCTGCCGCTAGTGCCCTCAGCCCTCGCCTCCCTGAGCCAGGACAAAGCCCTGGCAGTGACTGGGAGGGGAATAGGAGGAGGGACAGAGAGATGGGGAAGGCTGCACAAAGGAATTCCTCGCCCCTAGCCCCCTGACCGCCAGCGAGTAAAGAAGCAGAGCTGCTCTCCCTCCCACTTGCTTCCTCCTGTCTTCCCACCCTGGCCAAGCCAGGCCATAGAGCAGCAGCAGGCCTTCAGAGAGGACCCACACATCCTCCTGTAGGTGGCAACAGTGCCACCTGTTTGACCGGTGGGGCTGAGCCAAGGACTGGAAGAGGGAGGAGGCAGACAACTCGGAGTGGAGCTGAGAAGCAGTGCAGAGCAGAGACCAGAGCAGAGCTGCCGCTGAGATAAGGTGTGAGGGCTTGGGAAGGCTGGGGGCTACAGGCGGGAGCTGGGAGGTGAAGACTGGTTCCACCGGATAATTACCGGGCCCAGGGATTGAGAAGAGCCCTTGTCAGATCCCCTGCTTGGGGTTCTCAGGCTGCTCAGATCCTACAGGTAGCTCCTGGAGGGAGGTGGGAGTCTAGAAGGCAATCTGGGGTGCAAGGGTAGGACCCTAGGGGAGGCAAGAGGTGTGGATCAGAGTCCAGAGCAGGCTACAACAGCCCAGGGGCCTTCCTCTGGGTTGGCTGACTCCTGGGAATGGGTTCAGGGAGGGGGGAGAGATTTCCTTCCCCCCAAGTCTAACCCCCCACTCCCCCGCCCCATCCCTCCTTTCCTAAGGTGAGCATAGAGTAAGGGGGTCAGTTAAGGAACAGCCACACCCATCCTCCTTGAAGAGGCCCAGCCACTGTATTTTCCCCTAAGATTCCACAGCCTCAAGGGAGCCTAGATGGCAAAGGGTCCTGTTTCTTAGACCACACAAACATACATACACACACACACACACACACACACACACACACTTTAGATGTATTCAAGAGCTCCTTCACATACTCCAAGTCATCTAGAAACCCATTCATCCTGACAGCCACTGGTGCACACATGCATATGTACCCTAACAAATTGCACACACTCTCATGTAGAACCATAATCACATATCCAGCCCACTAGAGGATCAGCCAGACCCAGAAGCCCAAGGCAAAAGGAGCCCCTGCCCCAAGACAACCACACCCCCACATACACACCTTTGCCCTGTGTGTATTGTACTTTCACCGAAGCTAACTTAGAGGGTGGGGCGGGGAAGGCGGGGACTGGGTTTCTGGTGGGGGGGGGTGTGACTGGGCAGGATGACTGGGCAGGAAAGGACAAGACTAGGGTGGGAGGGCTTGGATTTTCTAGAAGTATGCAGATACAAAAATGGTTCCTTTAGAAGTCTGGAGGTGACCCAGGCAACCTGTTCCCCCTCAAAGCTTTCTCTTATTGGCAGTGCCCCCTACCCCCTGGGAAGTGGACACAGAGAATCTTTCAGTCAGGGCTTTGTGGTTTGTACAATCTCTGTATCCATAGCAACTAGCCAACTAGCTAGGCCTCCCTTAGCCCCAGGTCAGAGCTGGAACCTCTGCTTCAGGTTACTCCTGCTTCCTGGGGTGGAAGGTAACTTAACATGGGGCTGCCTCAAGCTTGGCCAGATCTGCCTCAACTTGCTGAACTGAGTTTGCCCCACCCTGGGGCAGTTTTCCTGAGTTTCCACCCTGGGTAAGCACTCCAACCCCACAGCTGGATGCAGTTAAATAGGGAGGAGCTGGAGAGAGTGGGTATGCATTCTGCCTGCAAAAAGGTTGGACCTCCTGGGTGTCCCACTGACCTTCCAGGTATGGAGAATCAAGCGGACAGAATGACCCCAGAGACTCTTTGCCAGGCATGGAGCCACGGTTATTCACCTCATACAATCCAGCACTTTGGGCCGTGACCTCCCTCCGTTGCTGAGAGGCGGCCCAGGACTGCCCCTCCCACGGGCTCCTCAGATGTCTGGGAGGGAGACTGGGATATGCCCTCTGCCAGGGTCCCTGATGGCCGAGTGTCCCTTCCCCCAGGCCTTCACCATGGCCCCTGGCTGCTGTTCCGTCTGGGCCCGCTGCCTCCACTGCCTGTATAGCTGCCACTGGAGGAAATGCCCCAAAGAGAGGATGAAAACGAGCAAGGTGGAGTAGGGTTGTGGGGGAGGCTGGAAGGCAGAAGGCAGACGCTGATCGGAGGGGATAAGGAGGCCAATTATGCTCCTAGGCAGCTGGGAGGAAGGGGTTTTTCTCTCCCCAGAAAGAAAATCTCCCTCAACTATGGAAAGAGCAGCCCAGAGCAGAGCAGACCAATGCGTGGCAGGAAGCTCTCTTGAGCTGCCACCCATTGGGGACTCTGAGCGCGAGATGGGGATCCATCATCTGTGAGCTTCTCTCCTGCCCCTTTACAGTGCGACTGTATCTGGTTTGGCCTGCTCTTCCTCACCTTCCTCCTCTCCCTGGGCTGGCTGTACATCGGGCTCATCCTTCTCAATGACCTGCACAACTTCAATGAGTGTGTCATGGCCCCCCCCCTTTCCTTAGCATATATGTCAACCTACTCCCCTCCCTAGGGATCCTCGGGTGCTTAGCCTTAACCATTGATCATTGACCAGCCCTAGCTCTCCTACTCTCCAACCTTCTTAGAAAATCCTTCCATGAGATCTCCCCAGTCCTTGGAGCCCTGGCCCCATGGACTTTCCCTCGCTCCTTCTGGTCCTCCTGGATCCACCCACCCCAAATCCCCTCAGGTCACTAATGAGAGCCCTTCCCCCACTTAGACACCTCCTTCTCCCCTCCCACAGATTCTTATTCCGCCACTGGGGACACTGGATGGACTGGTCCCTGGCATTCCTGCTGGTCATCTCTCTACTGGTCACATATGCATCCTTGCTATTGGTGGGTAAAGGGACAGCCAACCTAACCCTGACCTCAGCCCTTCTTTCCTGCTCACCTCTGCCCTCTTGTTCTCATCCTGGCCACTGAAGGGAGAAGGATAATTCTTGGGTGGGAGGGAGGTTCTAGAATGCAAAACCCTTTATAGTGACCTTTCCCTGCTTTTGGCACCTCCTAAGTCCTACTACCCTCTACCCCTAGCTCCTGGCCCTGCTCCTGCAGCTCTGTGGACAACCTCTGCATCTGCACAGTCTCCACAAGGTACAGTGAGGGTGATAGTGAGTGGGAGAGGGAGCCACTAGGCCCAGGCTTGGCTGGCTGTTTGCTGAAGACTTCATTTTTGTTTTCTTTTTTATTTGTTCTGTTTAGATATATATGACAATAGAGTATATTTTGAAATATCATACATACATGGAGTATAACTTAGGATCCCATTCTTGTGGTTGTACATGATGTGGAGTTTCACTGGTCATGTATTCATATTGAAGACTTCATTTGTATATCCATGGGGTCAAGCTCAGATCCTGAAACCCAGTATATTTATTGAGTCAAAGAAGGAAAGCTGATGTGTCAGAGGAAGGGAAAGATCCTGTCTCAACAGAGGGAGGGGCAGCCCAGGTAATCAAAAGTCCAGGTTGACAAAGAGAGACCCATTCATCCCTGACCCTTCAGGTGCTGCTGCTCCTCATTATGCTTCTTGTGGCCACTGGCCTTGTGGGACTGGACATCAAATGGCGACAGGAGTGGCATAGCTTACGTCTGTCACTGCAGGTAAGTGGCAGATCTCCAGTGGATGGCGTGGCCTGTGGCCAATCCCAGAATATACTGCTTCCTGGTCCCCCCAAACTGCAGGTGGCTCTGAACTCCAACAGTCAGGCCCTAAGAGAGGAGGGAGAAGGGCACTAGGAAGAAGAGCCCTGCTCACCAGCTCTTGTCCACAGGCCACAGCCCCATTCCTTCATATTGGAGCAGTCGCTGGAATCACCCTCCTGGCCTGGCCTGTGGCTGATACCTTCTACCGTATCCGCCCAAGAGGTGCCAATTACACCCCCCCACTCATCCTCTTTGGCTATTAGTGCTTCTGCCTCCTGCTGCTCACCCAGTTTGCTGTACCTGCACTCTGCCTTCTCTCTAGAGCTCCAACAATGCCTTTCCCCAAAGTCTGTCCTAATCCCCACAGGTCCCAAGATTCTGCTACTGTTCCTATTTTCTGGAGTTGCCCTGGTCATCTACCTGGCCCCCCTATTCATCTCCTCACCCTGCATCATGGAACCCACAGACTTACCCACTAAGCCTGGGCTGGTGGGACACCGAGGGGCCCCCATGGTGAGTAACGGGCAAGATTCTGGGAGAGCAAGGAGAATCATCTCCTGTCCATTGCAGGGGCCAGGCCTGTAGGTCCCCAAACTCCCGCCCTCCCCTATTACCACCTCTCTTTCCCAGCTGGCCCCTGAGAACACCCTGATGTCCCTGCGGAAGACCGCAGAATGTGGAGCCGATGTGTTTGAGACTGATGTGATGGTCAGGTGATGGAGGGTGGGGCTCAGGGGATTTGGGGGCTGAGGGACACAGGGCAGGAGCTCGGGAAAAAATGAACAGCTCCAGAGCTTGACCCTCTGATGCCCCTTATGCTCTTAGCTCCGACGGGGTCCCATTTCTCATGCATGATGAGAAGCTGAGCAGAACCACGGATGTAGCCTCTGTGTTCCCAGCCCGAACCACAGCCCACAGCAGCGAATTCTCCTGGGCTGAACTAAAGAGACTCAATGCTGGGGCCTGGTTCTTAGAGGTAAGGAGAGCATACTAGAAGAGGCTGCCATCTGCAGGGACACTTGGAGAGGGCAGGGTTCAACCCACTAATAAGCATCTACTGAGCCATACGCTGGCCCTTAGAAACACAGTGTCTGCCCTTAAGTCACTCCCATCTAGTAAGGAAGAGAGCCCAGGCAGCAGACAGGTAGAATAGGAAATCTAGGACAATAAAAGTATTTGTCTTAGCTATGCAGTGGCACACACCTATAATCCCAGCTATAAGCCAGGCACAATGGCACATGCCTGCAGTCCCAGCAACTAGGGAAGCTGAGGTATGCAAGTTAGAGGTCAGCCTAGATAATTTAGCATGACCCTTTCTGGTTTGGGGAGGGGATTGAGGACATATTTCAATGGTAGAGTGCTTGCCTAGAATGTACAAGGCCCAAGGCCCTAGATTTGATCCCCAGCAACACACACACACACACAGAGAGAGAGAGAGAGAGAGAGAGAGAGAGAGAGAGAAAGGCCAGAGACCAGGGATGTAGCTAAGTGGTAAAATGTCCACTGGGTTAGAGAATTGTAAATTCAAGGCTAGCCTGGATAACTTAGCCCTGTCTCAAAATGAAAATTTTAAAAGGGATATGGATGTAGCCCAGTGATGATAGATCACTTGCCTAGCAAACATGAGACCCTGGGTTCAATTCCCAGTACTGGAAAAAAAAAAAAATATATATATATATATATATATATATATATATATATATATATATATATATATCAAGTGACATGAAAGTTTGCTCATAAGATGGGTAAAACAAGGACAGAGAATTCTTTTTGCAGTATTGGGGATGAAACCCAGGGCTTTGTACATACTAGGCAAACACTAAGGTAACCTCTAGCCCTGGTAACAGGGAAGTCTAGTCAGAGGGAAGAGCATGTAATAAAGGCCAGAACTATGAAAAAGTGTGTTCCCAGAGGAAAAACGGTGGCTCAATATAATTGGGAGATACAATTCATAGGAGTGGTGGGAAGCAGAGGCTTAAGTCTTACGGGCTTTGAATGCCAGACTCAGAAGTGTGGACTTCAATCCTGTAGGTGGTAAAAAATATTTAAAAGAATACTTTGTTTTTTCAGTTCCTCTTCTCCTGATTATAAAATTAATACTTGTTTGTTGTTTAAAAAAAAGTAAAAATTCAGAGAATCCAGAAATCGAAGTTTCTCATAATCCAACCCATCTGAAATATTCACTATTCACAGTTGGAGATATATAGATATAGATATAGATATATAGCTATAGATATAGATATATAGAGATATATAGATATATAGAGATATATTCACATACACATACATATATATGCATATATATGTTACATAAATAGGATCATGACACAGACTTGCAATCAGGTTTTTATTTTTGCAATTTTTTAAAAATTTATATGTGATGACATATCAGACTGATCAGGAAGAAGTGATGTCTGAGTTTGAAACTTGGCTCCACCACTTACTAGCTATGTGACTCTGGGCAACATTCAACTTGTGCATTGGTTTCTTCTTATGAACAATGAGAATAATAGAAGCACCTACCTTATAGGGTTATTAGGAGGATTAAGTCAGTTCATGCACATGAAGTACTTGGAACACTGTTTTGCACATAGTAAGTACTCAATACAAGTGTTAGATAGCTAACTTTATCCTTGTCATCAAACAGGAAGTGAGGTTTTTCATTGACCATAAGGGAAGGCAAGCAGAACAGCAGGGTCTTGGGATAGCTACTGGGGGAATGGGAGAGGGAACAAATCAAGAGCAAGTGAAAGGCTTTCTAAGCACCACTGAGCAAAAATCAGGACAACAGTGCCAGTAGTGCCACATGCTATGCTCTCCTATGGAAGCACTCAGCCCCCCATTCTGGGGATGGAGGAGACAGTTGAGGAATTGGATCAGGCTTTAGGAATTGTAGGGCAAGTGGATCAGGATGGCAGTTGACAGCACTTATGAACAATGGGAATAATAGCAGCACTGAATTCAGAGAATTGAGACAGCACTGTGGAAAAATAATTTCAAGCTATGGATAGACAATGGGTGGGGGATGTAGGGTAAGCAGAAAGGGGCTGAAAGACTGGAAGGAAACCAAAGCATCAGGATCCCAGAGACCTTCATGAGGCTAAAGAAAAGGTGTAAGGGGAAAAAAAGGAAGTTGGGATACCAGAAGCGTGGGTAATTAAAATCAAAGAGTAAGGTATAAGATAGTCTGGAAGAAAGTCACAGTTTAGGGAAAGAAAGACCCTGGCTCCGAGGTGGGCAGAAGCTGGACACCAAGTAGGAGATGAGTGAAGATGGTGAGAATGGGGGGAACCTGGAGACTTATTCTGGTGTTGAAAGAATTTTCCTTTTTTATAGAGACAACCCTTCTGGGGGGCCAAGCAGCTATCAGGCCCTGATCGGAAAGAAGCTGAGAGTCAGACAGTACCAGCATTAGAAGAGTTATTGAAGGAAGCGGCAGTCCTCAACCTTTCCATCATGTTTGACTTGCGTCGTCCTCCACAAAACCACACATACTATGACACCTTTGTCAACCAAACATTGGAGACTGTGCTGAGTGCAGGGGTGCCCCAAGCCATGGTGATATTATCAGGGTTCCCAAGGGACCCCATTTGCCCCTCTTCCCACCCTGCCTACCCTAGGCCATGATAATGATTTTAAGGCTGTCCCCACCCAACTATATACCCTATTCAATGGCCAAACCTCTCTGCCCCTGCCCGTATCCCAATCCCTATGTCTTCCTCACCTTCATGCCCATCTTTCCTGAACCACAGGTCCTTTGGCTACCAGATGAAGATCGGGCTAATGTCCAACAACGTGCACCAAGAATGCGCCAGATATATGGACAGCAAAGAGTCAACATAACTGAGAGGCCCCAGTTTCTCAACCTCCCATATCAAGACCTGCCACTGTTAGATATCAAGTGAGTGCCAGAGAAAGGAACCCAGAGGACCCAAAAGTTTACTACCAGGGAAGAACCAATGCAGGGAGGGCCAGGGTTATTCATTTATTCACTTATATAACATTCACTTATACAAGATGTTGTATAACTGAATGAATGAATAACCTTGGCCCTCCTTGCATTTGTCAAACACTTGCTGTGTATCAGGTAGTATATATTGCAGACTTTGGGGACATAAACATGAATAAGATAGAGAAGGTCCATTCTTTGGTGGAGTTTGCATACTAGTGAAAGAGACAAATAAGCCACTTGAAATACATGCATATTGGGTAGTGATAAATGTCATGAAGAGAAAATACAGAGATGCAGTAGTCATTAGGGCTCAGAATAAGGAGATGGTACATAAGGCAGGGTTGCTACATTAGGAAGAGTGACTAAAGAAGTGATGTCTGAGCCAAAATCTGAGTGGTCACAAGGAACTAACTATGAGAAGAGATCCAGAAAAGCATAGATAGCAGACTAATGAGCAAGGTGAAGGTGAAACTAGAGAGAGAGGCAGGGGGAAAATTGGGCAGGGCCTTGTAGACCATGAGAAATACTTTAGCTTTTATTCTATGGTGAATGGATCATTTTAAGAGAGGATGAATCTGCTGGGTGCAGTGGCACACACCTATAATCCCAGCAGCTCCAGACGATGAGGCAGGAGGATAGAGAGTTCAAAGCCAGCCTTAGTAAAAGTAAGGCACTAAGCAACTCAGTGAGACCCTGTCTCTAAATAAAATACAAAAATAGGGCTAGGGATATGGCTCAGTGGCCAAGTGCCCCTGAGTTCAATTCCCAGTATCCCCCTAAAAAAAAAAAAAAAAAGATTAATCTAAAAGAGAGAAAGAGATGGCAGTGTTCCAGATGTGAACTAGGCCTCAGAAGCTGACCAACCCAGTAAACATGAAGGACTTCAAAGCATGAGGTTGCTAAGGGCTCATAATGTCCTTGTGCTCAATTTTTTTTTAAAAAATGTGACCTATATAATGGTTTAGTTATCATAAGTGTTTCAAGGGCCTTTCCTTAAGTTGTCACCTTGGAGGGAGATAGGACATAGAAACCTGCACCTTAGTTTTGTCCTGATCAATGTCGACTGCTCTCATGTTTCCAAAAGATGTGTATTGTTAATTATTACACTGATGATGGAATCAAAGCCCTGGAAGGCTAAGTCCTTTAAAATGATAGGCCAAACCTATCAAGATAAAATATAAAAAGGAAGCCAGACATGGTGGCACATGCCTGTAATCCCAGTGACTGGGCAGGCTGAGGCAGGAAAATCACAAGTTTGAGTCTAACCTGGGCAATTTAGTGACAATCTGTCTCAAAATGTTTTAAAAAATGATTAAAATGTTGGGGATATAACTCAGTGGTACAGTACACCTGAGCTCAATTTCCAGTACTATAAAAATAATAACATTAATAATAATTTCAATTACACAAACACTGACATCAGCAGGAATGTGTGAAAAAGACCAGGGATTTGCCTGAACAATGGGCATAGTGAGTCATCAGTGGGAGATGACATTGCCAAAGGCTATTCTGAGTCTAGGCTGCCCTCATGCAGGCATAGTATCCAGAGGCAGGAGGAGATAAGTTTCTTTGCTCAAAGCTGGCCCAAGCTAAAACAAGCTACTTGGGAGGCTAAGGCAAGAGGATTGCAAGTTTGAGACCAACCTCAGCACCTTAATCAGACCTTGTCTCAAAATGAAAAGGACTTTCGGGGTGCTACCTACCAGTGGTGCACGCCTCTAATCCCAGTGGCTCAGGAGTCTGAGGCAGGAGGATCCAGAATCCAAAGTCAGCATCAGCAACTCAGTGAGGCCCTAAGCAATTCAGCGAGACCCTGTCTCTAAAATATTGAAAAGGGGCTGGGGATGTGGCTCAGTAGCTAAGCGCCCCTGAGTTCAATCTCCAGTATCAAAAAATAAAAATAGATAAAAAGGACTGGAGATGGAGCTCAGTGGTAAAGCACATCTGGGTTCAATCCCAAGTACCAAATAAATAAATAAATAAATAAATATTTACTTGGCTCAAGTGTGTCTGGGAGTTAATGTTCAGAAGTTGGCTCTATATTTTCAAAGGAACATTGATAAATTGAAGTGAGATCAAATTTAGAAAGGCATGTAAAGGGAAGGAAATAATAATCCAGGTGCCAAAAGTAATGGTTGAAGGAATTGGGGTTCTTGGCCCTGGAGAAGAGAAGGATCAGAGAGACATCACCTATGTTCCTCAGACCTCCAATAGGCTGTCATGGGACAAATAGGAGAGATACATCTGTGTGGCCCCAGACAGCAAAGCCAGGACTTGTGGATGGAATCCACCAAGAGATAGAGTTCATCTATGCAAAGAAAACCACCTTTGATCAGGGGATGCTATGCAAAGTTAGAACTGAACTGATACCCACAGCATCACTGTAGATTCTAACACAGGAGGCTACCTTCCATGCCTCCTGTACCACTGTTCTGGATGTTCCCTGTCTCTTTTCCACTTCCACAGGGCACTGCACCAGGATAATGTCTCCGTGAATCTATTTGTAGTGAACAAACCCTGGCTCTTCTCCCTGCTCTGGTGTGCAGGAGTGGATTCAGTCACCACCAATGACTGCCAGCTGCTTCAGCAGATGCATTACCCCATCTGGCTTATTGTAAGGCTCTGGGACTGTCATTGCTCCTCTTCTTCTCTCATCTCTGTTCTCCTTAAACCTGTCCCTCACTTCCTTACTTTTCCCCCCCCATATACTACCCTTGGGGATCTGGACACTGACAGGAGCTTTTTCCTATTTCCATAGTCCCCCAAAACCTACTTAATGATGTGGATCATTACCAACTGTGTTTCTACCCTACTGCTTGTGTGGACCTTCCTCCTCCAAGGGTAAGTGCTTTGTGGGTCCTTACTTTCCCCAGGCCCCTGGTGATAGTTCTGATTCTGACCCATATGTGCTACCTGGGCCTTGGGGTTTGGTCTGTTCAGTTCCTTTGAGATTCTTAGGTCCTTTCTTATACCACCAAATTGGCTTGAACCTGGGAAAAGCAAGTTTGGGGATCCCAGGGTCAGAAGGTCCTGCGTAAAGCTGGCTGAACTTACAATGGAAAGCTTTCCTCCCTATAGGAGATGTGCCAATGAAAGAGAGAGAACTGGTAAGAACACCACCACCTCATTTTCTACTTTAGTCTTCTCCTTGCTCATCCCTATATGACCCAACCTCTTCCCACTTCCCCAGGCTTAGAAACAGCAGTGCTGCTGACAAGGATCAACAATGTCATAACAGATTGAATGTCGTGTGCTGGCCTTCCATCAGCTGGAGTCCAAGGCCTATCTTCACTGGTCAATTGCAAGAGAAGAAGAGGGGCTGAAGAGGACTACTCTGGGGTAGTGTGTTGTGGTGCAGGGGAATTTTCCCAAGAGGAGGTTTTGAACCAGGAGAGACCTCTGCCCAGATGGTGGGCATGCCTCAAGCTGCCATGGAATCTGCTGTCCTCAGGGTTTTGACCTGAGATATAGTTGGGGAAACAGTGAGTCATGAGAAGTTTCTCCCAAATTGAAACTAACTTGAGGAAGTAAAAGGAAGGTTGACAAGATAAGGTTTCAGATATGCATGTGTGTGTGTGTTTTTTTACTTAGAAGGTATAGGGTGTGTCAGGATGGCACAGCTTAGAACAGTGGTGGAAAGAGATGATAAAGTGACCTTTCCTGGAGAACTCTAAGATGATGGAGACCCAGTCCCCACTCCATGCAGTGTCTCACCTGACCCTTGTGATTTAGCTGCTTTTCTGCTTAAAGCCCATTTAGATATGTAATTATGTGCCTACAGGTAGCTTTTTGCTGTAAACAACCTTTTATTTTTTCTTCAAGACTAGATGGTTCCTGTATCTTGCTTGTCAGTCTGTTACTCAATGAATTTATTTCCCATTTGGTCACAGTCTAATCTTTTCGGCACTAGGACTAGGATGGTGCATCTTCTATCTCGGGTTGGATGTGACATGGTATTGAGGGTTCATCATGGGGAGATTCGTGGGTTGGAGGTGGGAGGACAACCACCTGTGGCAATTAAGGACTGACAGAAGCAAGCTGGAAAGTAGCCATCATGGGAAACGGTCCTGGTGGCCCAAGTGAGCTGTGAAGGGTTGCGTTTTGGCTCCACCTTGTGGTCACCCGCCCCAAAAGGAGGACCGCGTCCGTCGTCACCTTGACGTGTTTGTTGAATGCCACCTGTTTTCCATGCCGATGGGGACTCTTGTCCTTGACTGCGGACTCTCAAGGCACTGTCTGATTTCCATAAGTTTTCGCTCCTCTAGGCTGTGCTCAGGGTTTTGTTTCCGGCCCAGCCTTCCTCTCGAGGAGCAAGTTCCCCAGTGTGATTGCTGCTTGTAACTCCCTGAGCTAAGCAGTGGAGATGGCCAGTGTGGAGCTGGCCTAGGATGTGAAGTCTGGTAAAAAAAAAAAAAAAAAAAAAAAAAAAAGGGGGGGGGGGAGAGGGCTAGGTCAAAAACTGGTTCAAGAGGATGCACTGTGCTGACCCTACAGTCCTCCATTATACTGATATTTGCCCTGGTTCGTGCCTCCACACAAAGGTCAGTCGAATTGAGGCTCTGGCCTGGTCAGGAGATTCTGTTTTCAATTTCTCCTCTTTCGCCAGACTGGGACCTGAGCAGGCAGCACAAGAACCTCGGGATCAGACCCTAGACCCCTCGGTTGCAGGGCTGCCAAGGGAACTACAATTCCCAGTATGCCTCAGGGTATTTCCGGTCTATGGACTTACGGAGGCGAGTTTGAATTTGTGTTCCCGCCCCCTCCTGCTCGCGGACCCCGCCTCTTCCCCCTCTCTCGCCGCCCCGCCCCTTCCATGCACACACATGCACATGCATATTCAGTCAACCGTCCACACCAACATACCTGGCCTGCAGCTGGCACGGGGGATGGGGGCACCGGCGTGCGACTTGCAGGGAGGGTGGAGCGCACTGGGAGCAAACCTGGCGGCTGCTGCCTGGGACCTGGTCTTGGGAATCCACGCTGCCTTGCACTGAGCAGGTCTCCTTCACACACTACCTTTCAAGCTGCATTTCCTTACTTTCCCCCATTCCCGATACCGCTCCTCAGTCAGGCGGATTACCGACTTCAGCTCTGGAGCTCCCAGTCTGTCAGGTACAGCAGGGATGTAACCTCTCAGCATGTACCTCCCTCCCCTTATCCCTTCTTTTCTGTTCCCTGCCAGTCGCCCAGACTCAAGCCTTGCAGCCTCTTCCTCTCCTCACCTGCCGACTTCACCCTGTCGTACTCCAGTGTCTCCACCCCTACAGCCCCAACCTCCTAGCTCCCACACTCTCAGCTGTTCTCCTCTAACCTCAGCGTCCTGATACCCAGCTGGAAGGCCAGTGCCCAGCTCCAGCCCTTGCCCTTAGCCCCTGGCCTCCAGCCTTGGGTACTCAGCCCTGAGTCTGCCATTGTAAATCCTTATTCTTTTCCCAGGAGGACTGGACAGCTATAGTATGCCTAAACCCTATAAGGCTCTGGACTAGAGACTGAAACTGACAAAAACTTGAGGGTGGAGGGCCTGGGGGAGCTGCTCATTGGGGTTCGGGTGCAGTTGCTCGTTATTTTTAGCTGCTGACTCACTGCTCCTGGCATCCGGGTTTGGGGCTAGCAGGCTGGGCTAGGGGGCTATTAATAGAGCAGAGGCACAGCCCCGACCCAGTTCAATTTGGAAACACAGGGAGCCAGGATCCTCTTCCCTGCCATCCTGTCTTGTGGAATGTTGGGGACTGAGGCAGTGGCTGGGCCAGATGCTCTCTAGCTGCCAGTTACCTCAGGCTAGTATCACTACCTTGGAACTCTTGGGGGGAAGCCCACGAGGACACTCCTGGGCACAGCTCTCCCCTGAGCTTGCCATGGCTTGGGGCTCTGCCACAGGAAGCTTCTGTTGTACTAGCTGAGAGAGCAAGTTCCAATGGAGAGGTTATTAAATAGCCATGGCCTTGGCCTGCCTGGACCTTCTCCTGGGCCAGAATGCTCAGTTGCTGGGAGGAAAAAGCTGTGGATTTCTGGTTGCCAAAGACTCTCATAAAGATAAGGTACTTCAGCACAGAGCCAGGTATCCCCAAACCAGACAGAACTAGGAAGCTACTGAATACCATGTTTACCACTCTCTCTTGTTATTTCTTTCCTTCTTGTTGGGCTCTGTCCCTACTCACAGGGGTCTGCCAACCTCATGATTTCTCCTGTCTTAGTGGAGAAATGTAATTCAGGAAAGTCACTGAGAATTTTGTCCCCACAGAGGTATGAATGATCCTTTATATTGTCATTCCCATGGGGCCTTCTTATTTTAATGGGTTAAAGTTGTACTTTCCTAATTGGGAGTGGTGGGGAAATATTGATACAGGACTGATCACCAAAATTATCCCACCCACTCTCAATTTGCCAGAATTCTCATTGAACCCACAATAATGCCCATCCTCCACTTCTTGTGAACCAGAAACTTCTGCCTTCAGCGACCTGGGTTTTCAGATTCCAAAAGAAACCACATTTGGGGCAAGCGAGATCCGTTTCTCCACACACAGACTGAGGTCACCTGATGAAGCTCTGTTTTCAAGAATGAGCTCAGATTATATGACAGCAGCAAGCAGCGCCGCCCCAACCCCGTCTATTTGCTGAAGGCGCGGAAGAGGCGGTGGAAGGAGAGAAATGGTCTCTCTCCCTGCAAATCCCTTTCCCGAACTCCATTGCCTGTCTCAGCGCAGGCCGCGCGGTCGCCTAGCAACCACAGCCGCCTGCAGGGGCGTAGGGAACGCTTTCCACCCATAGGGGGCGCCTATCTCCCTGGGGCCTCTGGCTGGAGCCCTAGCAGTTGGGAGTCGGGGGCGGGTCTCTGGTTAAGCGTCAGAGTCTCAGTGTTATTTGTCTCCTTGGCTTATCTGTGGGGTTCATTCTAAGTGTTCAAGAGCCTGTGGAGTGGAGAGAAGCTTACAATGAATCTGAAGGGAGTTTACTTGGATTCATTAAAAAAAATGAAAAGAGGAAAGGAAGAAGAATGGAAGGAGGGGAGGGAGGAGTCAAAGGGAATGAGGCAGGGCAAAATTGGGAGAAAAAATTGACCCTCTCTATTCACTTCAGGCTTCCCAATACCTAATTCCTCTATCAGAGAAGTTCAGAAGGCCCAGGCTCTCCGGGACTTTTTTTTTTCCTGAACCACTTTTAGGATGTAGAAAGGAGTTTAGCACTCTTTATTGGCAAACTGCTGAGCTTATACAACACTTCAAGCTCCCTAGTTACCAGACTAATCTAGACTTGGCCATTAAGAAAGATAGTCGTTCATTCATTCATTCATATATTCAACAATAATAATTAACACTACTATGCGGTATGTTAAGCGTTCTACATTTAATCTTCACAAAAATGCTATGATTATTTCCATTTCACAGATTTAAAGAACTGAGTCTCAGAGAAGTAATGCCCAAGGTCACAAAACTGGTGACTGGGTTGGGTCTGACTGAACAACCACTGTGAGTCAAGATCTAAGAAGACAGAAAACATGACACTTCTCTCTTTTGTCTACTTAATGAACACCTAGTCACCTTTCAGGACCAAACTAAAGATGTCAACCCCTTTTTGAAACTCTTCTTAAGTCCTTCCCCACCCAAGTAAAGTTGATAACTTGCTTTTCTGTGCACCCCTCTGAAATAGCACTTTTCATTGATATTACAATGATCTACTTCTGTATTTCTATTTCTCTAATTTTTAACATGTTGGCAGCAGGGTTGTGTTCATCTCCACTTGGATGTCTAGTAGACATCTCAAATTCAACATGTCCAAATCTGATCTTTCCCCTGAAAATGACCACTCCTAAAGTCCTCATTACAATCAATAGCCATTTCACCTTC
The DNA here is from genome assembly GCF_045843805.1 of Urocitellus parryii. Classification (NCBI taxonomy): domain Eukaryota; kingdom Metazoa; phylum Chordata; class Mammalia; order Rodentia; family Sciuridae; genus Urocitellus; species Urocitellus parryii. Next base: position 75,256,060 of record NC_135547.1, read on the forward strand.
CCAGTTGCTCTGCAAAAAAAAAAAAAAAAAAAAAAATCCTTGAAAGCAACCACATCTTGTGGTTTCAACAAATCCTGACATCTGTCCCTTCAAAATATACCCAGAAACCAACCACTTCTCATCACCTCCAGTGCTGCCACCTGTCCCAAGCCACTATTACCTTTCAGTAAGATCACTTCAGTAGCGTCCTGACTAGTCTCACTGCCTCTACCCTTACACCTTGCAGCTTATTGTCCGCAAAGAAACTGGACCAATCCAGATAAAACCAGATCAGAGCATGTCAGTTCTCTGCACAAAACCCTCATATGACTCCCTGTCTTTAAGAGTAAAGCCAAGGGTTGGGGCTGTGGATCAGAGGTAGAGTGCTCACCTACCATGCGTGAGGCACTGGGTTTGTTCCCCAACACCACATAAAAATAAAAAATAAAATAAAGATATTTTAAAAAGTAAAGTCAATACTCTTACAATGGTCTTCAAGGCCCTATGTATCTAATACCTTATTGAATTTCTGATCTTGTCTCCAGCTATTCTCACACTCTCTCACACTTACATCCACTGGGTCCTCCCTTCTGTTCCTTGAATAGGCCAGGTATGCTCTTACATAGGACTTTTGCACTGGCTGTTCCCTTGCTAGGTTTACTCTTCTGCATGGTACACTTCCTGACTGGCCACAAGTCTCTGCTCAAATGCCAACTTCTTGGTGAGGTTTATCCTCACTAACCTATTTAATATTCCCTCTATTCTAATTTCTAGGTTACAATAAATACAGGGTATAAAGGAACAAGATAAATGACAACATGAAGGGGGAAAAAAACAGACAAATCCAGACTGTAGGATATTCTACAAAACAACTGACTTGTACTCTTCAAAAAATAAACATGCTTAATTAAAAAAAAAAAAAAGATCAGGGACTGGGTGTGTGGATGTGGTTCAGAACACTTCCCTGGCATGCATGAGTACTGGGTTCAATCCCTAGCACTAAAAAAAAAAAAAAGGAAAAAAAAGATAAAAGATGGGGGACTTCCAGTTTTGGACCTGACTGAACTAAACATATTTCTCCCTATTCCTCACACCAAGTATAGTTAAAACTTTAGGCATTATATATAAAACAAACATAAGACTGTAAGGAGAAAAGGGCAGACTGACTAGGAAACTCAGTGACCAGAACCCATGGTGGTACATTCTCTGGGTTTTCCTGTTGCCTCAAATATCCCAGACTGAGTGCTGAATAATCTAGCAGTTTGGAAAAGCCACTGTGAATAGATGAGTAGGGAGATGCTCCCTAATAAAAGCTTGTTTTTCTCTGGCCAGAAGACCAGCTTAGCCAGATAGAAAATTCTTAGACAATAACCACTAAAATCAAACACCACAGAACCAGCAGCTCCACCCAAGCGAGGAAAAGTCAAGTAGAGAATCCAGACTTTGTCCCTATCCAGACTTTCCCTCTCTCTCTACAGTGGTGTCAGAGAAGGCTATGTAGAGAGCCCAGACTTCCATCCCCACAGGGTAATAAGACCTCTTTCCCTGTTGGGTGGTGTCAGAGTATCTGCGGAAGCCTAGTGAAGAGTCAGAACTTTCACCACAATGAAGCATTAATGAGGTCTCTGCCCTGATTCTTCCCCTGTCAGTCTTTCTTCCACTTCCTACCCACAGTGTCAATGGATACTGCCTGGAGAACTAAAGTGGCATTTCAACCTCTCTCAGCCAGGGAGACATCAGGGAGGCCTAGCAGGGAGCTGGAATATCCCTCTCGGTGCATCAGTAAGAAGGAACCCCAACTGAGGCCAAGGGGTGGAGACTTGAATTTGAACCCTTACCTGGCAGCAAGTAGGCAGTAGCCTCTTCCTCTGATGGCATTGGTATCTAAAAAAGCCTACCAAAACCAAGTTTTAAATAAAATCCAGAGTCTCACAACAAAAATCCCCAAGATGCAATAAAAAAAATCATTCATCATACCAAGAATCCTGAGACCCTCAACTTCAAGGAGAAATGATGAATAAACACCAGCACTGAGATGACAGAGAGGTTTTAATTATTTGACAAGATCAAAAGTAACCAACATTTCAAAATAACTGCTTCAATGAGCAATTACAAGGAAAGTTGAAATGAACAAAAAATAGACAGTTTTGGCAAGGAAATAGGAGATATAATGAAGAATCAATTAGAAATTTTATAACAAGAAGACTATAACAACAAAATAAAAAACTTATAACATGTTCAAGGTCAGGCTGGGCAACTTAACCAGACTTGTCTCAAAATAAACAATGAAAAAGGGCTAGCATGCTTGAGGCCCTGGGTTTGATCCTTAGTACTGCAGGAGGAGGAGGTGGCAAAATGAGGCAGAAATCAAGACATTCTCAGACAAAGAAAAGCCAAGAGAATTTGTGCCAGCAGACTCACTCTAAAATAATGGCTAATGGAAGTTTTCAAAACATAATGATAAAAGAAGAAATCTTGGAATCTCAGGAAGGAAGAAAGAATAGAATGAGCACAAATATGGGCAATTACAATATACTTTCCTTCTCTTCAGTCATCTATGTTTGATAACTGAAGCAATGAGTATAAGATTGTGGATCTCAATGTATTTAGAGGAAATATTTAACATAATCATATTAGAAATGGGAAAGAGCAGGGCACAGTGGCGCACTCTAAGCAGCTTGGCCAGTTTTGTTAAGGAAATAGGAGAAATAAAATACAAAATAGGGCTGGGGATGTGGCTCAGTGGTTGAATGCCCCTGAGTTCAATCCCCAGTACCCCCCACAAAAAAAAAAAAAGAAAAAAGAAAAGTAAAGAGAGGGAATAAAGGGACTTGAAGGGAGGTAAGGCTTCTATTCTTTCCTTACCTCAATTAAATGATGACACCACTAGGTCTCTGTGGTGACAAAATAGTTCTGTATTTCGATTGCAATTGTTGTTACAAGACTCTCCATCTGTGACAAAGTGGCATAGAATTATATACACACTGTATCAATGTCAGCTTCCTGATTTGGATTTTGTACTGTAATTATGGAAGATGTAATAATTGGGGGAGGACTGAGGTTGTGGCTCAGCAGTAGAGTGCTTACCTAGCAAGTGCGAGGCCCTGGGTTCGATCCTCAGCACCACATAAAAATAAAATATTGTGTCCAACTACAACTAAAAATTAAATAAATAAATAATTGGGGGAAACTGGGTGAAGGGTACAAGGCCCTTTTTGTATTATCTCTGCATCTTCCTATAAATCTATAATTATTTCAAAATAAAAGTTGATTTTATTTATTTTTGTTTATTTGTTTTGCTTTTGTGGTACTGGTTATTGAACCTAGAGCACTCTATGACTCAGCCACATTCACAACCCTTTTTATTTTTTATTTTGAGGCAGGGTCTCACTAAGGTGGTGAGGCTGTAGATGGACACAATACCTTTGTTTTATTTATTTTTATGTGATCAATTTATTTTATTGATCCTCTTGCCTCAGCCTTCCCAGTAACTGGGATTACAGATGTGTGTCACCATGCCCAGCATAAAAGTTGTTTTAAAATTTTGGGTCTGTTCTAGGTTAAAAATGACTAAAGACATAAACATAATGTGAGAAATGAGGCAGAAATCAAGATATTTTCAGACAAAGGAAAGCTAAGGGAATTTGTTTTAGCAGACCCGCTATAAAATAATAGCTAATGGAAGTTTTCAAAACACTGGTTAATTCTAATTTTTAAAATAAATATAAAAAGCAAATTTGGAAAACTTAGAGTACAAACTGCATATTAGATATTAGATGATGTGAGATTATGCTTAATTTTCTTAGGTATCATAAATATTGTGCCTATGTTAGAGAATGTCTTTATTACCAAGAGATACATGCTGGAGTACTTAGGAGATGAAGTGTAGTGAAACTTATATTCAAATGGATCAGGAAAAAAGCGAAGGATCCCTAGATAGAGCAAATGAAACAATATATTACTATTTGTTGACTTGATGAGGAAGACATACAGTGATATTCACTGTGCTACTCCTTCAACATTTTTTAAAATATATTTTTAGTCATAGATGGACACAATATCTTTATTTTATTTATTTTTATGTGGTGCTGATTGGAACCCAGTGCCTCACACATGCTAGGCAAGCACTCTACCACTGAGCCAGAACCCCAGCCCTATTCTTTCAACATTTTTGTACGTTGTTAAATTTTCCTTTTCAAAAAGTTGAAGCGGGCAGGCTTGGTGGCACATGCCTGAAACTCCTGAAACTCATGAGGTTTATGCAGAAGTTCGAGGCCAGCCTCAGCAATTTAGCAAGGCTCTGAGCAACTTAGTGAGAACTTGTCTCAAAATAAAAATTAAAAAGGTCTGGGGATGTGGTTCAGTGCTAAAGCAACCCTGGGTTCAATAGCCAGTAATGTAAAAAACAAAAACAAAAACAAAACAAAAACGTTGTAGGGGATATATGGAGGATACACATATGATAGAGCATACATAGTAAAATCTTTCTGGAAATCCAGGTGGTCGGTAAAATTCTTTTAATTTTTATGTTTATTTGTAAATTTTCATATTAAAATGTGGGGATGAATAGCTCAAAGAAAAAAAAATCCCAATTTGGAGTCTTCCCCTAGCATTCCCAATCCATGGATCCATTTTACCCACATCCCCAGCACTAATTTGTATTTTATTTAGAGACAGGGTCCCATTGAGTTGCTTAGTGTCTGGCCATTGCTGAGGCTGGCTTTGAACTTTAGATCCTCCTGTTTCAGGCTCCTGGAGCTGCTGGGATTACAGGTGTATTACACTGTGCCCAGCTCTACTTTTTCTTTTATCTATGGCACTTATCACCACATGCATTATACCATTCACTTTTTTATTGTGTTTACTTTTGTCTGTGTCTCCTCATGAGAATGTAAACTCCCCAAGGGCAGGGATTTGTTTGTTTTGTTCTGTTCTGTTTGCAAGTATATCTTCAAATCCTAGATTAGTGGCATGGATATTTGTTGAATTAAGGAGGAATCTCTGTAACTCTAGCATGTACATCAAGGTGTTGTCCAAAGTAGGTGGCTCTATGAATGTTTGTTGAATTGAAGTGAGACCTAGGCTTTGCAGCAGAACTTAGAATAGATCCATTATACTAGAATGGTTCAGAGCATAGCCCCTGGAGTCAGATGGCAAGGATTTACATCCTGATTCTGTTATTTTCAGCTCTGTTATCTAGCTTTGTTAACATCTCTGGTCCTCAGTTTCTTGTCGGAAAAATCAAGGTAATAATGTTACTACCTTGGTAGGATTTTGGTTTGCACATAAAGCACTTAAGATTTCGTAAAGTCTCAATCATTGTAAGCTAAAGACAAAAGCAGAACAACAAGAGACAGTCTTCCTGCTTTCTTACCCTCCTCCCATCCCCCAACAGGCTGCATGAGCCATGAGAGGCAAAGGAGATGTCTTTTGGATGGGTATTCTCAAGTTCTTCTCTGGACCCGCAGAATGACTTCTCTCACTTCAGGTCTCTTACCTTTTCTCCTATCCTGGACTCTTTCCTCTTAGAATCCAGAAGCTCCTTCCCCCATCATAACCATGGCAGAATGGAATGGAGGGACAGGAGTATGTGGACCAAGGACAAGTGCTTGGAGTTTTCTACTACTGCCTGTTCTAGGATTGAGTCCCTCAGTGGTGATGTAAGAAGGTCAAGTGTGAGGTTCACAGTCATTTCAGGGCCTAGAGGATGAGAGAACAATAGTCCTGAGGAAGAGGTATTGACAGGAGAGCAGGCCTCATATGCTACCTTATATGCTTGTCCCCTGTAGGAAAGAGCACTTTTCTCACTCTGTTCCAACGTCCTTTCGGTCAGTTCTGCTCCCTCAAGTCTTTACTTCTGGTGGCCCCAGATCAGAGCAAGCCTGGGGACCCATTGAGCATCTCTGTGCAACTCCCTCTTGGAGGTGGGGTGGGGCGGAGTGGAAGGGGAACGGGCTAAAATTGGGGACATAGGGGGATGAGATCGCGCGCTCGAGCTTTCCTTTGGTCCAAGTCCTCTGCTCCTACACTAGGGGGACAGTACCCCAGAGATCCGAGGAGCTGGGGCTGAGCCTGGGGACGCTGCTGCCTCTGTTCCTTTAAGGAGCTGCTGTTTAGCATTCCTGCCGCTGCCGCTGCCTGACTCTGCGCCCTGATTGGCTGGAATCAACTGAGAAGGGAGCCAGGGAGAGATGCTCTTGACTCCACTCAGATCCATCCTGGGGACCAGAGCAGAAGCGGTCCTCGTTGCACCCAGTCTCTGCTTGGGCTCCCGCTTCTTCTTTGCCGCTGGGCCTTGGCCCAGAAGCCACGACGGGCGACACGGAGCCACCAGTGCTGGAGGGGGAGCCATGGGTGCGGGGCAGCGTGGGGGCAGAGGCCCCCGGACGCCCTCCCGGCCCCAGGCCCCGCTCTGCCCGGGCGCCCCCACGGGTGCCCCCCCCTTCCTGGTCCGAGCAGTGTGAGTGTGCCCGGGAGCCCGGCGGCGGCGGCGTGGAAACTGGCGTGGGCTGGGGGGTCCGAGCTGCGGGGGGCAGTGCCATGCACAAGCACCAGCACTGCTGTAAGTGCCCCGAGTGCTATGAAGTGACCCGCCTGGCCGCCCTGCGGCGCCTCGAACCTCCTGGCTACGGGGATTGGCAGGTGCCCGACCCCTATGGGCCAGGTGGGGGTAATGGGGCCAGCTCCAGTTATGGGGGCTACAGCTCGCAGACCCTGCCCTCACAGGCAGGGGCCACCCCCACTCCTCGCACCAAGGCCAAGCTCATCCCCACCGGCCGGGATGTAGGGCCAGTGCCCCCTAAGCCAGTTCCAGGCAAGAGCACCCCCAAACTCAACGGCAGTGGCCCCAGCTGGTGGCCTGAATGCACCTGTACCAACCGGGACTGGTATGAGCAGGTATGGACCAGCGGAGGTGGGGGGCGCTGGTGGGGCAATCCAGGAGGGCTGGAAAGTGGGTGCCTTAGAGGCCTGGGGTGCAGCAGGGATTGCTGGGGCTCCAAGCCTGTGGATCCCCGAGCCTTAGCATTGCAGCTGGGCAAAGAGAGGTGGTTGGGAACGTGCGGTTCTCTGTGTGTGTGTGTTCAGGGGGTCTCCATTCGGAGGGGATTGGGAGGAGCTGTGTGTGTCAAGGGGTGAAGGTATGGCGGAGGGGCACATTTTCCTGTGTGGGGGAATTGGGTTTGTCTCAGTGCGGGGGTTTGGCAGTGTCTCTGTGTCTGGCAGGGGGCGGGAGGTTCTGCGGGGGTTGTGTGTGTCTCCACAGGAGGGGAGGAGGGGGCACGGTACTCTGCGTAGGGGGGACATATGTGTGTGTGTGTATGTATGTTGGGGTATGTGGAGGAAGGCAATAGAGCGCCTGTGAGTCTTATGTAGAGAAGCCCATGTGCCCGCCTTGCTGAGCTTCATCCCTCGATGCCATGAGTCCTCTCAGTCCCAGTCCCTTTGTGTGTGAATGTGCACATGGACGTGTGGGGATGTCTCTCTGAATGTGGAGGTGTCTCTATAGATGAGGCTGCAGGGATAGCTGGGTTTGCCCATGTGTGTGTGGTTACATGTATATGTGTGTGAGCATGTGGCTGCCAGAGTGTGTACCCGTGTGTGTGTGTGTGTGTGTGTGTGTATGTGTGTGTGTGTGTGCCTGTGTGTGTGTCTGTGTGTGTGTTGTCCCTGGTGAGCAGCGCTTGACAGGCAAGGGAGGGGAGGGGGAGGAGGCGAGAGACACGTCCCAAGCAAGGCTGAGAGGCTGCTGAGAAGGACAGACTCTTTTGTCCAAGCAGCTCTGAAGTGTGTGTGCTGGGGGTTGGGGGGGGGAGGTGAAGCAAGCTTTCTCGCTCCAGAGCAGGCATGGTGCCTGGAGCCAAGCAAGGGGCAGCTGCCCTGGTGCAGGGACTGGCCCCAGTAGGGCATGTCCCCCTTGGGCAGCTCCAGATGTGGGAGAACTTAGCCCCCCAGTCCTGACTTGGCACAGCTTGGGAGCCTCTGGGTGCTGGGCACAACTCCGGCTTCCACTCCCAGACTAAACTGCCAGCTTAGAAAATGGAAGGAGCATCTGTGGGAGAAGCAGCAAAATGGAGGCTGGGCCGGCAGAGCCAGGTCCCTGGCATGCATGGCGGAAGGCCTGTCTGGCTATTCGGCTCTGCAGCCCCTAGGGTGGGGAGAGAGGAGGAGGAGGCTTTGCTGTTGAGGGCAGGTGCTGACTGCCCCAAGCTGGTGACCTGTTCTGGCTGCCTCTGTCTTCCTCTGGGGATAGGATGTGCTCTCGCTCAGAAGCAAAGGTGGGGACTTCCTGGAGAGAGGAATCCTCAGTTCTGGCCTTCTGTCTGTCCATACTTACTGTTTCCTGTATCCCTTGCCTCAACCCCTTGACTTTGCCCCTTGCCCTCTCCAGCAAGTCCCCTTCTTTCCTTTGCCCCTCTGTCATTTGGCCCTTCCATTGCAAACACTTTCTTATACTTGTCCTGCCCAGCTGAAGACAGGTACCAATCCCAGGGCTATACCAGTTGGCTAAGATGTCTTTCCTGGAGCTGATCCCTGGATGACTCCTTGGCCCTGGAAGCAAGGTCCCTGAGTGAGGGTGGAGTGGGGACTAGAGGGTAGACCAATGGGAAGTGGAAGTCTCTGGGTACCACTTGAACTGGGTTTGAGGCATGGCTTGTCACATGTGGGCACACATGGTACACCAGATGCATACAAGAACCAAATGGGTGTCCTTTTGCTTGTGTGTCTGTTGCATGGTACTTCAAGCAGCTGTGTTGGTTCTGGGTCTCTGAACATACCATCCGTTCTTCCTCCTGGGATCAGGAACAGGGTGAAGCTGTAGCTGGAGACCTCTAATCTCCTTCCAGGGCTGCAGGGCATGAAGTCTTGGGAGCCATATCCCCAAAGGGCGGAGGCATGACTAGCCTCTCTCTCTCTCCCCCCTGTCTGCTTGAAACTAAAGCTGCAGGGGGTGGAGGTAGGAAGGGGAAGCACAGCAGGGTGCTCAAAGGAGCCCCCACTCTGGTTTTCTAGCTCTCTTCTGGAGTGGAAGCTAGGGATTAGGAAAGGGACAACATAGCCAACAAAAGATGGGGGGAGGTGCCAGATTGCCTGGGGAGAGAGGCAAGAGAACTTCTTCATTCTTGCAGATGAGATTGGGAACCAGGGAGCAGGTGCTACTTGTTTGTCCAGAATCAGATTTCCACTTGAAAAGTGGCCACATATAAGTCCTGTCTGGGAGGCCATCTCTGTGGGTTGGTCAAATCAACCCTGCATTTCTGACCCCTTCCATTGCCTCTCCATGGCTATTGTGTATTGAAGACCACGGAATTCTGCTGGTAATCAGTCTGTGGGTCACCATGTTATCCCTCACCTCATGAAGAACAGTGTCTACTCTGTTCCTGTCCAGCCCTGGCTTTGCCTCTGAATCCTGACTAGATCCCACCCTGGCCATTTCTGCTGGAACATACAAAGAATCAACAGTCCCTTGGTAGAAAATGGATTAGGACTTTGACTTTTGTCCAGTCCTGGGGAATTGGGTTGTTGGAGCCCCTGAAGATGGTGTAGAGTAAGGGTTCATAAGGTACTCTGAAGGGGACAACTTTCCTTTTTTCCCATGAGTTCTTCTGGAGAAAGGGGATGATGGCCTTGACAGCTTGCTTTAATCCAAAGAGCACCTGGATATCCAGGTTCTAGGACCTGCTCTACCACTAACTCCCATTGTGCCCTTAGGCACATTCCACATCCTCTCTTGGATGTCACCATCTGTCACATGAGGGGGTTAGATAAGATGTTGTCTGCTTTCTTACATGGTAGGACTCTATGGTCCACAAGTCAGGGGGAGCTATGTTCAGAAGGGGAGGGGTTCTCTGGCCAGACCTCTGGGTACCCCCTATGGAGCAGGGTGTGGTGCAATTTGCCCCCCACGCTCCATTTCTGCCACCCCCCTTAGGCCAGCCCTGCACCCCTCCTAGTGAACCCTGAGGCCCTGGAGCCCAGCCTCTTGGTGAGTGCACCACTGACTGGCTCAGTCCCAGACAATTGATCTGAGCTAAGTAAGCAGCTGGGTTTGGCCTGATATGGTTGGATGTAAGGGGAGGGGAGTGGCCCCCTTGGGGTCAGCCTGTCCCCATCTGTGGCCTAGAGGTGACCTGGGATGTATGTGGGCCCTCTACTCTGTGGGAGTGGGGGAGGGGAGGAGGCAGGTTGACCAAAGGGCTGATGACTGGGAGGGCAAGAGGCACTGAGCGAGCTGCCTGTGTCTTCCCCTAGGTGAATGGCAGTGATGGCATGTTCAAATATGAGGAGATAGTACTCGAACGGGTGAGTCTGCCTGTGGGAAGAGGATGAAAGGGGAGGAGAGGGCTGAAGTCAAAAGAGGGGAGGACCTTGAACACCAGTTTCAACACTCATGAGGAACCTGCACTGAGAGGACAGGGAAACAGCAGCCTTCAGAGCCACTTCACTGCATCAATCAATCAACTCCCTAACAAATATTAATTGACCTTGCTCGCTGAGGCCTGGGGAATTGGGGAGGGGATGGGTTTGCTGAGGCCTCCCTGCCAGAATGGTCAGCACAGGCTGGGAGCCTGCTGAGTTTCTGACAAATGTCCACCAGCCTACCAGGGGGCCTGGAAAATTTTCTCTGGGTCTAAAGGGGGGGGTGCTGCCTAGAACCTTCCTTTGTGCCCTCACAGTGAATATAATGTGCCCTTCCACCCCCTTCCACAGGGCAACTCTGGCCTGGGCTTCAGTATTGCAGGTGGCATCGACAACCCCCATGTCCCTGATGACCCTGGAATCTTTATTACCAAGATCATCCCTGGTGGAGCAGCTGCCATGGATGGAAGGCTAGGGTGAGAGATACTGGAAGCAGAATTGTGGGTGTCAGGGGTGGGATGGAGAGGAAGGGAGGAGGGCCAGCCTGGCAGGATGACCCTTCCATTAGATCTGATATGGGGAGAGGGAGAGGATGGAGGAGGAGGAAGAGGAGGGGGCAGGAGGGGAAGGATGTGGGAGAGGGGGTGGAGGGGCTGTGGCACAGTGTCATGCCTCTCGGGCTTCCCCCGCAGGGTGAATGACTGTGTTCTGCGGGTGAATGAGGTGGACGTGTCGGAGGTGGTGCACAGCCGGGCCGTGGAGGCGTTGAAGGAGGCAGGTCCTGTGGTGCGGTTGGTGGTGCGGAGGCGACAGCCCCCACCCGAGACCATCATGGAGGTCAACTTGCTCAAAGGGCCCAAAGGTGCGGCCCTCTGGGTTCCTGTGCTCTAGCCAGAGCCCCGGCCCCAGGTCTTGACTGGCCCCATGGGGAATGGAAGGGAATGGCCTTACTCCTTGTGTGACTCCTCCAGTTCCAGCTCATAGCTTTCTTTCTTGACCTCAGGTCTCACCCTTACTGACCTTGGGATGGCAGCCTAGTGTTTGGGATTCCTGGGGGGTGCTCCTGAGGGGCCAGTGGGTTGGCTGGAGGAAGGGAATTAGCTTTGGGATTGACCAAACACTCTAACCTGCTCTGTGACCCTCTCTCACTCCCTGCTGACTATCTCCCAGGCCTGGGTTTCAGCATTGCTGGGGGCATTGGCAACCAGCACATCCCGGGAGACAACAGCATCTACATCACCAAGATCATTGAGGGGGGAGCTGCTCAGAAGGATGGACGCCTACAGATTGGGGACCGGCTGCTGGCGGTGAGACAGGCTTCATGGGGATGCCCAAATGGTAGGGTGGGGAGGAGGAGCTCTAGCACCCTGTCATTCCACCTAAACCTCACTGGGGATGAGGCATCTTGGGGTACTTCAAGAATATCTTCTCATACCAAGTCCCTAGTTCTCTCTGTGTCAGAGGCTCCCTCACCTGCTCTTTCCCTTCCCCCTGCTTGTCTTGTGTCCTCACAGCACTATACTTGGACCTCTGTTAGCACACCATTGAATTTCATTGCAAGGGCACCCCTCCGGAGCCTAGAGAGAGGCCTTCCTTTCTCCCAATTCCCAGGCTGAGGCTTCTCCCTTTCTAGGTGAACAACACCAATCTACAGGATGTGAGGCACGAGGAAGCTGTGGCCTCACTGAAGAATACATCTGATATGGTCTATCTGAAAGTGGCTAAGCCAGGCAGTCTCCACCTCAACGACATGTACGCTCCCCCTGACTACGCCAGCAGTACGTACTCTCTGGCTCCTGTCCCTGGCCTCAGGCTGTGCTCCTGGGTTTGGGGAGGGGAAGTTGTTTGTGTCCCTTGTGAAGAGAGGAAGTGGGGGGGCTGGGATTGTGGCTCAGCGGTAGAATGCTCGTGTAGCATGTGTGAGGCCCTGGGTTTGATCCTCAGCACCACATTAAAAGTAAACAAATAAAATAAAGATATTGTGTCCAACGACAACTAAAAAAATATTTTTTTTAAAAAAAGAGGAAGTGCAGGAGATAGTGCTCAGAACTGAGTCCAGATCCCAGCTCTATCCCTTGGAGCTGGGTGCCCTTGGACAAGTCCTTTTCACCTGTCTTTACTTTCCTCTTTGGCAAAAAGCTAATGATATATGTGCTGCCTTCCTCATAGGACTGGTGCAAGGATCAAATGAGATCATGGAAGAGAAAGCCCTTAGAAAACTGTATTAGGCTACAGAGATGTGAGGGATTATTATTAGTCACACCTCTAGTCAGGCCTTTCTTTGTAGACTGCCTTGACTTCAGCTCTTTCTAAGAGTTACAGGAGTGAGCCCAGGATTTAGAAAGGGACTGTGGAGGAGGAACCCTAGGGGGTGGATGGCCAAGGGAGGGGGGTGCCTAAGGAATCAGCATCTCTTCCTAGAGACCTGAGAAGGGGTGTGAGGGAAATTCCTTGGAAGGGGGTTGGGGTAGGTACCTGCCTGGAACAATCCTGAACTTTTCTCTCCCTTTCTTGACCCCAGCTTTTACCGCCTTGGCTGACAACCACATAAGCCATAATTCCAGCCTGGGTTATCTCGGGGCGGTGGAGAGCAAGGTCAGCTACCCGGCTCCTCCTCAGGTCCCCCCCACTCGCTACTCTCCTATCCCCAGGCACATGCTGGCCGAGGAGGACTTCACCAGGTAAGACCCTCGCCCCATTCATCTGGCCCATGGAAGGGGGTTGGAGAGGAATCATTTCTGGCCTGCGACAGGCCTCTTGCAAAGAAGAGTATCCAGTCCTCATTGCCCCTAGCTGTGACGTCTTGGCAGGGGGCCCCTCTCTGACCTAGAGAGGAACAGAGGTGGCTGCAAAGACAAGTTCTACCATCAGGGGGAGCGCCGACCGAGTGGCCCCGATCCGAAAGTGCAGATAAAGGGTAGGGTGGAGCGTTTAGGGGCTGAGGAGGTGGGGGCTGTGGGTTTTCCTGCCTTGAGATAGTTTGCACCCCCGCCCCCCCCACCGTGTTCCAGCCACTCCAAATTATTGAAGAAAGCAGTTCAGCCAGTGGGGTTGGGGGGATTCTGAGAGGCCAGCAGTCCGGGTGGCCTCACGGGGAACGGCCCCGCCCCACCGTGGCGGCGGCGGCTGAGCCCCGCGGTGGAACTGGTCAGGCCAGCCGGGATTCCGGGGGACAGGTTTGCGGGGTGGGGCCTGGTAGGCTGCTGGGCAGACTGCGGTGGAGCCGGAAGGGTAGGCAGACAGGGGGAGAGCCAGAGGAGCCATGGAGAGGGCCCGCAAGTTCTCAGGCTCCGGCTTGGCCCTGGGCTTGGGCTCGGCCTCAGCTTCGGCCTGGAGGAGGGCTTCGCAGAGGTGGGCCTGGCCGCTCCGCTCCCTGCGGCCTGGAGGGGATGCCAGGTAGGAGTGGAAGGTTGGGAACCAGAGCATCGGGGACTCAGGGAGGGAGCCTCACATCTGAGACTGGGACCGAGAAAGGGGGACCCTCATTTGGGACTCAGGGCTTCTCTGAGGAAAGATGCTAGTAATAAGTGGGCCTGGAAATGTGCTGAGAGTCGGGTTGTACGTGAGTATATGTGTGGAAGTTTGCTCTCACCTGATCACACTGTGACCATTTAGAAAGGGGTTCCACGGATATGATTAGTTTTAGTCACATTTTTCATGTGCTTATCCCCTTTCTTCATGATCCCTAAGCATCATTTGAGAACCTGGGATTTCTTCATCTCTGTCTCCCACATCACCTATTAGGGGTACCTAGTGGTTTATTAAATATGTTCTTGGGGAAGGTAGGAAGGGTCATGGTTGGTGGGTGGAAATTTGAGATGGCAGAGGGGCAGATGTGAAGTAAGTATGCACATTTTGTGGATGGTAGGTGCAGTCAACTCAGGGTGAGTCCACTGTCCCTGACATGTTCCTCTTCTTGTGGCCCAGGGTCTGTGACAGGGTCCATAGGATAGGAGGCTCTGGGGAGGAAGAGGACTGGTGAGTGGGCTCTGGGATTTGGGTTCTAGAGTTCAGGGTACGGGTTTGTTGACCTGATAGAGAGCTGTCCATTGGGAAGTTGATGCCAAGGCCTCAAGAACAAGGAGAGAAGAGGAACTGAAACTGGGCATCTGACAACAAAGAGCAGTCAAGCAGGTTTCAGGAGATGAAGGGAGGAACAGGGCATCATACATATAGACCTAAGTCCTTACTCCCTACAGCATGTATGGGTCCTTTTCCAGGCTGGCCCTGACAGGGACAACAGTTCCTATCTCCTTTTGTCCTGACCTCCATTGTGTCTCCATTCCTTTCCCACCAGAGAGCCCCGCAAGATCATCCTACACAAAGGCTCTACAGGCCTAGGTTTCAACATCGTAGGAGGAGAGGATGGAGAAGGCATTTTTGTCTCCTTCATCCTGGCAGGAGGCCCAGCCGACCTGAGTGGGGAGCTGCGCAGGGGAGACCGGATCTTATCGGTGAGACAAAGGCGAGGTGGGAGGATGGGAGCTGTGCCAGTCTGAAAGGGAGGAGGGGAGACCTTGCTTCCTTAAAGAATGCTTCTTGAGATGAGGCAAGAGCTAAGGACTAGAGAAAACATACATTGTCTTTATAGATATCCTTAGTGAGGGACAGGGGACCAAGACCAGACTTATCCTTAAGGAGGAAATGAATATATCTTGGATCTTAACCCTGATTGGCATTAGACTCCTACAAAGATAATTATTGCACTACAGATGTTGTGTCCTTCAGGTTTCATTTAGGGGGCAATGATGGAATTTTGAGAAAGACATTTCCTTCTAACTGGTAGGACAGAGGACTTCCTTTCTTGCTTTTGGAGTGGCTCATGACTCCTCTCTTTGGTCAGGTAAATGGAGTGAACCTGAGGAATGCAACTCATGAGCAGGCTGCAGCTGCTCTGAAACGGGCTGGCCAGTCAGTCACCATTGTGGCCCAGTACAGACCTGAAGGTAGGAGAAGGGAAGGTGGGAAGAGAAGCTTTGGCTGGGGAGTTTGCACTTATGCTAATTATTGGTGGTACAGAGCCACTTGACCAGGTCCCTGCTATCCTAGTGCAGTAATCTCTTTGTCTCTCCTTTTCCTTCTGGACAGGGGTTAGTTGGGGAGGCTTTGAAGGCTGTGCTCAGACCCTACTGATGAGGGATGCAGTGCAACAGAAGGCCAGTAGTGGGCAGCAGCCTACGGATTGAAGCACAGAGATTAGGGCAACTGGAAAAATGGGAGGGGAGGCGGAGAACTCAGAGGTGAAGACAGGGAACTGTGTGCCCTGTAACAGAAGAGCAGCTCTGGATTAGAAGGCCCACAGGGAAAAAGAATTCCCATCTCTTAAGGGGTCTTGAGCCAAACTTCTCTGACTCCACCCCCTCCCCTCACCTAGAAGGCCGGTAAACATGCTGAAAGGGGATACTGCGCCCTTGGGGTAGGGCGTCGGGAGTCGACCACCTCTCGCTTTGGGGATGCGTGCCTTCTTTGTATTCTCAGCAAGTAGTGCCCTGGTTGGGGTGAATGGGCGGGGCCAGTTATTACAAATGAAAGCGTTTGATTGGCTGAGGCCAGAAGAGGCCCAGGTGCTGGTGCCGAGGTGAGCTGCGAGAAGGCGCGCCCTATCCTTCAGGCCGGCGGGATGACCATTGGCCGGCCGTGCTCGGCCTCCAGGCACACGCCCCGCCCCCTGACCCAGGCGAAGGGCGGCGGGCGCCCCTCCTTCTCCCCCTTGCGCGCCTCAGGCGTCTCCTCCTCCTTCTTCCCCTCCCCCTCCTTCTCCCTCATTCTCTCTCCCCTCCTCCCGCGCGCCCCGCTTTGTGTCCGTGGTCTCCCGCGCGGGACGGAGGGACTGGCTGGAGCTGGTTCTTTCTCAGCACTAGACCTGGACTCCGACCCGGCGCCAGGTGAGGTGGGGCGGACGGGGGTCAGGCCCCCTCACAGTCCCCCCCCCCCAGCCTCTCTGCGGTTCTGTTCTCAGTCTCTTTTCCAACACTTCGTCCCCAACTCTGCCTTCTTCCCCGAATACTTTCACCGCGGGCCCCCAGCCCCCTTCTGAGCACCTCCTGAGGGTCCCTCTCTGGCCCCAGGCAGCACTGCGCGGTGTTGCTCTGTCCACTGGGTCCTGTCTGGCCTTCACCTCTTTGCCATCACCTCTCCTCACCCATGAACTGTGCCCCCCTCGCACCCCAGAGCCTCAGTGTCTGCATCCTCCTTCCTGCTGGCTGCTGCGCCCTCTTTCCCTGAGGAATTTTCTAAACCTTCCCCTTCCCCCACACACGTTTCACCTAACCTCGGGGAACACCAGCGATTGGGTTGGTATTCTAGTGCCCCCTTCCTTTTGTTAGTAAAGGTTTCATTCCGTCTTTCGCCTCCCCTTCCCTTTGTAAGCCTGGCCTTTGTCCCTTAGAGGTACAGCGCCTGGGCTCCTTGGACACCTAGGCCCTGTGATCTGGTTAGTAACATGAAGGAGGGGACCTGTCTCTAGCAGGTGCTCTAGTTCTGTGAGGAGAAGGGGAGAGACAGACAGTGGGAGCCCGGGGACAAAGTTGAGAGGGCTCGAAAGTGTCCACCTTTGTCCTTTCCGCCCCCTCCCCCACGCTGGTTCAGTGCCCCCAGGGCCTGAAGGGGAAAAAAAAGAGAGAGCCTGCTACCTTTTGCGTGACTTCTTGGATAGGGACACAGACGAGTAGGGAGGTAACTACCAGGAGATCTTGTTGGTCTGAGGTAGTGGGAAAGAGGGATGCAAATGGACACTTTGAGTCATTTCTCTCCATGTTTGGCATTCAGCTTACTGACAAGGATCACACCTTAGGGTTATTGTTTTCATCATTTATGCGTGTGCTGTTTGCTTCTCAGTAGAGAGCTAACCCTAACCGTTGGATTTTTATTAGTAACTAATATTTATCCATTACATGCCCACAACTTAGACAACTTAGTTTCTGCAAAGGAAATGGTTTCTCTTGCATAGTTCTGAGTGTGTGTGTGTGTGTGTGTGTGTGTGTGTGTAGGAGAAATTGATGTTTCTTTCACTTTTACTCTCTGATGTTGGGCACATGGAAACAATACTGTGAATTTGTTTGGTGGTGGTATATTGGAAACTGGTGACTACATGTTTCTGTGACTTGTTGGGGAAATGCAACTGGTTTGTATAAAAAGTTGTAAATTATCCAGGGTAGAGGGATTCCTGTGGTGTTCATTTGCTCTCTGAGCATATTTCTGAGAGTTGAGGTTGAGGTGCTATCTTGTGTCAGGTCTTTCTACCACTTGATACATAGGGCCTTTTTTTCCTCTTAGGATTTTAGTTGAATCACTGTTGTTAAGGCAGTGCTATCCCAATCTTATTTCTTTCTTTGGTTTGCCAAATTCAACATGGATCTGGCATTTAAAAGCTTTTTTCTTTTTTTTTATTTGAAAATGGACCCTCAGAGACAGGTCTAGAGGGACTATCAAGCATTTGCTCTGAATTTTCTTTGATAAAGTGCTTGTTTTTAAAAATAAGGACCCCATGTTGATCATTTCATAAATATATTAAATATGGTTCTTTGGAGGATTGCATCATGATGGGTATTTAAATATTGAATAATCCAAGTGTATGTGTATTGGAAAAAATGGCAGCAACTTTGCATGTTATCAGCCAAGTAAGTGTTCATTGTTTGGATTTTTTCCACATAGAATGTGAGAGCTGGAAAGGATCATGTGGTCCAACCCCTGATCCTGCAGACTGGAATAAGCACAGGACAGTCGGGATGTGACTTGCCTAAGGTCATGAAGGGGAAGTTGTCCAGGGTCAGCAATTCATTTAATCCTGAAGTCCACCAGTTGGTACATGGTTATAACAACTGAGAGACCCTAAGACCTAGTTCACACTAGAAGAGTAATAGGAAACTATTGGGGAAATAACAGAAGAGAGAGTAGGGAAGCAACAACAGAAAGAAAGATATGTGGAAAAAGGTACTGTGCACTGAGGCAATATTGCCAAACCAGAACAGCCTTTAGCGAGATAAGCTTTAGTGTGAAAGCTTAAAAAAATAGGTTTGACTAATTAGAACTGAGTAAGAACATTTTCCTCCCTTTTTAAATGACTTTAGTGAGATTTTAAGTAAATATACTGCACAATTCCCCCAGTTAAATATACAATTCAGTGACACACAGTTGTGCCTCTGTCACCACAGATAGTTTGAGAACTCTTTCATTACCCTTTTCCTTTTAATACATAAAGAGTGCAAGCACTGGAAGGGTGATAGGTTTAGGACAATTGCTTCCTAGTGTATCTCCTTGGACACTTAGGGGCTGGATGGCAACTTGAGAATGCTCTAAACTTGAGCTTCTCTCATATATCTGGTTTGTTTAATGTGAATTAAAGCCGTAATAAAACATAGGAACTATGTCTTTTTATTTAAACTTTGTATTGTGTCTAGTATGTGTGCTTTACAAGTGTTTTCATGATGAAGCTTTTTAAAATGTTAAAATAGAGAAGAACAAAATGATAAGGTACCATAGTGAGAGATGACGTTTGATAGTTTCGCTCCTGATTGCTCCAAACTGTTGTGGACACAGCAATCCTACCTATTAGCTAAAAATAGCATGATGTTCTTAGGCATGTATAATCCTGCTTAAAATTCAAATCAAATATTTAAACAACTGGCTCTTGCTTGGCAAAGGGTTTCTTCCAATCTATTCTAAAATGAAAAAAAAAACATATTTTTCTATGACTTGTGGAATTGCTCCATCAAGGGAAGGATGGGCTTGGTGTTATTATAACATTTTGAGATCTCCTGTATTTCCCCTGTAGTTACTATATGTCAGCCTCTGCTTATATATACTGTGCTGGTATTTTTCTGGAGAGTCTTTTGGTTTTTAGAATAGAACCTGATCTCCAAATCAAGAGGGTGAGCCAGAAATTGGTCACTAAGGTAGCTAAACTGGGAAGTGATACTTTGTGACCAGTCTTTTCAATTGCAATATAAATCCAAATAGGGTGGGGGTACACTGAGTGAGAGAGAATTAGAGTTTTTCAGTAACTTATTTTAAGGTGCTGAATAAGCATACTTATACCATGAAAACTGGGAAAGTTAGGGGCTGGGGTTGTGGCTCAGCAGTAGAGTGCCTGCCTTGCACTTGTGAGGCACTGGGTTTGATCCTCAGCACCACATAAAAACAAATAAAAATAAAGATATTGTGTCCATCAACAACTAAAAAAAGTTAAAAAAAGAAAAAACTGGGAAAGTTAGTGATCACTGTTGACAATAACTTGAAAGCATAGAAGGAATATTTTCCCTAACAACATTTAAGTAACTATCCCAACTCCCTGTGTTTGAGAATGAAGCACGTAAACATTACTGCTATCCTATCAGCATGATCTCTCTTGAGAGCCCAGAGGTGAAAAGGCAAAAAATATTCTGAAACTTATACCATCATTGTAAAAGAAGGCTAAGATGAGGAAGAAAGAAAATAAACTCCTGGTAACAGCATTTCTACACTGTGAACAACTGGAAGACAAGTTAGTATTGTATTCATCTTTGTGTCCCCAGCACCTTGTCTGGAACCTGGCACATATTTTGTTGAACTGAATTAAGTATCTATGTTCTAGACACTTTTGTAAGCATTCGTCTTTAGGTTATCCCTAAAGGATAACATCATTATCCCTAAAGGATAACCTAAATATGTGCAGGATAGGTGGTATTTTCCCATTTTGCAGGTGAGGAAAGTAAGGATGAGAGAGATTGAGTAATTTACTGAGGGTCACATAGTAAGTAAGGGGTAGAATCAAAGTTTGAAGTCAGATTTCCTGAGAACTTTGGATTCAGGATTTTTGCCATTAGGCCAGAGATATCTCCTACTGCAGTGGGAAACTGTGAACCCCTCTCTCTACCGAGATATATTTGGTCACAGCAAAAGATACCACTCTGAGATTTTTCAGGTGCCAGAAGCTGTTGTTAACAAATGGAGTTAAACCAACTCCAAAATCTCAGCTATTCAATCTTGATGGCCACAAACTCCTGACCCAAAGGAAGAAGTAACCTGGGGTAAAGGGGCTTCTGGAGGCCCCAGGGGAGACCCTTTTTCCTGCAGAAGGAAAGTGAATTTAGGACGATTACCAGGGAATGATACTGTTGGGAAAATCCCAGGAGGAGCAACAAAGTGGGAGTTGGGTTTGCTAGACTTATTAACAAATGTGTGCAGGCTTAAGAATATTAATGCGGTAGATAGGCATTTCTCACTTCTTCAAGTGAAATGGAATTATATTTGTCATTTTTAAGTACTGGAGATGGCACCCAGGGCTTTGGTCGTGCTAGGCAAGTGCTGTACTACCTGAGCTATAGTACCCCTGTCATCATTTTTTGTTTCCTTGCAATTCACTTATTTAAAGGTATATATTAGTGATCTATAGAATGTTCACAAAGTTGTACAACCATTGTTGCAACTGATTTTTATAATCTTCACCACCCCTTTATCATTACTCCTCCCAATCTTGGTTCCAGTCAACCACTAATCTGCTGTTTCTATGGATTTGTTTATTCTGAATATTTCATATAAAAGAATCATATAGTATATCATATTTGGGAACTAACTTCCTTTACTTAGCATAATATTTCCAGTTCTTCTGTATTGTAGCATCTACTACGAATACTTTGTACCTTTTTATGTGGCTAGAATCAAAAAGACTGACAATAACAAGCTTTTGAAAATCAAAGTGAGGGCTGGGGATGTGGCTCAAGCGGTAGCGCGCTCGCCTGGCATGCGTGTGGCCCGGGTTCGATCCTCAGCACCACATACCAACAAAGATGTTGTGTCCGCCAATAACTAAAAAATAAATATTAAAAATTCTCTCTCTCTCTCCTCTCTCTCCTCTCTCACTCTCTCTTTAAAAAAAAAAAAAAGAAAAGAAAATCAAAGTGAGATCCACACCACAGAATAGAGGAAAGGGACCAGAAGATAGGGGGAAGCATAATATTCTATTATATATATTTATCACATTTTGTTTATCAATAGATGAAAAGTAGGGTTGTTTCCACTTTTTGGCTATTTCAAATAATGGCTCTATGAACATTGATGTGCCATTTTTTGCATGATATATGTTTACATTTCTCTTGGATATATATCCCTAAAGGTAGAATTGCTGGATCATATGGTCATTCTATGTTTAACTTTTAGAAAAATGGCTTGGCTACTTTCCAAGGTGGCACAGTTTCACATTCACACCAGCAGTGAGTTAGGGTTCCAATTTTCACATCTTCCCCAAAGCTTGTTATTGTCAGTCTTTTTGATTCTAGCCATCTGGTGGGTGTGAAGTAGCATCTCATTGTGGTTTGAATTGCATTTCCCTGATGTCCAGCATCTTTCATATGCTTATTGTTGACATTGGTTTGCTTTCCTGGGTCCCCTGATTTGATTTTCATCTCATTTCCAAACTGACTTGAGACTAGAGTAATCCAAACTATGTTATTACTGAGGTGATTAGAAGGAACCAGGAAGATGACTATCTCTCACTCATATCACTCAGTAGGCTGGAAGGGTTTAAGGCTTGGCTGTAGATAATTTTAGCTAGGAATGCTGACCTGATGGAAATGATAAGGCCCCAGATTTTGGGAACCAGCTTATTGAAATGTAATTCACATACCATACAGTGAATACCCATTTAAAGTGTACAGTTCAACAGTTTTTAGAATTTTCAGAGATGTGCAACTATACCACAATTGACTTTAGAACATTTTCTTTTTTTGTAGCAAAACAAAAAAAAAATCATTCAGATAGTAAAGACTCTAAATAACTTCATTGTTAATCAGTCATTATTTATTACTTGTTGATTACAATTTTCAAAACTTTTTTCTCTCCACATTTTTATAGTTGTACATAATGGTGGCATTATTATTGCATGCACACAATATAACAATATAATTTGGCTAATATTCCTCCCCAATACTTCTTCCTTTCCCAGCCTCCTCCTATCTTCTGGTCCCTTTCCTCTATTCTGTGGATCTCACTTTGATTTTCATGAGATACTCCCCCCCACCAACTTTAGAAATTTTCATCATTCCAAAAGGAAGCCTTTTCCCCATTACCAGTCACTCCCCATTTTACACCAACTTCTCCCCTTCCCCCAGCCCTAGGAAACTTCTGTTTCCATAAAGTCAGCCCTGTTTTCCAGTTCATATAAATGAAATCAAACAATATGTGACCTTTTGTGTCTGGCTTCTTTTACTTAGTGCAGTGTTCTCAAGGTTCACCCATGTTGTAGCATGTATCAGTACTTCAGTCCTTTTAATGGATGAATAATATTCCATTCTGTGGTTATACCACAATTTATCCATTTTTTTGTTGGATATTTGGGCTATTTTTACCTTTCAATTATTGTGAATACTGTTGCTATGAATGTTCCTATGTGAATATTTGTGTGAACGTGTCTTCAATTCTTTTGGATTTATACCTAGGAGTAAAATTGCTGGGTCACAAGGTAACTTAATATTTTTGAGAAACTGCCAGACTTTTTCCAAAGGGTATATAACCTTTTAGGCTCTTCCTGTGTTGTAAACTTAGAAGAAAAAAATGTTAAGCTTTTTTCAAGTTTTGTCCCCTGGAGCTGGATATGTGTTTGTGTTTTGCTTTTCAGTGTTCCATATAGCCCAAGGACATGGTAGTTAGATGAACCTCCTTAGACAGGTGCTTTCTTGTCCTTGCTAGATAATTTGAGTCAAAATCCTAGGATCTTTGGTGTCTGTAAAACATCATTTCTTTCTGATGAAGCAGAATAATATATAGTAATGAGAATTAATTATTTTTTATGTAATTATAGCTTTTTAGAATTTCCCTTTAATTTAATGTGTTCCTTGTTGAAATCTTTACCCTGATATTGACATTGTTTTATTTAAAGCTATAGTCTTATATTATACAACAGAGTAATTGTTTTGTTGTTTTAAATAGAGAAGTAGAAGTAGAATAATTTGACCTTACTGTTGTCACTGAAAGTAAAAAAATACTGTTTTTATACCCATTTTGTGTGTATGGCTTCTAGCTCTGGCTTCTAGTTCTGAATTTATCTTTAAGGTCCTGAATGATTTTACGGACCCAATTTTCTGATATATAAATTGGGGGGACTATGCAAAATTATCTCTAATTTTTTTCTTCTTTTTAAAATTCTATTTTGTTATATATGACAGCAGAATGCATTACAATTCATATTACACATATAGAGCATAATTTTTCATATCTCTGGTTGTATATAAAGTATATTCACACCATTCATATCTTTATTTAAAAGAGAGAGAGAGAGAGAGAAATATTTATTTATTTATTTTTAGTATTTGGTGGTCACAACGTCTTTGTATGTGGTGCTGAGGATCGAACCCAGGCCGCACGCATGCCAGGCGAGTGCGCTACCACTTGAGCCATATCCCCAGCCCACCATTCATATCTTGATCGCTAATGTTTTTGTAACTCAAATTCTGTGTCAGATAAGTGGAAGTGAGTTGTGAATTCAGTTTACAAGTTACTGTTTGTACTTTGCCTATTATTTAATTACAGTCTTGAACTAATAATATTGCTTTAGTAAGGGTTTGTCTTCCCTTCTATCCTATGATAAGGCTTTTGTCCTCTTGAAGTGAACTTTTGTTTACTTTTTACTGAATTTATATATTTTTAAAAAGAATAACCCTAGAGACTTTTAAGTTTTTCTATTTGATATGAAGTTAAGTGATAAATTTTTTTTTAGACCAAAAGAAGGAAGAAAATTAAGATTTTATATAAATATGTACTTAGGGACTTGGAATTTCAAATCTGGGGTTAAAATTCCAGAGAAGATTATTAAGAATGTTTTATAAATACTCAGAAAAAGGAGTGGTGAACTCTAGGAACCCCAGTACTGGTTCACCAAGGTCAAACAAGTCAGCCTGACCAAAATAAATTTTCTCAATAGACAAGGTCATAGGCCTATTGATCAGGGAAATAATGGTAGATGTGATATAGCTACACTCAGCAAGGCATTCTTTGGTCTACTTTTGTCTAAACTATTCAGGTGATCATAGTGCAAATATATTTCTATGAATATGTCTGGAACTGGTTGAATGAGCAGTATGGAAACCAATTAATGAGCCACACTTGCAGGGAAGCTTCTAGTGCAAGTATGTCCTTGCTTTGTCCTTAGACCCATTAATCTGCCTCCCCCACCCCTCTTTTATATTTATTTTCCTGCATATAAAAGTGTCAAATTTGGATAGTAGAAAGTTAGAAAATACAGAAAAATATAAAGTAAACACATTTCAGCATCTATAGAAGTACCTCCAGAGATAACCAGTTGCATGTGTGTGTTACATTTGCGTATTTCCCTCCAAATTCTTTTTAAGAATGTGATTTTTGTATTGAAGTAATTTTATATTTCTTCCATTAACTTATATCATGAATATTTTCCTAAGCCATTATATATTCTTTGAAAAAAAGGCTTTTAGTACTTAAATAATATTCCATCATATAAAAAAGATTATCAGCAAAATAATAATATTATGTATGTGCCATAATTTGAGTAACCATTACCTTATTGGTGGATGTGGACTTTTAGTTTTTTTCTAATGTTTTGAGCCTGTACAAAACATTTAGATGTATATCCATGTACAAGGTTATTATGAATCTATGATTATTTCTTCAGGATCAATTCCTTTAAATGGCATTATTGAGTCAAAATGTATGAACATAGTCAGATATGGTGGCATGTGTCCTAAATCCCAGTTACACGGCAGACTGAGGCCAGAGGATGGCAAGTTTTAGGCCAGCCTTAGCAATTTAAGGAGACCCTGTCTCAAAATAAGTATTTTTAAAACGGGGCTTGGAATGTCCACTCAGTGGTAAAATGTTTCACTCCCCAGGACCAAAAAAAGAGCATGTTTAAGGCTTTTGATGTATTTTTGCCTATTTGGCCTCCACCTCAACTGGCAGTGTAAGGATGTTTCTTTTAATATCCTCAATAACCTGGAATATTTTTAAAGACAACCTCTGCTAATTTGATAGGTAAATGTTGTTATTTAATTTAAATTTTTATTTGTAATTTCTTTTGTTAATAATAGAATTGAACATTTGTATATGTGTGTGTATGTTTATTGTTTTTTTTGTTTGTTTTGGTGTATTTCCTGTTCATATCCTTTTTCTATTTCCCTATTGGGTTGTGTTCATTCATTCTTATTGATATATAGAAACTTCAGTACAGTTTGAATACTAATTCTTTGTCAGATATAAAGACCACTTTGAAGTTTGCTTTTTTTCTTTTTTTTTTGGCTTTTATTTATTTTTTTTTGGTGCTGGACATTGAACCCAGGGCCTTGTGCATACTAGGCAAGAACTCTCTTTTGCTTTATTTTATCTTTTTTTTAAGAGAGAGAGAGGGGGGGGGAGGAGGGAGGGAGGGAGAGAGAGAGAGAAAATATTTTTTAATATTTATTTTTTAGTTCTCGGCAGACACAACATCTTTGTGGGTATGTGGTGCTGAGGATTGAACCCGGGCCTCACGCATGCCAGGCGAGTGCGCTACCGCTTGAGCCACATCCCTAGCCCCAACTTTATTTTATCTTGATATAAAGATATCTTATGTTTTTATGTAGTCAGATCTCTCAGTGTTTTTGTATGTTTTGCCTCTGCTCATGTTCATAGGTTTAGCAGAGCCTTCCCTGCTGGAAAGCAAATAAATAATCACCTGTGTTTTATTCTAGTTAATGTTTTGTTTTATATTTAAAATCTTAACCTGCCTGGGATTTATTTATAATGTAAGGTAGAGTATTCACTTAATTAACTGAATTTCTGCTCCAAATGTTAATGAATTTATTAAGTACATTTTATTAAATAATCCATCATTTCCTTTTAGACACATGCACAATTTGGATTTGGAGTTTCTTATTCTGTTCTGTAATATTTTACTCTGGGAGATTATCCATTACTAAAAAATGACCACATGTTTTGACAACTATAAACAAGAGGAGTCTTTCTCTAGGTTCCTTTTTCTAGGTTCCTTCTACAGAAACTTGACCTAAAGGAGATTCAATTGATACTTTAATAAAGATTGTCAGAGTTTGTGATCCTGTGGGAGTGACTACTGTGAAGAACATTTGAATCAAGGCTCTTTAGTGACCTGTCAAAACAGAAAATAGTTACATTAGCTCAAATTGGCAAGCTTTATCACAAGATGTGTATATTTTGGTCACTGTGTTGGAGTATTGCTGTTAAGTGAACAAGATTGTTCTAAACTAGCATATTTACCACTTTGGGAGTAGGGAAAAGGTGTAATTTTGCCTTCGTGCTCATGTTGCCTGGATGAGGTGTTTTACCTTGAGATGGTCTTTACGTATACTTTGGCTTATGCATTAAAGGAGTCAAAAGCTTTGTCAATCTTTCATTTGAATATGCCACATGAAATTCCTTTGAAAGAGAGAAAAGACCCTATTTGAAGCTTTTACCCTGATCTGCTGGGTGAAATGAAGAGAGAAGGACCGATTAGAAGCCCCTGTGAATGCTTTTTCTTAGCTCCGTGTGAGATCAAGGCAGTTTTCATTCCACTCATTTCAGATCAGGTGGCTTAATGTAATGAAATCTTTATATGGTATGGCACTTTTGCCCAATAGCTAGTTCTTCCTGCATCCTCACTAAGCTTTTTGGAGACAGAAACAACCAGTCAGTAGAAATAAACAAGAATTTCTTATGGTGTGCTGATGTAGCATGTCTTGTTTTCTGTTTTATTCCTAATATACTTCAGAAACATGGCTAAGGGTGTATACGAATGAGGAAGCACATTGTGACAGTGCAGGGACCAGAACCAGAACAATGACACCCCAAGCTTCTTTTCATGGTTAGTTATAGTTCTGAGCCATTGTTCTAAAAGTAGAGCTGAAATTATTATTCTCTCAAAATATTTGCCTATATTAAGGCCATTTACCACTTTTCTGCCCTCTCATCTAGCCTTGGGAATTTTTTTGTAACTTATGCTTATTGATTTTCTATTTTTTTTGGCCCAAAGAGTTAAGGATTATTTGAAGATATGAAGATTTCCTTCTCCTAGATTATAATAAGCAAGTTAAATTGAAGAGTCCTAGGTTTGATTCCTTTTGGATTTCAGTGACTTTGTTATAAAATCATAGTTGTCATAATTAGAAGGGACTTTAAATTTTTCCTAGTTTTAGAAGTATCAGATTTATAAATAGTGGATCCATAATTAGAAACTAATTCAAGTAATAGGCTTCTATAAAACAGAAGATTGTCATTCCTAGAAATGTGCTATTTGGCAATTCTTACTACTCCATACTAACAGGTATCCTGATGGACTTATTTTACTTTCACCTCCATCCATTTTGTTGAAAGACATGAGCCATAATGTTGGGACAGACTCTTATAATTCAGACACATCCTGAGGGTCTATACTATAAAGGCAACTACAGCAATCTAAAACAATCCATACTCATGAAAATCTGTGACTCTCTTCTGAGGTTGTAACTTTATTTCCACCAGGGTTCTGCAATTTTTCACAACTGATGATTCCTTTAGGCCTCAGGGCAGCTCAGCAATGGCAAATGAGGGCTGTGTGAGTTTGAGATCTGAACGTCTGCACTTCCATAAGAATGGATGAGCTTTTTGGGGAACTGTTGATTTATTTTGAGTGTATAGCCAACCAAAACACAAGCTATTATTCAGCCATGTCTTTCCTACTCAGTATTTGTGTGGGGCTTCAAGGTCAGGGAGTTATAGTTTTCTATTTTACTTTATTTTTGTTTGCATTTTCTGATTGTTCCTGTCATAGTCTGTGTGTCTGAAGTCTGTCATCCAGTTGTCTTCCCAGCATCTTGTCATTTCCAAATTTGATAGGCACGGCTTTTTTTCTATTTTGTAGCTTTTCCTTTTTATATCTTCATTCAAATCATTAGTATTCTACACTGTATGCAGAATAAATGCCCTCTGTTGCTGCCATTTGTTTCTTGTCTGTATATTTTCCTGTCTTTAATAGGATGAAATAAACTTATAGTATAGGTTGAGAAGCCTATAGAAGTATAGGTTGAGAAACTGAGCATCTTTCAGCTTTTCCAAATTAATGACAATTGTCATTTTTTATTCTTTTTTCCCCCTCTTTTTGCAGTGCTGGGTATGGAAACCTAGGGCCTTGCACGTAATAGGCAAGTGCTCTCTACCACTAGCTTCATCCCCAGACTTTCTTTTTATTTTATTTTAATGAAACCATTAAACTGTCTGGCCTTGAACTTGTGATTCTCCTGCATCAGCCTCCTTGAGTCACTGGGATTATAGGCATGTGCCAACATGCTTGGCTTATTTTTAAAAGCAGATTCTTGGGAGATGGATTCGCAGGCTTGATTATATGTTCAAGTTTGTATTGTTGGACATTGTAGTTTCAGTACCCTTTGGTGCATTATTTGGCTGTTAACTGTATCTTGAAACCTCTGAATTCATCTGTGCTTTGCAGGAGTGGTATGTGGTTTTGTAGCATGTTTTGGTGGGTAGAAGGAGAAAGTGTGTAGTCTTTTTTTCTCATATTTGCTTCTGAGGTGCCAGAATTTAAGAATTACATAGTCCACATTTGCCCTCTCAGATCTTTGTACAGAGTTATCACATTAAATAAAAGATGATCTACTCAACAAGGGTGCAGTTCACCACACTAAACTTTGAGAAGGAAACAAAAACCACATGAAGGAGCTTGTAGCTTAGTAAAGGAAATGACATCATAAATTTTGGGCATTAGATTTTAAAAGGACAAGGGAGTGAAAGGTCTGGAAACCATATTCAATGAAAAATTGTTAAGAAAGTAACAACATTTAACCTGAACAAGAGATGGCTATTTTTGAGGACATAGTGGCCCTTCTTCATTATGGCTGATGTTATCCTACCTTTCCTGGGAGACTAGGAAAACAGTCAGAATTTGCCTTTGATCCTATCTCATGCTATGTCCAATCAGATGCCAAATTTTATCTCTTCTAGCTCCAACATGTTTCTTGATTGTTATCCTTTCTTTCTATTCTCTTTGCCCCATACTTTGAAATTGTTGTCTGAACTAATAGAATTGCTTCCTGGTCTCTGTCACCTCTTCTTCTGTGCTCTCATCTATATTATACTCCCAAAATAATTATTTTTAATTGTATCACTTTCCGATTTAAACACTTAATAGTTTTTTCCCTTAGCCTAGTAATGAAAGTCCTATCTCAAGCTCTTATAATCCAGTTCCCAACCTGTCTTTGCTCCCTATCTCCTTTTCTCATTCCACCTTCTACTCAATTTCATCCAGTTGTCTGAGAGTTGACTATATGCTTTTCCACTTCTTCAACCTTCTTTAAACTATTCCTTCATGCTGTTGAGAGCCCATCATGTTTTATGCTATTTTAAACACCCAAATTAGGATCAGCTGGCAGAAGACATGGCCATCAACCCAAGAATTTTTTCTTGAATAGTATTTTTTCTTTTCTTTTCTTTTTTTAAACTGGGGATTGAACCCAATGGCACTTTACCACTAAACTACTACATCCCTAGTCCTTTTTATTTTTTGTTTTAAGACAAGGTCTCACTAAGTTGCTGAGTATCACACTAAGTTACAGAGGCCTGTTTCCAACTTGGAATCTACCTGCACCAACCTCCCAAATTGCTGGGACTAGAGGTATGTGCCACTGCACCCAGCAATCTTGAATAGTATTCTATAATACTAAAGAATTAGAGAGCTTCCCATTATTGGATGTGTTTGAGCAGAGGCTGGAGAGTTATCTAGTTTTATTGTTGTAAAAACAGGGGCTATATATATCAGATACCTTGGGGAATATAGAAAAATTGAAGTGTCCTCTTTTGTCAGGAAACTTAAATTCTACATGTGATACCACGTATTTACTCCCCCCCACAAGAGCCAATGTCACACACACACACACACACACACACTTGATCACATTGTTCCTTTCCTTAAACATTTTAAAAACATTTTATTTTTTAATTGTAGATGGACACACTACCTTTATTTAGTATTTTTTATGTGGTGCTGGGGATTGAACCCAGTGCCTCATGTGTGCTACACAAGTGCTCTACCACTAAGCCACAATCCCAGTCCCTTAAAAATTTTTAATGTCTTCTTCCCAGTACCCTTAGGATAAAGGCAAATATTCTTACCATATTCCATAAGGCCTTGCATGATCTGCCCCTGCCTAACTGTTTTTCATACATTTTGTACCCTCACATAAGTTCCTTCTGTTTGGGATACTTTCTTCAACAACACAGTTCTTTCCTCTGGACTTAGCTTAAAGGTCACTTCCTCAGGGAAATCTTCATGAACTCTGCTCCCTCACACATTAGGTTAGGTCAGCCTATTAGGTTCTCAGTGTTTTCTTCATAGCAGTTATCACAATTGTGATTAAATAGTTTGTAATTGCAACTGGTAGAGAAAGGTTTTATTACCATTGTATTCCCAGAAGATAGCACAGAGCCCGACAAACAGTAGACACTCAGTAAATAATTGACTAAGTAAGTGAATGGATAAAATTTCTAGGATGAAGGAAGAAAGATGTTGAAGGACATGAAGAATGTTTCGTGTTAGGCAGTGGAGAAAATTCCAGAAGCAGGGAATAACAGATGGGAGCATATTGTGTTCAAGGGTTCTAGGCAGACTAGTGCAAAAGAGGACCTGTGTGATGAGAGATGGGATAAATAGATAGACAAAAATATTGGAGAATGGTTACAGCAGTCCTTGAAAGTTTAGTTGAAATATTACAGTGAAATTCTTTAGTTGCTGTTGAGTTATTATATAGATATCTGGACGTGGTGTGAGGCTTGGCAGTTTTAGGAAGCCTGTTCAAATAAGCTAAGCTGCTTGGAAGTTTGGAAACTAGGGGCACTAGAACAGTTAAAGCAATATAGCAATGGTCCAGAGGGGGGAAAACGCCATAATGTGACCTAAATCAAGGCAAAGAATAGTGGGGGCAGAGATAAAGTTGTCAAGATGTTGGATAGGATGTGTACCTGTAGTCCCAGCTTCTCATGGGAGAATGGCTTGAGCCCCCAGGAGTTGGAGACTGGCCTGGGTAACATAACGAGGTGCTGTCTCTTAAGAGAAATAAACAAAATACGGAAAATCAACAGTAAGTAATGACAAAGATGGGTTGAAGAAGCAATTAGGAAGAAGAAACAGCAAAACTCAAGGAAACATACTGGTTGTGCACAGGGGAAAGAGAGGGTGTCACTTGTAGTAATGGGGAATTTGGGCATAAGGAAGAAAAATTTGGTTTTCAGGTAGAGGAGATGCAAAGTTGTTATGTATAGAGGTAGGTAGTCATAGTGGGTAGCTGAAACTATGACTTAAGAATCAAGGGGGCTGGGGCTAGGGCTCAGCAGTAGCGCACTTGCCTGGCATGTGTGAGGCACTGGGTTTGATTCTCAGCACCACATATAAATAAATAAATCAAAGAAAGATCTATCAACAATTAAAAAAAAAAAAGAATCAAGTACCTGGAAAATGGAGAGGAAGGAGACCTGCTGGCTGAGGCTTAACCTGGGATCATTGGCAACTCCACTTAACATAAGGACAGTCTTCTCCATTATTGTGCAGAGAGAACATTTTAGCTCCCCTTTGTCCATTCTAGAATAAAATCTTGGCCTTACATTTGCATAATAAAAAGGCTTATTAAAGCGTTTTCCCTAACAAAGGTAAATTCTGCCCTCAAAAGTAAATTCTGTTGCCACTTCTTCAGAGACCAAAAATCTCCTGGAAGTGTTAAAATAGCAGTTTATCCTTACTTGTAGTCCCGAAAAGTCTCAGAATGACTTTAGAATGTTGCGGGTTCATTTGGTAGTAAATTTTAACTTTTTTTTATGGAGTAAGGGCAGGGAATTAAATCCAGGGCCTTGTGTGTGTGTTGGGATAATGCTCTACCACTGAACCATACTCTAGTCCCCCATTTTTGGCAGTGCTGGAGATTAAACCCAGGGCCTCATACATGCTAGGCAGGTATTCTGCCACTGGGCTATATCCCCAGCCCATTTTAAAAACTTTTTTTTGAGGTAGGGTCTTGCTAAGTTAGCAAGACTAGCTTCAAATTTGCAATCCTCCTGCCTTAGCCTCCCTAGTAGCTGAGATTACAGGTGGGCACCATGCCTGGCATCCAGAATTTTTGTGTGCATGTAGTTTGTCTTTGAAGTTTTATTTGTACAAATTTATGCTATAGACATGCTCACACAATGCTCCAGTGCAGCGTTGATTGTAGTACTAAAAATTGTAGACAATTTAAATATACATCAATCATGATATGATTGAATAAATTAATCTACCCATTATATGGAATGTTATGTAGCCAATAAGATTGAGGTCTGTCTGTCTCTATGCACTGCTATGGATTGGGTTCCATGACATATGAATGAGAAAAATGTGTGTAAATCTATGTGAGTTGTGAATGTATGTATATAAACAATATATGCATGGAAATTAGCCTGGAAGGATACATACTAAAAATACTAACAGGAGATACTTCTGGGTAGTAGGATGGGGAAATGATAAGGAAATGTCTAGGAAAAAAGTTAGTTCTTTTATTTTTAAAGTCAGGAATTGGGGATATAGCTCAGGGGTGGAATGCTTGCCTAGCATGCCAGAGGCTCTGGGTTCCATCCTCAACAACACACACACACACACACTTAAATTGTATGTTAGTTTTATAATTGAAAAGAAATGTAAACTCATCACCTTTCTTTGCAGACACATTAGACAGTGGGCTCTTTAGCACTTTGCTTTCCCACAGGATTTGCAATTTTGTTGCCAAATTCTGCTTTTGAGGTCTTTCCAACCCTCGTGTCCTTCCTTCCTTTGGAGGCAGTCTGCAGGATTCTTTCCTTGTTTCTCTGAACTAGCACAATTAAACTCAATATTGTAAGTTAACATCAGCAGTTTCAAACTTTCTTGCGTATTAGAATCACATCAATACTCATTTAATGCAGGTTCCTGGGCCCTCCTCATTAGATCCTGATTCAGTGTGTCAGGAGTGGGGTCTAAAATTTTGATCTTTTTTTTTTAGCTGTCAACAGGCCTTTATTTTATTTATTTATATGTGGTGCTGAGAATCAAACCCAGTGCCTCACACATGCTAGGCAAGTACTCTGCCACTGAGCCACAATCCCAGCCTGAATTTTGATCTTTTTTAAGTTTTTATTTATTTGGTTCCTGGGATTGAACCCAGGAGGCACTTAATCACTGAGCCACATCCCCAGCCTCCTTTTTTAAAAATTTTGAGACAGAATTTTGCTTAGTTGCTGAGGCTGGCTTTAAACTTGTGGTCCTTCTGCCTCAGGCTCCCAAGTTGCTGGGGTTACAGGTGTGTGCTGCTGCACCCAGAAGAAATCTTGATCAAACTCTCTTTTGATACTGACTTCTGGTTGTGTTCCCTCCACCTCCTTTCTCTTTCTGTGATTAGTAGCTGGTAAAAAGTAATTAGGCAGGAGAGGATGACTCATTGTGGATATCTTTGTGGGTCACAAATGGTTTGGTTCCTCTGAATGGGAAAAAAATGAATAAAGTACAAATTCTTAGATGAGATTTTAGTAATAATCCTTGCTTCTTTAAAGCAGCCTATTTGAAGGGTTCCCTCTGGGTTAGAGGCTGGTCAGGTGGGCTTCCTACACAGTGACTTCCACCTAATAGATGCCCTTCAGTGATAGCTATGCTAGTGGAGGGGAAGGAAGAACCTCCCTCCGCAAGTTGTGAAGTCTTGGTTTTCAAATGATTTTTTAGGTGAAGCTTTTGTCCTGGGAAACTGGTATACTGTAAATATGAGATACTGTCTTATGACACCTCCATGTTTTTTTTTGTCTTCTGTTGTTGTTAGAACAAATTTTTCCTTTGTTGTATGGGCATTCTGTTAACCAGATGCCCATTGTGGGTTATTAACATCTCAAAGGGGTGTTTAACAAATGTAAACCTCAGTTGCTCCTAGCAGTTAACCTCAGGAACAAAAGTAAATGGGTGTATTTCTTAACTACCTTTCCAAGCTCTCAATGAAGCTGGCAGCCATAAGTTAAATAAACTATTAGGTTTATTCAGAATAGAAAAGTGGATTTGGACAGTTTTCTGAACTGCTCCTCATTTACCCAACTATCACTTAGTCACAGGCTACTCTGTGCCTATTGGACATTAGATAACTCTACAAATAGATGCCAGAGACTGATCAGCAGTTGGAACTTTCTAAGGGGTTCATTGGAATGCAAAAATAATGAATAAAATACAGTTTATTAAACTTCAGATCTTAGTAGCATGTGTAAAAACAGAGCGAATTCCTTAAAGCAGTAGCTTTGTTCTCCTTCTGTAGTCTATTTTAAGTGGGCCCTCTGGCCCAGAATTATCAACCTTGTATTAGGAGCTTTGAGGAAATGGTGGTTTGGTGGTTGTTTTTTGAGGGATTTTTAAAGAAGTGTAGTTACTAAGCAACTGCCATGACCTGCTGCTAAGTTGGAGTTCAGCAGGCAAGTCATTTCCAAAGAAGGTAATATATAAACAAGTTTTAAGAGGGGAAACATGGCTTATGGATAGATTGTTAGTGGTTTTTTTAAGGTCATGGGTTTGGAACCCAGGGGTGGCTCTACCATGGTCCAACAGCCCCAGCCCTTCTTATTTATTTATTTATTTTTTGAGACAATCTTGTTAAGTTCCCAAGGCTGGCCTTGAATTTGTGATCCTCCTGCCTCAGTTGCTGGGATTACTGGCTTGTGATGCCATACCTGACAGTTGGGTGTTTTCTTTTGTTCTGGGTTCTATGCATAGTTCTTTTACTCATCTTCCCTAAGAAAGGACTCCCTGGTCAGAAAGAAGTCTCTGCTTCACACGGTTCTCTCCTTAGTGAGTGAGTTTGAAAGAAAGCCAGAAAGGAAGGAGTGAGACATGATCCCCAACCAGGGTTAGAGGGCCAAGCCCAGGGTTAAGGCCAGTGCCCAGACATCTCTAGAGGTGCACTGTTCTGTTGCTGTGCCTTGGGCGTCCAGGGCTTCTGTGACAGATTGGCCACCATCCTCTGCCTTTACTTTGGGACACCTCATTGATATTGATGTGTTGCCGTGTAACCCTTAGAACAGGGACGTTGTCCAGCTGTTGTCTCTTGTTTCTCCCCAACACTTAATGGGTGAGTCAGTGACTCAACTGCTTCCTCCAGGATTTCAGGGACAGGAGTAGTTAATGAGGACAAATCACCATAATACCAGTACGTGATGAATGAAAGATCACATGAATTTAACCAGTTGGCTTCCTTGATATCATGGTGAACAAAAAGAAACAAATTTTTTGAGAAGAGGCTATTTGCATGACTTCAGACTCCACTGATCCTGTTTAGGCTTTTTAGCATTTCCCTTTTCACCCAGCTGAAGGTCAGGATGCTTTGCCTAGGGAGGCAAGGGGGAGCGGCAGGTGTTGGAGCAGGTGTTTTGTTCTCTCCTGCAGAGTCACACAGACTAGGTGGGGATGCTTCTTGCCAGCCCTCTATGGTGCATGAAAATGCTTTTGTGGAATTTTTCCCCCTAAAAGTGTGTGTGTGTGTGTGTGTGTGTGTGTGTGTGTGTGTGTGTTTTAAAGCAGTTGCCCAACCTTCGACCCCAGCTTGTCATGGAGAAGTATGCCTGTCATCTGCCATTTCCACAGCCTGTGCCTTAGATATACCCCATTTTATGCAGCAATTATAGACTGAAAAATGTTGTGTAATTGTGTGTGTGTGGTAAGTGTGAATATCATATTTTAAATGTACTGGGAGAATGTCACAGCAAAGCAACCCTATAAAAAGCCTTTTATAATAATTGTATGACTAGAGTTAATTTTGCTATGTCAATTTTCTTAAATTGGTCATAAACCTGTAGCAACATTTCCTGGCAGTTGAAATAGTCTCAGTGGGCTACAATGCTGGGCATGGACGAAGGGCCTAAGTGATTAGATGATTTTAAGGGTGAGAGGTGTCAACAGACTTGTAGATTTGGGAGAATTTATATTTTAATATATTACAGAAGCCAATGAGACTTGTTAGGAGGAAAGTATCTCAGGGGAGCTTTAGCTTTAATTCTCCTTATGTGATTTTAAGGTTTGTTTGTTTTTAGCCTGTTTGTACTGGGTTCTACTACCCCCCAAACAAAGTCATCCCAGAAAAAACTGTCCTCTCCTAACAATGATATAATGGCCTTGGTCCTTTCCAGCCCCCCGCCCTGCATCTCAGGGCCATCTGTTCTCTGCATTGGCTTTTTGGGAAAGTCTCCTTGCCCATCTGCTCTCCTTGGGCCTTAGTGTCTGCTCTAAAGATTTATAAAGGCTGCACTGGAACCTCTTTCCAGTTGTTTTATTTTTAAGGATCAGTGAGATTTTGAGGCAGATGAAAGCTGTTTCCATTTGACATGCCCTAATGCTACTCCTTTTCTAGGTGCTTTCTCAGTCAATTAGATTGTGGGTAGAGAAACTATGTCTATCTACACTTGATTATCAAAGCAAAGATTGAGCTGGCTCTGGTTGTTTTGAAGCCAGGTGTCCTTCTGGTTTTTTTGGCCACAGGCACACCAGCTCAGGGAAAGCTCCTTGGGTTAATTCTTTTCCTGTCTTTCCCCTTGTCTCCCTGACAGAGTACAGTCGCTTTGAATCGAAGATACATGACTTGCGAGAACAAATGATGAACAGCAGCATGAGTTCTGGGTCAGGGTCCCTCCGAACAAGTGAGAAGAGGTCCTTGTATGTCAGGTAAGTTGCCTTTCTGAGCACCAGGCCTGGTGCTGGATGGGAGCAGCTCTGCGCCAGCCCAACCCTTCTTGTTTAACTAGTGGGGTAGGGAGTGTGTACTCCCAGTACTAAAATAACACTTCATACTGTATGCTCAGGTTGTGTATTTTATGGTCAGTATCTCCTCCCTTTTGTGAGCTGGCTTCTTCCTTTTTGCTCATGAATGACTCAGTATAGGAAAATTTCAGTTTGCTCTAATTGTAAAAGACTGTTGGGTGATTGTTGCTAGTCAGCATTCAAATAGCACTCGAATTTTCAAAGTACTTTGCTTGCAATCTGTGCTCTGAGGGGAAAACTTGGCCCCCATCCCCTTCCACATATGCATAATAGACATCAGGATTTGTATCTGAGCATATCAACTATCACAGTGTTCTGGTACAGGATTTCTTTTGAGACCAAAGAATTGACAGGTTGTTGCATTCTGGGTATTATATTGTGCTTCCATCCCCCCTCTCCACCCACTGCACTGATTTGCTGTGTCTGTGAATCATGGGACAGAATGGAGTGTGTTCCCTAGGAAGGAGGGTGGGGAGGGATCAGATATATAACATTGAACTGTAAGCCACTTGGCGATATTGTCAAAGGTTGAGCTTCTGACCCTTAAGGTGCAGTATACTACTGTGTCAGATCAAGGTACAAACTTCCCTGGTTGTTGGACTGATAAGGGAACACTGTGGACTCCTTGCAGAATTAGGGCTAGTTTCCTTCTTCCTGCCCTGACTTCCTGGCAAAACTCCAGCAGAATGATTGCAAGTTCATTGTATCTCTCCAAGGGCACAGCCTTGGAGGTGGTGGGATTACCAGAACTACTTTAGATATCTGCTGAATGCTTAGGTGTGGGGTTGTCTTAAACTCTTTGGTTGAACTTTTCTGGTGGCCTCTGATATCTACTGGGGGCGGGGAGGCTACATTTGCCAGTTGCCTGGCAACATGACAATTGCTCTGTCCTTGGGGTGTGAGATGACGATAGCTAACCGATGTCAATGCTAATTGCAGTTCTCACAGTGCTTTCTTTTCTTTTTTCCCAGTTGGTAGTCCCTGACCCTATTGTGGGAGCAGGGCTGAGGGAGCTCCTCTCTGAGCCCAAAGCCCACCAGAACCTTTTGAGGTCTTTTCTAAAGTGAACCCTTAACTCCACTCCTTGTGTGAGGAGAGCATTTGCTGCACTCATCTCCCACTGTGAGGGGAGGAGAAGGGTACAGAGAGGCTGGACTAATGCACCAGCCATGTTTCCAGTCTCCCTTCTGGCAAAGAAAGGCCTATCTGCTCTCACCAAAGCCCTTACCCCAGGTCTGCAGCTTAGACACTGGACCACTGATGAGGGAAGCCAGAAATGTGCTGTCACCCCTCAAAATGGGTAATACTTGTGTGACTTGGTCAGGATTGTTCCGTTCCCGTGCTTCCAGCCCCCGCAGATGTGGCACTCCAGTGTGCGTGGGAAGCTGCTCTTTAGGCAAGACAGTTTCTTCAGAGAGCTTTATTTTTAGATTTCCCCTCTCCGCCTATCCTGGGCTAGAGCTCTCCCTGCCTGGGCAGGGGGAGTTGGGCATTGGTTCTCAATCTGGAGTACCCTTCTCTGGCCCAGGCAAGGGATATATTCAGCCTAACTCTGGGGAGGAGAGTAGAGACCATGACTCTGTTTCTAGAGAATCCATTTGTATAATCTGCCCATAACCTTGTCTAGATAACATCTGTATCCTCAAAGGGAAGTAGATATGGTTTACAATAGGAACTGTTTGTGATCACTGGACTTAATTAGGGCAAATAATGCTTTATGGCTGAAGCAGTGAGCTGGCTAACCCTTGTATGGGAGCCTGGTGCGCTCATCTCTTCCATTCCTGTTTTTGGCCTTTCACTCTACACTTGGTTTCTTTTCTTATACATGTGAACATATTTAAACTCCTTTTATTCTTTTTTTTAATTGGAGCTTGATAGTTATACATAATAGTTGAGTTAATCCTGATAAACTCATACATGCATGAAAATCTATTTCAATTCATGATCCCTCAGTTTTCCTCCCATCTTCCCCCTCTCCTATTCTTCTTCCCCTACTCTACTAGACTTGCTTTCACTCATCTATTAATTTACATTTGATTGGTTCTTTGTTATCCTATCCTTTCTCTCCCTTTATTTTACTCTTGTTACTGCATATAAGAGAAAATATTTGACCTTTGAGTTTCTGAGTTTGGCTTATTTCACTTATCATAATATTCTCCATTTCAATTCATTTACTAGAAAATGCCAGGATTTCATTTTTTAGTATCTGACTAGAACTCTATTTGTGTGTGTGTGTGTGTGTGTGTGTGTGTGTATCACAATTTATTAATCCATTTGTGTATCAGTGGGCATCTGGGTTGATTCCTTAATTTAGCTATTGTGAAAACTTCTTCCATTTTTTATTTTTTTAAAGCAAAATTTTAAAAAATATTGTCTAGTTGTCAATGGACCTTTATTTTATTTATATGTGGTGCTGAGAATCAAACCTAGTGCCTCACACATGCTAGGCAAGCGCTCTATCACTGAGCCACTGCTCCGGGCCCCATTCTTTTCTTCTTGTTTTTGGTACTGGGTATTTAACCTACGGATGCTTTACCACTGAGCCACATCTCAGTCCTCCACCTGCTTTAAATTTTGAGACAGTGTCTTGCTAAGTTTCTCAGAGCCTTGCTAAGTTGCTGAGGCTGGCTTTAAACTTGCAATCCTTCTGCCGCAGCCTCTTGAGTTGCTGGGATTACAGGCATCCAACTAACTTCTTCCATTCTTAAAAGAAAAAAAAAAGTCTTAAAAGGAAAGAAAAGTTCCTTAAACTATTGTTTCTCTTCTTTTGCTCGCTGCATTTACCAAATTCTGTGCCAGGAAACACTAGTACCTTAAGACGTTAATAAGTTAATAGGTATTGTATGAGATATCAGTGCTTCAATGAGTTGGGTAAATGCAGACTTAAACAGGAAAACTTGACTCTTTACTGTGATTAATGTCCAGGAGGGACAGTGTTTTCCCCAAAAGATATGAACACAGGAGCCTTATTTGGAAAAAAAAACTGTCTTAACATCCAGGCTGCTAAGTAGTAAAGCTACTGTTGCTACTTCTCCCCATCACCTCTCTTTGATAGCCCAACAGGAAGTGAGCACCAGCTTTTCAGCATGGTAGTGTGGTAGTTCGAAGCAGCCTTGAAAGGCTCCAGAGGAGCAGATGCTGGACTCTATGTCAGGAATCAGCAATGACATCTTGGATTTTAAATTCAATGACTGACCTGGATTTGACTTCTTCACCACATGTTTTTTTTTTTTTTTTATGAATTTCCTGCTTTTTTCTTTAAAGGTTCTCTGCCTACCTTGCTGACCAATCCTCAATACCTTTCATTAGCTCTGCCCCTGAAATGGTAATGTCATTTATTTTCACATCTTCAAATCCTGTTGTTGTGTAAGTGACAGTCCTGACCTCTTTACTGAACTTCAAACCTGAATATCAACAATTTGCTGGACATGTGTGTAAATAAAGCTGCCCTTCTAGTTCCTCAGACAAACTGCATGTTCAAAATGGACTCCCCTCCCTACCTCCTCCTCCTTTCCTCCTCATCTTCCTTAAGTTAATTGCCTCACCCTATCATGTGGAAAAGGGATTAGATTTGTCCTGTCACCCAAGGCACATTTCAGCTCAACATAAGGAAGAAGGAGCTCATGATGAAAACTGTCTGAAATGGAATGGACTGCTTCTGGAGAGAGTAAATTTGATCTTTTGTCACTGGAGGGGTTACAGAAGAGGCTGGGTGAACATTTGCCTGGTATTGCAGAGGGTTTAAAGCTATAGCAACATTCTGGTCCTGATGTGCTCAGAAGATTTCAGTAGTTCCCCAGTGTCTTCAGATTAAAGATGAATAAACATTTAGGAACAAAGACCTATTATATGCTACGATCTTTGTTATTCTCTTTAAATGATTTTTAAATATTTTTAATAGTGCTACAGAGTAGACATAATTCCTGTTTTACAGATGAGAAAACTGAGAGAAGTTTCCAAACTGGAATTTGAACCTGGTTGCTCTGACTATAAAGTGTGGTTCTTTCAGCCTTTCCCCAGCTTGCTGATAGGAATCGACTATGGAATGCTAGTAAAAATACATATTCCTAGGCTCCTCTTCTGGTGAGTTGGATTCACCAGGGTTGTTTTTTTTTTTTTTTTGTACTAGGGATTGAACCCAGGAGCACTATTCCACTGAACTACATCCTCAGTCCTTTTTATTTTGAGAGAGGATCTTGCTAATAAGTTGCACAGGCTGGCCTTGAACTTGTGATCCTTCTGCCTCAGCTTTGCAAGTAGCTGAGATTATAGGCATGTAACACCATGCCTGGAGAAATGTATGTTTTAACAAGCAATCAGAATGCTCGGGAGTGACTGCTTGTGTACCACAATACACATTTATTTCTATGTTAACTAAACATTGCACTTTTTAGTTCCTACCATGTGGAAAGCAGTAAAGCACAGGGCTAAGAATTTGGGCATGGTAGCATGGGTGGAATTGAGGAAGCAGCCATGTGGTTCCTTCTGTCCACCAAGAAGAGGTCAAGCAGCCCATGGGTAAAATGAAGGCACCTTTTCCAGTTTGGGTTCTTTAATTCTCTTGCTGTTTTTTCCCTTCTGACATGTTTCTCCTCCCTTCCCTTCCCCTGAGTATCTCCCTCTGGTGTGCATGGGGTTTGCAAAGCTATTTTGAAGTAAATAACACCCTCTTACAGCTGCACTGAGGCTGTAGCAGGTGAAGCCCTAGGGAGCTGCAGCTGTACTAACCGTAGGGGCAATGGGAGTTTTGGAGCAGGAGGAAGAAGGAAAGATAACAGTATTTGGGAAATGTTACTTGGCTTTGAAGTCACCAGGGACTTAATGAGAAAGGCCTTCCACACCCTTCATCATGCTAAAACAGTTTCTTCTTTTTTTTTGGGGGGGGGGATATTGGGGATTGAACTCAGGGGCACTCGACCACTGAGCCATATCCCCAGCCCTATTTTGTATTTTTTATTAGAGACAGGGTCTAACTGAGTTTCTTAGTGCCTTGTGATTGCTGAGGCTGGCTTTGAACTCGCAATTCTCCTGTCTCAGCCTCCCGAGCCACTGGATTATAGACATGTGCCACCACACCCAGCTTAGAGTAGTTTCTTAACTTAAATTTTGAGACAGTGTCTTGCTAAGTTTCTCAGAGCCTTGCTAAGTTGCTGAGGCTGGCTTTAAACTTGCAATCCTTCTGCCGCAGCCTCTTGAGTTGCTGGGATTACAGGCATCCAACTAACTTCTTCCATTCTTAAAAGAATGGAGCCCCTCTATCTGCCCAATAGGAATTTTGCTCTGTTGATGAATTTGTCCCCTGGAAGAGTCTGCAGAAATCACCTGTATTGAGTGAGCCTCTGGCTCGGGGTTGGGGTGACTAGATGCTTCACTCAAGCCATTGGCAAGTGAAGGCAGAACAAACATGCTGGGAGGCTAGGGTGCCAGGGATGACTTTGATTTTATCTTTTGGATGAAGGAATG
The DNA here is from genome assembly GCF_045843805.1 of Urocitellus parryii. Lineage (NCBI taxonomy): Eukaryota > Metazoa > Chordata > Mammalia > Rodentia > Sciuridae > Urocitellus > Urocitellus parryii. The sequence continues at coordinate 75,298,628 of NC_135547.1, forward strand.
AATGAGTGAATGAAAGACCTGTCTTCTCAAGGTTGAAAATAAACTTGATAGTATAGTTGTAGAAATAACTCTTGAAAGTCTTTTCAGGCCAGGCTGGCTATATTCATTGCAGCCCCAGGACAGAATTCAGGCAGCTTAGGAGTCCTGGCCAGTCTTATTCCAACTCTAGGAAGAAAATCATCTTGGGGCATCTGTAGTCTTGATTTGAGAAATGATGTCAGAACTATAAGCTTGGTCATCAAGGAAGGCTGGAGAGTGCTCTTTCCTGTCACTAGCCAACATTGCTTTGTCCAGAGTTGTGCTTGGCAGAGCCTGATTTGGGCTTATTCATTAATGAGCTTCAGTGTGGATTAAGATGCCAGTGAGGCAACATTGGCAGACTTCACTATTTGACAGAATTTAGGAGTGATGATAATATGATTTTTATTTTTTGGCATTGCTGGGAATGGAATACAGGATCTGGTGTGTGGTAGGCAAGCCTTCTACCCACTGAGCTACATAACCAGCCTAAGTATTTTTAAAGTAACAACAATAGGCTGGAGATGTTGCTTGTCGTAGAGTACTTGCCTAACATGCATGATGTCTGGGTTCTATGCTCAGCACTGAAAAAAAAGAGAATATGCAGTTTTCTGCATCAGTGGCTTCTAGAATTGCCTGTTCCCAAACACCAGTCCTGAGCCTATACTTGAAATCACTTAGCTCATCCCATCATCTGCAGGTGGTGTGAGCCCTAAATGGTCACACATTATGGGTAGATTGGTCTTCTCCAACTCCATAGTTACCCTCTGAGGCCTGAAACTTTTGAGATAAAGTGCTCTTACCTTCTCTCTACATACCCTTCTATAAGATGCACCAGGGAGGCCTGAGCACTTGGGTTTGGGATTTTACGCTGCTCTTTGGATGCTGCTAGAAATTTTAACTTTCTCAACAAGGCCAAAACCTGATGAGTGATCACTGCTTTTTGATTTTCTATGCATGCATTTCAGCAACCGGGCAAGGGATTGGCTGATTATTCTTCAAATAATATGTGCTCTTTATCCAAAGGAAGAAAGTGGTGTATGGTTGGCAAACAAAATCATGTATATTCAAAAGAAAAGAAGGGAAGGAAGGAAGGAAGGAAGGAAGGAAGGAAGGAAGGAAGGAAGGAAGATGTCTTAGATCCTTGCCGCTATGGGAGAAAAGCACAGTAGGAGGGGCACTCTGAGGGATATTAATGGGAACCATGTTCTGTGGAATACCCTGGCTCTCATCCACCATTCAAAAGCATTCAGAACCTCACAAGGAACATAAGGTCTCTGTTGTTAAAGGTTTTCTACTTTGGCAATATAATATTAAAGCTCAAAAAAATATAAGAATTAAACTGCAATAAATAGATATTATAAAGAAATATAAGATTGCTGCCAAAAGGTATGGTATGAATTCGGAAGAAGGAAATTTAGAGTGGAATAGGTCACAAAGCAGGGAGGAACTTGGGCTGGGCCTCAGAGGAATTGCTGAGAGGACAAGAGGACCAAAAGGGCATCCTAGGCTAGACAGATGGCCAGAGCCACAGGTAGGGAGGTGGGCACAGTGCTAGGTGAGCCCAGCGGAAGAAGCCCCTTGCCTTTGAGGCTGTTAGTGCTAAAATGTTCTTGTTTGCTTTGCATCAAGAAACCTGTCTAACCAGTTCCCTTGTTAGTTCCCATTTCTGTTGCATTCCTGTTCACTAGGACACCACAGTGGCTGTGCCAGGTGCTTATGATTTCTCTGAATCTTTCAGACCCAACCTCACAATTTAGGATCTGAACTATAAAGACTTTTCTTCATAATCTGTTTACTTAGAGCTGATTATATTCTTGCTTTCCTATCCGGCAGAAAGGGCCCAGCTGAAAGGAAGATTGGCAAAGTCCCTGAGAACATGTGCATTATCCCTATGGGCAGGCACATGTCTCTGTTAGGGGATCTTTAAAAGGTCACCTCTTAAACAACATATCTTTCAAGACCTTTGGGGATGCCCTTTCCCTCAGAGGGAGAGGCAGTGGCTTTGAAAACTGGAGTTTTGAAGACCAGCCCTGGGACTCAGGAACTTGGGGACTCAAGACTCAATTAGGGAGTTGCATCCATCCTTGCTTCTCTTGATGGGATGGCTCTGGAAGGTTTCTTTGTTGCCACAGACACTTTTTGTTTGCTCTCCACCCTACTTTTTACCCTGCTCATTGATTGATTGATTGATTGGCCTGGCTTTAATGTTTGAAAAGTTTTGGGAATACCCAGAGTCTGGCTCTCCCTGGCTTCTTAGAAGTGCATGGCCATAACTGAAAAGGAGCATGTTCAAGGCTGAGAAGTCTGAGAAGCTACATGGGGCACTGAGGCTGTAGGTGGGGGTGGGAGGTGGGAGGTGGGAGGAGTGATAATATTTCTGGAAGTTGCTTCTTTTCATGGCACAGTGTTTCCCACTGACCTCACCAGTCCTCAACTCAGAGGCCTCCATGAAATTCTTTTTATCTAGACCCATAAAGAATAGGAGTTTCTTAGGTTTCTAGTCTCCCAACACACCTTGTCAGATAAGCTGATGTGTACATACATACAGGGTGAGACCAAGGTGGCAGATTGGTTAATTATGGCGTTTCTTTAGGTGTGTGGAGACAAACAGGTTTTTTTTTTCTTTCTCACTCTCTTTTTGAACCATAGGTTGAAATGGTCCATGTCTGTGCCATCTGTGCCTTGCATTTGTAGGATTTTGGTTTTGGGGCAGTGGTTCAGCAAGGCTTTAAAGGGACAGTATCTACTTTGATATTTTTAGAACCTGCCCTGAGGATATAGAGGGAGAATGAAGAGAGTGGAGAAAAAGGTTTCTTCCTCTTCTCATCAGGCCTACCTAACATGAGGTATTTGTAAAAAGATGCTAAAGCCTGCCACTTTATTAGGATTCTAGGCTGTTCTTGACAGACTGTCACTGATAGACAGCCACAGTTTAGCATGCTTCTTAAAGAACTTAAGAAGATGGTTGACAGATTTTGAAAAATTTATTAAGGTCTAATTTACATACTTTTTCTGTTTACATGATGTATATGTCATGTGAGATTATTTGACTTTAATACTCTGGCCTTTTCTTTTTTACTGAGTTCATTTTCCACATGAAAGTTTAGCCTGATAATAGTGAAAAGTTGAGGCTGTGTTCATGCAGGCCTACTATATCAATGTCAAACTCTTTAGCTAGACAATCCAGGTGGGCCACAGTCTGGCCCTACCCTACCATTCTTTGTGTCCCAGCAAGCTATGGACAACCCAATGAACCCTATGCTTCTTGCCTCCAGACCTTTGCCTACTCTGTTCTTTTTTAGCTGGAAGTATCTCTCCCCTTTCTACCTTTGGAAATCCTGAACCTTGTTAAGGCCCAATTCAAAAAAGTGAACTTCCTTGTTGCCTTCCCAAAGAAGGCTTTTAGCCTTTGGTTTGCCCTTTTGTGCCTCTGTCTACAAAAATACTCAGCTCCACAGTCCAGGGGCTGACTCTGCTTTTCTGTCTCCTGTGTATCCAACACAGTGTCTTGCAGAAAGAAGCCCTAGTAAATAAATATTTAAATAATGGAAGAGTGGTATTTTCTTTTTTATTATTTATTTTTTAGTTGTAACTGGACACAATATCTTTATTTTATTTATTTATTTTTATGTGGTGGTGAGGATCAAATCCAGGGTCTTGCACATGCTAGGCAAGCACTCTACTGCTGAGCTACAATCCCAGCCCCAAGAGTGGTATTTTCTAAACACAGCTGAAAATTAGCTTTTAAAAAAAATACATATGACTTTGACTTGGACCTCATGAGATTGTCTTGAGATTTGAGAGTCCTGGTTTGAGAGTTGCCCACCATGTATCTCTAAATGGGCTGTGTATATATTTGGCTTGGTTTTCATCATTTGTGGGAAAGTTTTATAGCTCTTAATACAATAGAATTTCAGCAGTATGAGCGACAGTGGATTTAGAGAAAATCCACATCATGGGTTTGGAAAATAGGTCAAAATCATGACAAAGAAAGAAATAAATTGTTGAAGGAATTGGGAATGTTCAGCCCAGGAAAGAAGACCTAGGAAAGACCCAGAGTCATTGAATGCTAGAGCTGGAAAGAAACTGGGAATATCTAAGGAATTTCCTTTATTAGATAGGGAGTTGAACAAAGTTGCATCTGAGGCTCCATGTTCTGTAGTTCTTTTCCTATTTTCTGTTCTGATTGATAGAAAACTTTTTTTTTTTTTTTGACAGTGGTGGGGATTGAACTCAGGGCCTCAACACTTGCTCAGCAAGCATTTTACCACTGAGCCACATCTCCAGCTCCGAAAACTATCAATTCACCTTTTATATTCTCAACTGAAAATAATATTATAGTTCAGAATTTCAAACTCAGACATTATATTTTTAGGTTTTTAACAGAGTCATAGTTTAAAAAAGAATTTTCCATCCTGTTGTTCAATATTCCTTGCTCATTCATCATTCATAAGTTCATCAAACAAAACCCAAATGGACTCAGGTAGCACTTTGTGTTGGGAAATTGCAGTCATACAACTTCCTTTTTTGCATTGTTTGTCAGGGAACTTAGAGTCAAACAAGGTCATCTTCTGAAGCAATTGACTCAAACCAGTGCTTGGTGTGTCTGTTTTCCCACTTTTTTTTAAAATTGACTTATATTTTTTGAAAATTATAAAAGGAACACATGCTGCAGATAAAAAACAAACCAGACAGAACAATTCCCAAAGTGTACTGGTAAACTACTGGCATTCTTGTTAGCTTTGATCTGTATTCATCTTGTTTTTACTTATCTTGTGCTCTATATGTTTTAATATAGCACAGTACCTGAAATTCATATTGTAAATAAAATATTATATTTATTTTATTCAAACCTCAGATGTTTAAAATTACAAATAATTGGATTCCTGGCATCCAGAAAACACATTTGCATCAACTTTACCATGTGATCTCCAGATTGCTACTATTGTTGCCAATGGTCAGGCATGGTTCTGTGAGGTGCTAAAATATGTATTTTTTTAAACCTGTAACCAGTCAACTCTGCCTTCTAATCTTCTCCATACTCATCCTAATTGCATCTAATTCATTTTAACATCTTTTCTTTCTGTCCCTTCCCAAAATAATATGTGCTCGGTCCGTGTTCTGTTCTTTTTCTTAATTTTTTTTTTTTGATACCAGGGATTGAACTCAGGGTTACTCAACCACTGAGCCACATCCACAGTCCTATTTTTTGTATTTTATTCATAGAGACAGAGTCTCCCTGAGTTGCTAAGCACCTCACCATTGCTGAGTCTGGCTTTGAACTTAAAATATTCATGTCTCAGCCTCCTGAGCCACTGGGATTATAGGCGTGCACCACCGCACCTAGCCTTTTCCTTAAATTTTGAAGTCCATAATGACATTTAGTGTTTCTAATCATCACTTAGAATAAGGTTACTCATTATGCTGGTCTTTGTAGTAATACTGGCACATGTGGGACTCTGGCAGCATGAATGTAGTCAGATATGATTCTGTCACACCAAGCCCAGAAAGGACCTCATAGACAGAGCACTCTTTATCTGCTAGTTCTGCCTCTGTTGTTACTACCTTGAGTGAGTACATTGAGGTTAATAAAGGGCTTTTTGTAAGAGTTGGGATTTTTAAATTTTCAAATCATCTGACACTGTTTTAAGGATTCTGTTTCAAGAACTTAAAGTGGTATTCTACCTTCCAGTGTTTTATTCTATCCCATCTTTCATTTGGGCTTGCTTCTGGGGAAATAGTGTGTTAGACTTGCTGTTTCCAGCTGTAAGCTACAGACTACTGAATTGCAGGTCAAAGTGGAAGTCTGGAGCTCTGGGCTCTGGTAGACCCCTGGGCTGTGCATGCAAATGTGTGAAAACACTTCTGTTAAAGGAGAGTATGAGGAAGAAGGTCAGAGCCTAGATTGCAAGTAAAGAAACAAAAATTTGTCACTTCCCCCACTGTGGTGACTCCATGTGAGGAGAGGTTTCACCTTTATCCAGGTGACTTTTTTTCCTGAGTGGGGAGCTCTGGTGCCAAGTACCAGCTCAGACTTCCCTGGGCTGGAGTCAGCCTCCAGCCCTAAACAATTGAACTAGGAGCTTTGCCTCTAAATCTCCCTCTTCCCCCATTATCCCAGATTAATGTTCCTAATGCTCTTTTGATGTTACTTTCCTTTTCTCAAATTTTCAGGGGCCATTGGTCAGGTCTATTCAGGACCCTCCAAAATTTTTCCCAGATCTTTATTTCCAACAAAGCTGGCTAGATGGTATCACTTTCTTCCTACTTTCTCCCACCTTCTCCTTTATCTCTTTACTCTGCTTCATTTTATAACATGTCACAAAACGATATAAGAGTGTCTTCTCAGAGGACCTGGGTTCTGTCCCAGGTTAAGTTAGGTACTTAGGTTAAATTATTATAATTCCCCTTGCCTCTATTTTCCCAAATGTAAGAGAAGGAGGCTACACTAGGAGACTTCTGGGTCCCTTGCAACCCAGTCATTGTAGACAGAGTTAACTTTTTCCTTGGCTACTTAGGAAATAGGGCTCTTTTCTGTCTGCAACATTTACCTTTCATTGTTTGGGATTGTAGTTAACTTTCTTTTTTTTTTTTTGGTGTTGGTGCTGGGGATTGAACCCAGGGCCTTATGCATGCAAAGCAAGCACTCTATGAACTGAACTATATCCCCAGCCCTGTAGTTTTTTTTGTCCTATTTTTTGAACATATTTGTAAACTGAGAGACTCAATGGTGAAGCTACTTTCTTAGGATGTGGGTGAGGGAGAGGGATAGTGAGGAGTTTCTACTTTGGGCTTCTACCTTGTATCTAAAAACTGAGAGGAGATGGGATTTGTAAAAGGTTTAAGGTTTTTTCTTATGCCCCCTGTCGGGAGAATTTTTTTTTTTTTAAAGGAGGTGCATGTTGGGGCTGGGGATGATGTAGCTCAAGCGGTAACGCATTTGCCTGCCATGCGCGGGGTGCTGGGTTCAATCCTCAGCACCACATAAAAATAAAGATGTTGTGTCCACCGAATACTAAAAAATAAATAAATAAATATTAAAAATTCTCTCTCTCTCTCTTTCTCTCTCTCTCTCTCTCTTAAAAAAAAGGAGGTGCATGTTTACTGCAAGTAGAATGCAGTCTCCCAGATAACCCCTTCCTGTCTGCTGCGAGGCTGCTGCATCTGTGCTATTGGACTGGCCTTCTGCTGCTGAGGTTTCAGGGTGCCGGTCCTCAGGAATTGAGGGTTTGGATGATCACTTCATCTTTCACCATGTGTTTCAGGGCCCTGTTTGATTATGATCGGACTCGGGACAGCTGCCTGCCAAGCCAGGGGCTTAGTTTTTCTTATGGTGACATTCTACATGTCATTAATGCCTCTGATGATGAGTGGTGGCAGGCAAGGCTGGTGACCCCACATGGAGAGAGTGAGCAGATTGGCGTAATCCCCAGTAAGAAGAGGTAAGTTGTCATGATCACAAGCTGATGTGTCTGTCTTATTTTCCTGTTATACCATAAATTGCATGAGAGTGGTGGATGTGCCTTGATAAGACTTTCTGGTCTTGAACTGGTACTTTGGACATGGTTTTCACTTTGTGAGCCAAGGAGTAGCTGCTCTCATTGAGCAGCCCACCTGCCACTGAGACCATGTGCTGGTAGTAACAGGACTTCTTTTTGACTCCCAAACAGAGTGGAAAAGAAAGAGCGAGCTCGATTGAAAACTGTGAAGTTCCATGCCAGGACGGGGATGATTGAGTCTAATAGGGTAAGTGGGGACCCCCAAGGAAGTCATCCAGGATGTGAAGAAGAGTTCAGTCTGATATATAAGAGAACTGGGGAGCACAAAAAATGTCTCTTTTTCAGGGGTCTGACTCTGAAATGTCAGAAAATTGACTGCTTTTCAGAAGCAGAGAGGGAGCACTTAAAGTCTGCAGCTAGTCTGTGCCCCTGCCCCTGGGTAACTGGCTCTGGAAGATGTGCTGGAGTTGGCTGACTTGTTGGGGAACATGAAGACACTCATGGGTATCTTCCTGGCTACAGACCCTGTCAGAGCTGTGGGGAAGAACCTGTTCTCATCATCCTGCCAGAAAGGCCTGTCCCAAGCTCCCACCTCCCTTCAGACCACATGAGGCAGGAGGGCTTCTGCATTCACCCCTTTTCTTCTATAAGCTTCACAGGCCAAAGAACTTCCGGAGCAATAGAGGGAAGAGAGGCATGGAGTAGATGACTCTGTGTGTATCAGTGACACCTTAGGGCCTGTGTCCAGGAGGCTACAGTGACCTTTGTTCTTTAGGAAGTGCCAGTGAGTGCTGTTGAGGCTGGATTAGGTAGAAACTTCTAACATCCCCACAACATTTTCCTGTAAACATAATTTTCCTCTTACATCAACTTTCATTTAATCTCATAGACTCCATTTGTGTAAGATGGTCTTTTATTTAGCTCACCATTGTCTCCATTTTAGTTTTTCTTGCATGCTTTAAAATCCATTGTTCTGTTTTTTTTCCTTCTGTCCTTCCCCTCCATCTTCATGTTCTTTCACAGTCGATCAAAACGAAACGTAAAAAGAGTTTCCGCCTCTCTCGAAAGTTTCCATTTTACAAGAGCAAAGAAAACATGGCCCAGGAGAGCAGCATACAGGAACGTAAGTAGCAGCAGAGTCCAGAGAGCAGACCATCCTCAGCCCGGTCCTCTCGTCCTCAGCTGCCCTTCCCTCACCAGGAGTCTGGGCGAGGGCAAGGGTGTGTGTCCACACAGTGCTTATTTCCAGAGTCAGGGCAGAAATTGTCCTGCAGTGGGTGATGTTGGGGCTTATCTGCCCAGCTCCTCACTTGGAATGAATGTTGGAAGTTCTGAAGTGGGACTGGTCCCAGGGCCATCCTCCAGGATGTCCCTGGCACTGGTGTTGAAAGTGCCAGACGGAGCTCTGCTGTGGTGGCAAGGAGCAGGTTTCAGCCAGTGTTCAGGGTTAGAAAAATGTGTGTGTATGTGTTTTTATTTTTTTAAGAGAACAAGGTCTAGGGACTCGGTGTTGTTCTCCTGGCTTCTTCTTCTTATGTTTTCTTTCCCTTAACTTCACTCATCTATATCAAGAGAAGAGCCTGTTCTTCCCCAGATTCCTGGCTCCAGGACTACTTCTGGAATTCCATGTATATGCATAAGCACACAGGATATCCACATGGCCTGCAGCAGGGTCACTGTCATCCCAGAGTGTCAACAGAGTGTTTCCATCTGAAAATCCTTCCTGCTTAAATGGGTTGTCATGGAAGCAGTGTTACTCAACATTGTCTAAATAAAGGTTTATTGAGAAACACAAAGTTGATTTGGTAGAAAAAACTGTAACGCTGAGGTACCTTAATTTTAAGAACTAATCCTGATAAATCTTCTTACCATACTGTATGCCTCAGAAATTAACTGTTCTGGCCCTGACCTTAAACATAGTATCAGACTTGAAAAAAAAAATAGCTTATTGTTTGTCTCACTGTGAATTGTAAACATCTCTCGTTTACCATTGATCTTGTAGTCTAGGACTATTGGAACTAGCAGGAGGATGACTCGTTCTGATAGGAAATGGCATTTTTTAGGCCTTTCTGATTCATGGTCCTGGTATGTGGGGGTTGCTGCTGTCTGGGGTATACCTGCTAGATACTAGGTACCCTCATCCAGATGAGGTCAAGACTCATCATTGTGGGGTCGTTTAGTGACAGGGGAAGTTGGTTCTTCCCATGAGCAATAGGAGGCTATTGAGATACAGTTCTGAGGTGATGTCACCACAGTTCACCAGATGAGTCCCAGAATCTCTGTGCAGAGCCCAGCCTTGGGAGGTGTCACTGCTGAGTTGTCCAGCTGGTGGGGGTGCCTGTTGGGCAACAGGGTTGAAACTGCCCAATGCCTATTCTCTAGAAGCTGAACTCATCCAAGCAGTTAGAAGTCACACCTCAGACAGTAGCAGTTTTCCCTGAAGGGTTTAGACAGAGTGAGGCACTATTGGGCAAAAGCTCCCCAAAATGATAGTTATTCTGTCTGCCTGCTATGGCACATGTAGACATGTGCCCACAGAGGGGAATGATGATTTTTTTTAAAACACAGAGACTTTGGGCTCTACAACTTTGATCAAAGCAGGTATTCCATGCTTTAGAGTGTCGCCTGTCATGTCCTGTGGGGCTATGGGCTATGGACAATCTTAGAAAGCTAGTCCACTCCAGAGCCCTTTGGCAAGAAATAGAATAGCATCAAGTCCAGATACTTGACCTGACCTGACCTGGGATGTTCTTTCTGTGGTGGAGTTCTTCACCTTGCTGTAGCTCTAGGTCTTCATGGTATTTCATACTTCTGTCACTAATGCTCACCTGCCTCTGTATTCTTCCTTCCCCTTGTCTTTTTTTCTCTGTGTTTTCCTCTTCTCCCCAATTCTCTCCCTCCCACCCCTCCCACCCCTTCCACCCCTCCCCCCTCTCTTTGTTCTTGCTGTCCGTGAAATTAGGACTTCCCTGGGTTAAGTGACGATTATTATGGAGCAAAGAACCTGAGTAAGTCAAACTTGCACACCATTGACTATTTGTGGCATGGTTGAAGGTAGTGGAGGGTGGGGGTGTAGGGGACATGGATGAGGGTAAAGGGTGAGGGGAGGGCAGTTCTTTCAATAACTCTGTTCCCATGGCAGGAGGAAGGGCATGTGACTCCAAATGTTATTACTTTTGCTCTGGATCCCTGGTACCTAATAATTTCCTAGCATTCATGTCTGTGTTTTCCTTCTGCACCTTCAAGTGGTGGGCCCTCAGCATGATTCCCCAGGCAAGCACTCAGCTCATGTCTAGCTTGTAGTCAAGGGGAGGGTGCCTGTTGGTTGACTTCTCCCAGTGACACCATACCAAGTGAGCTTAGGGAATGTAGCTCTTATAGCTCTTACCTCTAACTAGGAGTAAGGGCACTGAACCCCTGCACCTGGTCTATCTCAGCAGAGCCAGGCCCTCAGTATACAGCACAGGCTTACTTAGAGCCTCTAAGGGGCTGCACCCATCTGGTGGGGACTTCAGCACCACTTATAGAACACATATATCTAGTGCTTTGTCTTGGGGAAAGTTTGACCTCTTCATCATGGAAAATAATCCCAGGGTGGAAAATGAAAGGACCTAGAGGATAGGGCCTTATGGGCTATCCCTCTGTGTGTAGAGGGATGTAGATCCACAGCCTTGCCACTGGGTTCTGTAAGCACGTACTCTCCTTCAATAAGTAATAAAGGCTAAGGGTAAAGGAGCTGACACCAAGGGTCGGTCAGGGGCTAGCCTTGGGTGGCAGCTCAGCCAGTCCTTCCTGGGGGAGCCACAGCATATCATGGTCTGGAACAGTGTGGCCTTGACTGAAACGAGCAGCATCTCTCCATAGTGTGGTGTGTCTATGTCTCATCTTCATCTGCCTGTCATCCTGGGAGGGGTGTGTTTTGTTTGGGCCTTCTGTGAAAGCTACTCTCTGCTTGAGTTCTTTCCACCCACACTCACAGATGGGAAGGTCCCAACTATCCGAGACAGGGTGGCTGTCTTGTCCTGGAAATGTCCTTGTTGCTTTGTTGTCTTTGTGTTTTGACACATCTGTCTTAGGGTGGATCAAGGTGTATCCCTCTCCTTCTTAGGAGTGGTGGCAAAAGGGCTGTGGGTCCCACTGGAGGTCAGAGCAGTGTTCCCTGGTGACTGCTCAGCCTCTCCAGTGTTTAGCCCAAGAAGTTGTGGAGTACCACATGGTCCTATACTTCAGGGGCTCTGTCTTGGGGAAAATTCATGAGTAGCATGGTCCCTGGACTTTTCTCTGCATCTGTCCCTACCTTTTCTTTCCTGCCATTAGCCTTGGGGGATGCAGTTTGTGATAGGATTTGGAAACCATCCAAGTTGGTTTGTTTGGTTCAGATGAAGAGAATGATGTGGAAGGAAGTGAGTCTTCTAGTGCCTAGGGAGAGACTTGGCAGACTGAGAGGGCTCTGGGGACAAGTAGGAGGTGTCCAGGGTGTTAGGATTGGAGCTGTGCCTCCCAGTTGGTGGCCTGGATGTGGCAGGCCTCCTGTGGCCTGACTCAGTTGGAAGCTCAGTGTCTCATTCCTGAGCATTTGAGTTTTGTGCTGCATGTGATCTCTCAGTGGTGTGTTCTGAATTGGAGTCTCTTTCTTGTTGGCTTGCAGAGGGAGTGACATCCAACACCAGTGACAGCGAAAGCAGTTCCAGTAAGTGTGTGTCATTCCCCCCCATGTCATATAGCTCCACCATGTGTCCCTGCCATCCTCATTCCAGTGTTGCACAGCTGCCATTCCTGCTCAGAGGCTGCTGCTCCTTTTAGCCATGTACACTTTGAGACCCTGGAAATGCTGTGGCCATTCGTTCTCCTTGTGGGATAGAGTTTGCCCTATGAATTAAAGGAGAGTATAAGCCTTGTAGTTCTGGCCAGAACCAGATTTGAAAGCATCCCTGGGGCCCTGGAAAGGGTGAACTGCCAAGGAGCAAATCTCTGCCATGGGCACTGAGGGACTTAGATGCTGCCAGGTTTCCAGATTTGCTCAGAGACCAAAAGCAAAATGTGTCCTATGAAAAACTGTCCTGAATCTGCCTTTCTAGGTTGCAAGGACCTCCTTACCTTTTGGCTGGGTCACATAATCAGGAAGGAAATTACCCAGTTTTCCTTGGGAGAGTCCGTGACTAGACCATAGAAGCCACAATTTGAACCTCATGATCTTTGGGAACATTAGCCTTTAGGAGCTGAGATGGCTAGATGCCTTAAAAATACTACCAGGAGTATTAGGCTCTGAAGAAGCCTTTTAGGAAGCATCCTATGGCTCAACATAGCTATCACTGCCTTCCCTGTTAACTGTTGTCAGATACTTGGGGACCTCCAGGTATCTAGTGCCAAGCAGCTTGGCAACTATTTCAGGAAACCCTCGTCATTGCCAGGCTACATGGAGCTCCACCATGAGGAGAGAGCAGGCTCAGTGTTGCTCTTAAAGGGCACCAGGACCTTGGCCCAGTCATGTACCACTTTTCTGGATGCTTCATCCAGAGGTTGGGTAGAGGGGTGGGTAGGTAGACCCATAAAAGGGCAGAGTTCAGCTGCAGCTTTGGGGATCTGCATGAATACCAATTCTGCCTACAGGTGAAAGGTCTCAGGCAAATGTGTCTCGACCACTTGAAGTGTCCCTGTGATTCTTTCTAGAACACAAGGGCCACTGAACACACTCAACTTACCTATAAGAAAAGTTTAGGGGAAAATGGGGTGGTTTTGGGTGGAAGCTTCATTGCTTCTGGATCTTAGCCCTCTACTCAGAAGTATTTCACTGAATACGAGAACTGATGACACTGCTCTGGGCCAGCAAGGCTTCCCACACCTTCTCACCCACTGAAAGCAGAGAGGATCATGGGGCAGGTGGTATGGAGAAGGACCACTGGAGAAGATAGTTTTGTGGCTGGGTTGAGGGTACAGTGAATGTCATATACAGGGAAGCAGATCATGAAGTGCTAACCTATCTCCCTTTTTTGTTGCAGAAGGACAAGAAGATGCTATTTTGTCATATGAGCCAGTGACAAGGCAAGAAAGTAAGTCCCCTTCCAAGACTCTTGCCTTTATGCTAGTCTCCTGCTCATGGTGATCATCTTGGGCTACCCATAGCAGCAGAAGGAGGGGGTTGAGGGAGAAGGAAGGCTCAACTCATTGCCTATCCAGCCCCTGGGACATGGCAAAGGTAGAGACCATCCATTGTGCTCCTCTTGCTCTTCTTTTGCCCATTGCTGGGATGCCTTCCAAGGAGAGGGAAGATTTATGAGAAAGGAAAGAAGGAAAGGGGATGTCTATTTTAGTGAGTGCAGCCTCTGCTAAAAGAGAAGGCTCAGATCCTCCCTTCAGTGTCTGCTTGACCAAAACCTTGCACAGTACTGGTGTCAATGTAGAGATCTCTCCTGAGTCCCTTGGAAGGGGAGATGTTCCTGGTTTCAGACTTGCCTGGGACTTAGATATTCTCAAACTAGCCAGGCGTGGTGATGCACACTTGTAATCCCAGCAGTTTGGGAGGCTGAGGCAGGAGGATCTCGAGTTCAAAGCCAGCCTTAGCAAAAGCGAGGCCCTAGGCAACTCAGTGAGACCCTGTCTCTAAATAAAATACAAAATAGGCTGGGGATGTGGCTCAGTGATTGAGTGCCCCTGAGTTCAATCCCTGGTACCACACCCCCTGCCAAAAATAAAAGATATTCTCAAACTAACGGCTTGTTGATGTCTTTTTAGTTTTCACTCTGGTAGCTCCAGAGCTACTGTGTTCTAGTCAGACTTAGCAGTGGACTGGATTCCTTGTGGGGCTTCTATTCACTGTCTCAATGTTCTTCCTTCCTAGTTCACTACGCAAGGCCTGTGATCATCCTGGGTCCAATGAAAGACCGAGTCAACGATGACCTGATCTCTGAGTTTCCACATAAATTTGGATCCTGTGTGCCACGTAAGAGCCCAGGCAGGCCCAAAAGAAGCAGAGGCTGGGGCCTGGAAATTGCTGCTCTGGGATCAGATCTAGGGTTCTTGGGAATAGGATTCATTTGATAGTCAGGAAGAGCATAGGCAGTAATATATTCTCCAAGAATTGATGGAGTTGGGAGGACTAAGACACTCTTGGCTTGGCTGCTCTCTGCCCTGGAGAGAAGTTTGGCAGTGGTCAGGAATGATTAGATGAATGGGGTAGACCAGCCAAAAAAAAAGTAATTTTTTTTTTGTTCTGTGACTCAATGAACCATTTATTAGGTTTACTGACTCCCATGCCAAGCTCCATACCCTCTGCTCCACCTTTTTGGTCTAGTTTATGCTAAAACAAATAGTCTCCACTGTGTGAGAACTGGAAGTCAGAAGAGAAGTAGACAAGACAGACTTCTTGACCTTTTTCTTCTCATTCAATTGGAACAATATTGGGGTGGCCTTGTGACTCTCCCAGATTAGAGAACCGAGTGAGCTTTAGTGGCCCAGCACAGATTATTGCCCTTTGGTAGCATAGCATTTCCTTTCTTTTTTCAGATACCACCCGGCCTCGGCGTGATAATGAGGTGGATGGACAGGACTACCACTTTGTGGTGTCCCGAGAACAAATGGAAAAGGATATTCAGGACAACAAGTTCATTGAGGCGGGCCAGTTCAACGATAATCTGTATGGGACCAGCATCCAGTCAGTGCGGGCAGTTGCAGAGAGGGTAAGCAGAGAGATGTCCTGATTAACTGGGCCCCTCAGAGTGAAATATTCCAGCCCAAGTTTCAACACAGAGATTGCCAGTGGTAATCTCAAAGCCACACAGTTCTGCATATTTTCATCCTTTTGATAAAAGAGCCTATTTCCCTTACAAAATTCATACTGAAACATCACCCACCATGGAATAGGGACCTTTAGGCAGAAGGAGCCTTTTCTGGATAGTAGAAGCAAAAAGTAGGGCCAGGGTACCTCAAGAATAGAAACTTCTGGGCCACTCTGGGAGGCTCTGGGTCCCCCTTTAGCGGATGTTTGGAATGCCACTGGATTTCTACTTGGAATTGGGTGGACCAGGGGTAGGTTAGCTGATACAGGTCTTCTTTTTCAGGGCAAACACTGCATCTTAGATGTTTCCGGCAATGCGATCAAGAGACTGCAGCAAGCACAACTTTACCCCATTGCCATTTTCATCAAGCCCAAGTCCATTGAAGCACTTATGTAAGTGTCCACTGAGGCTCAAACATAGCCAGATAGGATGGTGCCCTGGAAAGGAAATGGAGAACAAAATAACTTGTTGGCCAGGGATGGAACCCTGTAGAAGCTTGAAGGAAACTGTACCCTAGCTGAGACCACGTGCCTCTCAGTCCGTTTGGCGTGCCTGTCATGTGCCCTTGGTTGGGATTTTAACCCTGAAAGATTTGAGGAAAGAGTTGGCCATGGGCCACCATGAGAGAATAGTTGAGCAGGTATTCAGGAAAACTGGAACAATCCTGTGTTTTAATGAAAACATAAGATCTCCTTTAGAACTAGTTTTTCTTCTGTTTCTTTGGTAGGGAAATGAATCGACGGCAGACATATGAACAAGCAAATAAGATCTATGACAAAGCCATGAAACTGGAGCAGGAGTTTGGAGAATACTTTACAGGTAAGAATCCCTGAAGCCCAGCCAGGGGTACTATGGGACCAACCAGACACCTGATCCTGAAAATGTCTCAGGGAGGTTTAGCCAGAGCTTAGGAAGCCTGTCAGAGTTTCAGGATGCTTTGGAGCTATTGAGCTCAAACCTTCCTAAGCAATCAAGTTCCCTCCATCCGGCCATAGTAGGTTAGCCATTTTGTAGCATAAACACTCATTAGCTGCTGCTTTGGATCATTGGTATATTCATTCTGTCTTCCTGTCCCTACTAGATTGCAGGCCCTCTCTATTATAACTTTGTTTCCCTCCATCTCTTCCTCGTATTTGCCTTGCATGTTTCAGGTGCTGAATAAACATTTGGTAATGATTTCTTGGAGTGGTGTTCAAATTGTCTGTCAATGTGTACATGTGTGTATGAGTGTGTTTGTGTGGTCACTTACTTTAGAAGGTCATTTCCCAAAAGGTTGGGAAGGCAACCATCCCTCACCTTTTAAAGTACAGTGACATATGTATGTGTGTACAGGGTGGTGCTGAGGCTGGTGGTGCTGCCAGGTTTTCTGGGTAAAGAATTCAGAAATGTACTCGCCTGCCTTGGGTCTTTGGAGCTCCCTTTACTGTCAGCATCCATGTCCTTGTTTGTTGGGCTGACCTCTGACACAGAGCAGATGTGACAGCCCCAGGAGCACTGCCTTTTGCCAGAAATTGTGGTTTTTTGCTTTTCCTCTGGATAACTGGAATTTTCCAAATCTTTGAGGGAAGCTGCTTTAGAATTACAAGCTGCTGGCTTTACAGTGGCCAAGAGCAACATGAGCTGCAGTTTCTGGCATGTAGTGGGTGCTCAGTAAACATCTTGTGAATAAACACATTTTCCTGTTCATTGCTACTTACTCTCACTGTCTCAGAGAGTTGACTTGTAGCCCTGTGCACAGGCACCTAGCCAGTTCCCCTCCTGCCCTGAACTCGCTGACAGTTGACTAGTGAAGCCAGCCTGGGCTTCTGTGAGTAGCCATCATGCTGGGAGGCATTGTAGGATTGTTGGGAGAGGCAGGATGACCGGGGTTTGGGCAGTATGCTGTGGACCACAGTAATAATTTTGTTTTCCTCTTCACTTTAGCCATTGTACAGGGTGACTCACTGGAAGAGATTTATAACAAAATCAAACAAATCATTGAGGACCAGTCTGGGCACTACATTTGGGTCCCATCCCCTGAAAAACTCTGAAGAATCCCCTCCAACCATTCTCTTGTGAACAGAAGAAATCAAGTCCCTCTTCCCTCCTCCCTCTTCATTCCTGTCCCCATGGGGAGAACAAATGACTACTGTTCTTGTCCCCTTTTTTAGATATGTCAAAAAAATTGAGTTTTCTAGTCTTCTTTTTTTTTTTAATTTTGTTTTGTTTTCATTTATTTTTTGGGATGATGCCATCTCACTCATCATGTGACTGTGCCCATTCCTGCATGGACCTTTCCCAAGCACTATCACAGGTGCAAATCCATCAGAGCCATTGTTTTCATAAAAACCAAGCAGAAGCGAAGAGAAGAGAGGAGGACTGATGGAAAGACAGACTCTGGACAGCTGCACGGCTTGTGAAGTGAGCTAAATGCAGCACATGATGAGGTGCTCCTGGGCACTTCTCCCCATCTGTACTGCTGTCTTGCAGCTCTGAACAGTGCAACGTAATGGCAACAGGAAGTATCTTATTTATATATAGATATATATATGTAATTTATATAAAATATATAGAAATTATTATATATATATATTATACACTCTCCTATAATATATATATATATATATTCACACACATTGGGACTAGAAAATCTATGGAGACTTCGTCAATGGTACTATGTTATTAGAGAAACGCTTTAATTTTCATATTCCAATCAGATGGCATCTTATATCCCACCTGGTTGAGAAGGGTTTGAGAATGGTAGAAAGTGCTGTACGGAGGGCATGCACACTTGGTCATTCTCTTGAGAGCTAAGGCTTACTCTTGACAGGGTCAGCCTGAGGCCTGAGAGAAAGGGCTTTGGCCTGGGAGCATGAAGTTTGGAGACTTGACCTGAGAGCAGCTGCTGCCCTGAGGTGCAGTCAGTCCTGTGTGCGGAGAGAGAGAGAATGGCTAATGATGCTCCATATAAAATTGCCTATTGTTTTATGCCACCTGATGTGTCTGCATGAGAGGTTTCCTTTTTGTTCATTTTTAAGCTGCTGTTAAACCAAAATCATGTTGTGCTACTGTGTCAGCCTTTTCATTATTCCAAATTTTACTTTTACTATTTAAGTGAATGCGTAGAATCCAATTTGCCAATGTTCTAAAGGCTTCCAAGCTTCTGAAGGAGCCAGGCCGTGGCCGTCCAGTCAGCAGAGGGAAAGCGGGGCCCAGTGGGCTGGGGAGGAGCTGGGCCCCCGCACTGCCACACTGGCCCTTCACTTGCCTGCCAAGGACATGCTGGACTCTAGCTAGGGTTCCTTCATGGGGCCACCGACAGGGACAGAGAGGTGCTTGCCTTCCAGTTCTCTGCTGGGATAGTAGAACAGCATTTGGCTTGGCCAGCCATGTAGTGAGTTTGATTTGGGTATTTTTTGCAGCTGCTCCATATGCCCTACCCCAGCCCCCTCACCAACAGCTGGTAGCTTACTGTTTCTTCAAGAAGAAAGTAGAATTTAATGCTGTAAATTTGAGCTGTAGAGCTAAGATTCACTTACTGGTGAGCCGTGAGACCTTGTTGCTTTCTCCCAGAGTCTGATGGCAGTGACTGCGGTCCAGGGAGTTCTCTGCCCACCACCAATGCGGGCAGCAGGTGTGGCCCAGCCTTCCCCCCTCCCCACTGTGCTCCTTTGAAGCCAACGTGCCTCCCTCACCTCCATGCTGGAGGGAAGACGCAGGGGAGAATATAAAAATGCTTGGCCCTAAAGTTGAGCCCACTGGATTAGGACCAGTGCGAATGACACAAGTGTTGAAGATGCTTTAAGCACTACCAGCCAAATTCAGGAAATCTGTTCACAGTTATCCTACCAGCATACTGAGGCTAACTGTAAAGTGTGGGGCCCAGAATGAGGGTAATGAAAGGGCAGCAGCTTTCCCTTGGGCAGTACACTGGATTGAAGGCAAAGAGGGATGAAGTTATGGCCATTGTGCCTCTGATGTGGGGGGTGAGCAGGGAGTGTTGATTCTGTGATGGTAACTGACATGTCTGAATGATGCTGGACCCTCCCTCCCTCCCTCCTGGGGAAGAAAAGCGAAGATTCAAAATAAGCATGACACTAGTTGGTTTACCAGTGTTCCTTCCAAGGAGACATATATTTTTTAATAAACGATAGTTGCAATGAACTGTGGCTCAGAGACCTTCTTGAAGTAATTGAGCAGGGCTGATGGGGGCACAGTGATGGAAAGAGCTGCCCAAGCATTTGCGTGGAGGTTGAAGGACTGTCTCCTTAGTGGATCAGCCAGCAAGCCAGGCCATCCTTGGGATGGGTGCAACCTCTGGGGTGGCGACAGGTCATTTGTGAAACCTGTGTTCTCAGGCTTCTGCCCTGACCCAGATGCTGCCTTATACAGCACTGACCTAATGGGGTTCCACATCCTTGGTAGCCAAATGCTGACTTTTTTTCTAAAAGGTACACAATGTGGGGGAGGCCTGCAGCAGCAAAGAGGTCTGTTAGAAAAAGCAGGGGCCAGCTTAGCAGTGGGGAGCTGAATGAGGAAAATGGTAAGAGAAAACTGCCTGCCAGCTATCAGCATTGTGAGAATGAGGGAGGGATGGGGCCCCATTTGCGGTCTTCCCTGTGGTCCTCAGAAGAAGTGTTCATAGCAGGTATCTCTGACATGGTTGATGCCACTGCAGCTCTGTGGAGGAGCCTAAGAAAGTGCTGCCATAATTAAGGTCAAGAACGACAGCTGAATGAATGAGCAACACCAACGTGGGTGGGCTGAGCCACAGTAAGGATGATTATCCTCACTTGTTTATGGTGCTTTATTATTTGCAGGGTACTTGGCTTTCCCACATTCTCTCATTTGCTAGAAGGCAGCCCAACAAAAGGGAGTCCCCAGAGAGCTCCATGGGGATTTGAGGAAATTTAACTCCTGAGTGCAAAGGGAATATAGGTTTGGGCCTATAGTTGTGCTGTGCTGAGACTGTCTTCACAGCCAGTGTCCCTCCTGGAGGAAGTACAGCTGAAGAAAATTATGTCCCAGCATGAGAGATAACTGGGGAAACAATAAAAGGAGTCAGGCCATTGGACCCACAGGCAGCTCCCTGGCTCCATTGAGGAGCAAATTTGGGTCTTCTCCCAGTCCTGCTGCTGATGTCTTGATTTTTTCATCTCTAACAGGAAGAGCCACAAATGTTCATGGGATTATCTATGAGTGAAATATCTGTTCAAACACAAATAACCAACTTTATCTGCAGTTGAAAGTGCTTCTAGACATTAGCTAAGGAAAGCAAAATCTTTCCCCAAAGCAAGTGTGGAAGTCAAGGGCTCAAGGACGAAGCTAATGTGGTTTGCAGAATAAAAGTGGGATTGAGCTGCACAACTGAGAAGAGCTGAGCAAAAAAAAAAAAAAAAGGTGGAAACAGAAGGGGCCCTGGGCATGAGCCAGAAGGTCAGTTCTAAAGACAACCAGAGCCTTTTCTGCAGGGATGGTACCTTCTTGGTGCCAACCACTGAAAGCCAAGGTATGAGAGAACCTCATACAATGAGATAAGCAGTGGCCCAGATGCCTAATGAACTCATGGGGCCATTGGTGTTACCCACTCTGTCTCACTGTTCTCATCTAGGATTTCATGGCCTCAATTCCACTAATCTTTTCATTTACTCAGGCTGCCTTGGCATTCTAGGACATTTTATTATTGCAAATAATGTTTTGAAGCTCAAATTCCAATTTCCTTAAAAGCCCCCATCACTTCCAAGAGATAGTATAACTGGCTCCATATACCTCACTTCCTCCCCAGTGAACAGGGTGTTAATACCTGTGCTTTGCCAGAAAAATAGAACTTCTTTGACAGTGAAGCCTCAACAGATCTCTGCAGAACCATCCCCATTGTGCACAGCGTGATGCACATGGGTGGCCTTTTCCACTAATTAGACTGAACTACCAGCACAGCCCATCCTTCCTCTACCCTGGTAGGCTAACCACAAGTATCCAACACTTCTAGAACTAGCAAATAGGTGACCTGAGAGCAGACTTCCCACCTGTGCTCTCCCAGTGAACAGCACTAGCAAGAGAATGTCCTGACTGGCCTTACTGTTTGCCACAAGCAGGCAGCCAAAGGAACCAGCTCCCAAGCTCCTTAGCATGGCCCTTCTGCAATCGGGCCTTGGTTTTTCTCCTGCTGTTGTCCCCCTCTGCTCCAGCTGTTTGAGTTCCCATAGTACACTGCAACCTCAGATCTTGGCTCATGCTTCTTCTTTTGCTTATAAATGCCCTTGCTGTCACCCATCTTGCTCACCCAGAAGGCTCCTCTTTTTGTTGTTTCTGTTTGTGTATTGGGGTACTGGGTACTGAACTTAGCAGTGCTCTACCACAGAACTGAATTGCAGTCCTTTTTTTTTTTTTATTTTGAGATGGGGTCTAACAGTGGGGCACACCTGTAATCCTAGTGACTGGAGGCTAGGTCAGGAGGATTGCAAGTTTGAGGCTGGCTTGGCAACTTAGATCCTGTCTCAAAATAAAATGTGTGTGTGTGTGTGTGTGTGTGTGTGTGTGTGTGTGTGTAAATAAAGCTGGGGATGTAGCTCAGTGGTAAAGCTCCCCTGGATTCAATCCCCAATATAAAAACAACAACAAGAAAATAAGCCCCTCTACCTATGCCACCTTTCCTGAACCAGCTCCTTCCCTGGAGGTGGAATTGACCCTCCCTTCCTGTGTGCTTTGTCCTCTAACAGCTAACATCTGTTTCCTGTTTGCAGTGGGTCAGGTGCTATACTAAGTGCTTTATACAATACTACTCCATCTATTGCCAAAAATGGTCCTGTGGTGTAGGTGCTTTTTATTATCCTTATTTCCTAGATGGGAAAACTGAAGCACAATGTGGTCACATGACTAAAAAGTGACAGAACTATGAACCAAACAGACAATCTGGCTGTAGCAGCTATGCTCTTAAGTACCATGATGGCCTGTCACTTTGTAATACTCAGAACATGGTGCTTCCTTTATCTTTATTTCTGTCTCCTAGTCTCTTTGAGATCAGAGACTGTTTTGCTCATCTGCAAATCCCCAGCAGTCAGTGCACAGTCCACAGAACGTAGGTACTCGGGAAAAGAGAAGAGCTACAATATTCTTTGGCTCAACCTTAGAGGGAAGTGATTTGAGTAGATCCAAGCCTGTAGTGATTGAATTTGTTTGCTTTCTGGACTTCTGCAACTTCCTCTGGCATACTGCTCCATCCTATGTCCCCTCTCTTTTTCATCTTCTAAGGCTTTCCCCTCCTTTACACACTTTTGTCTTCTCACCCAGAGCCAAATTGTCTACCTACCCTGCACCCCTTTACTGACCATCATTCCTTCCATTCAAATGCCTGTAAGCTCTCAAAAGGCCAGCCCTCATTGCCTAAGCTTGACATTCAGAAGCCCTAGAAAACTGAAAATGCCATGTCTCTTCTCTCCTGATGACTTCATTTATGTCTAAGCTACCCCTTCCCTACCATAGGCTCCACAAAGTGGCACCATTGTCCAACATTCCCCACTCAAGCTCTGATCTGTCTCCTTTAGGTCATAACATCCAGTCTCTTACCAAAACATCTTGATTATTTACAGTGTCTTCAACATGGTCCTTTGTAGTCATTATCACTCATTATCACAGCCCCTACCCTTGAACATCAAGAGATGCTGCTTGTAAAGCACTTACTGATGGGCATTGTGCTTGGAGCTGGCAAGATAATGACAGAATAAATATAGTCCCATTCTCAAGGACCCTATAATCTATAGAGATGGAGCAAAAAGGAAGTAAATGACTACAGAATTATATGTGACTGTGAAGACCATGAAGAAAATGCACAGGGTACAGTGACAGAGGTGGTGGTGGGGAATGTGCTTGGAAAAGACCCAGGGAAGTCTTTGAGGAGGTGACATGCAGGTGGAAGCCTGTAGGATCAGCAGAACCAGACTGGGGAGAGGACATGGATGTGAGAAGGGAACATCCTTTACTGCACTGGCCTAGTCTGCTTTTGCAATGTTATCTCCTGTTATTTCTCTACAAACTCCTTGTAGAGAACTCTCTATACACTCCTTGCCTTTTTTCTTGGAGTATGTCCTGTATCTGTGATTCTAGTCCCTATCTCTCCTTTAATGACCCTTAAAGCTCCAGCTCAAATATCACCTTCCATGAGGATGTTGCTGATCACTCCAAAAGAGCTCCCCCTTCTCTCCTCTTGTACCATCCTAGAAGTTTATACTGAACTTATACTTCCCTCTCTCACTTGGTAGCTATTTGCCCAAATATATTTCTCCAACTGGAAAAAAAAAAGCTTCTAGAAAGCTAGGATTCTACATGGCCTATTATTCCATCCCTTCCAGCAACTAATGCATGACAAATGATTGTAAATCTTCCCTTTTCTGGGCCTCACTGTCTTACTTGAAAACACGAGGAAGTTGGAGAGATGCTGTTTAAGGTCCCTCCCAGCTCTACAGTGTACCAAGGATGACAAAACAGAATTCTAAAGGACACATACTACACTGAATCCCTCACAATGCATGCCTTTTGTGAATTTGTATTTTTTAAAAAATTGAACAGTGAGGCAGCTGATATAAAAAGGCTTAAATACAGGTGCCAAAGAACATGGCACATGAGCACATTTGATTTCTATATAATCAAACATTATATACATAAGCAGACTCAACGCCTACTGTGATGGAGCAGAGGACCCCTGGGAAATGTCTGGACAAGAACAAGGGAAAATTGCCTTTTCCCAGTTGGACAGAGGGATAAGATTCCAGGATAGCTTAAAAAATATAAAACTTCAGCATAGAATCACTTCTTTCAGTTGGACCAAGAAATAACGCTGGGGAAAATATAAAAATGGAAGTGCCAAAAGTTCCCCCAGAAGGCCTACTAAAAAAGAGTTGTAGCTCCCTAGCCCCTGCAGGGAACACTGAGATGGTGGAAGGGTGGGTGTGGGTAGTCCCGGGTGAGACTGACCAGGAGATGTGAGACCTATCCTAGTGCCCTAAGTAAGTGAAGAATCAGGTTTGTCTTTGGACTGCTTTGGGTGGTTCTTCAAAGAGCAGTTCACCTGCTGTAACCACTGTCCTCATATTTTCTTAAAGTCTAGTTTTAGCCCTTGCCATTCCACTGAATTGTGATCTTAAAAGTGACTTGCAAGCTGGACATGGTGGCACACACCTATAGTGCCAGTAATTTGGGAGTAAGGCAGGAAGATTGCAAGTCTGAGACTAGCTTCCGTGATTTAGTAAGACCCTCCCTCAGCAACTTAATCCCTGTACCCAAATGAAAAAAAATATAAAGGGCTGGGAATGTAACTAAGTGGTTGAGCACCCTTTGGTTCAATCTCCAATACTGCCAATTTTTTTTTCCAAAACAAATTTTTAAATAAATAAATAATGAAAAGGGCTGGGTATGTAGCTCAGAGATAGAGCACTTGCCCAGCATGTGGAAGGCCTGGGTTCCATCTCCAGCCGTCCAGTTTACTCACTGTTGCCCAGCTTAATATTCCCAGGGTTCATTTCTGATCCTGCCACTCCTCAGCTAAAATCCCTTCAATGGTCAAGCAGGGTGTGATGGCACATGCATGTATTCCAGGTACTCAGGAGCCTACGGCAAGAAGGTCACTGAAGCCCAGGAGTTTGCCATCGCCTGGGAAACAGTGAGACTGTCTCAAAAGAGGAAAAAATCCACATCCGTGGATTATGCCATGTAGTCCAAGCTCCTTGACCAGACAGTGGAGGTCATCCAACCAACTTTTTTAACCTTTCTCCCACTATTTCCCTTTAAGCACTTTATGCTGCAAATACACTGTCCTTCATAAAAAGACTATGTGCCTTCACCATGATGCTGTTTTTGCCTGGAAGACCCTTCCCCTCCTTATATATCTTTAAAATCCACAAAGCTATTCCATCTCCAGAAAGCATTTCCTGATCTCCCTCTTTGGAATCTAAGTTCCTTCCCCTGACTTTCATAAAATAATTTTCTATCTTTAATTGTATCTAATACAATAAATGTAGGCTCCACCTCTTCCCCTATAAGATCATAAGTTCATTGAGGACAGGATCTGGGTCTAAACTATAATCATTCATTGGCTGGATGAACAGATTAATGAATGAATGAAGGAATGAGTGAATCATTGATTGCTTCTTGACAATATGAATATTGTCTTTGATCATATACAATATTTTTGTGCTTGTGATGCTGAGGATGGAACCCTGGGCCTTGTGCATTCCAGGCAAGCACTCTACCACTGAGCTACATCCCCAACCCTGAGTATATATTATTTTTTAAAAATATATACTCTTTTATATGTGGTGCTGAGAATCATACCCAGTGCCTCATACATGCTGGACAAGCAATCTACCACCAAGCTACAACTCCAGCCCCTGAGTACACATTCTTGTTGCCATTTTTTCCTTTTCTTTCTTGTTGTGGTAGTGAAGATTGAACTCAGAGCCTTGTGCATACTAGGCAAGTGCTCTACCACTGAGCCTTTCTTATTGTCATTTAACAGAGCTATGGGAAAACTACCAACTCAAACAAATGCTGCCAATTTCCACCTTTCTTCACCTCTTATTCTAACAAGTGTCTAACAAGTGTCCTTCCTGTAAGTGTGAGTGGCCTCACCAAAGGAGATTTAGAAATCATCTTCAAGGACTAAGAAGTTGTGGGCAGAAAATTCAAGGACCTAGGGAGACTAGTTGATGTTTTCTTCTTACAAAAGACAACTGGTACTTTGGAATAGAAATGAATATATGGAAGATGAAATGGCTGTCTTTAGGGATGGAATATTAGAATAGAATTTGTTTTGACTGGATCATAGTTTAAAATACTGATTGCTGGGCTCCTGGCTAAGGACACAGTACTCTATAACTGGGAAAAATGTGTTTACCCAGAACCTTACTGATCTGATAAAGAGAACTTTAAATTGAAAATGGAGGGGAAAGGAGCAAAGTGCCCTGACAATATTAAAATCAATTGCTATCGATTATATCAGATATGACAGCAAGAACAGCACTGGGGGAGGTTATTTGGGAAAAGAGTCAGTAATAGAACTAAAAGCTTCAGCTATTTTAGTTGATACACAGCACATGTGTTAGTATGAACCATATGAAATTACCAATATCCAACTCTTTCTGACCTACAAGAATGGTAATTTCATAAGGTTCAACTTAATAGTATAAGATAAATTTTAAATGCTAACTCAAGGTAATACATATTCGCTAAGAGGTCCCACTAAGACTTGGAGGAATGAAACTTGCAAATGAAATCTGACATTAGAAGAAACACATTAGTAAGTAGGTGTTCTTTGTGAGGGGAGGAGACATGGTGCTATATGCACAGAAATCCACATAAATGAGGACTGAGCCCTCTACAAAGTTTTGGTGAAGTAACAAGGGGAAAGGAAGAGAGGTTGTATAGTGAAGTGCATGGCACCCTATCCAATTGCAGAAATGGATGATGTATACCCAATGGATGCACATCTTAAAAATTGACACAGGGAAAGATACAGCAGCAAGGAAGAACTTTGTTCAAGGTTGATTCCTTTGCCTAAAAGCAGAACATTTAGAGATTCTCTTTTTAATTTTTTTAGTTGTACACAATTCCTTTGTTTTGTGTATTTATTTTTATGTGGTGTTGAGGATCGAACCCAGGGCCTCACATGTGCTAGGCGAGCACTCTACCATTGAGCCACAACCTCAGCCCCTAGAGATTCTTGTCTTCCTGACAATATTACCCCTCTGAAAGTAATCAACAGGAGGGACTGTTTGTTATTCATTACCTGACTGACCTATAACAAATAACTGATTGGAGAAGTGGAACTTGAACAATAACCATATTGTCTCAGTTTGTGAGCGCATAAGGTTAGCTACAGTAAGGTATTTTGCTTTAGAATTTAGAAAGGCAGACTTGGAAAGTGTTCAGAAAATAAAAGATAGCAGGAAGGCAAAAAAAAGAGCATGATACCGTAGATCTGGCTTTAAGCACAGCTATGCCATTGATTAGCTGTGGTACCTTGGTTAAGTTAACTCTCCAAGCTTTAGGTTCCTATGGGAATGTGGGAGGTAGGGGAGCAAGAGAAGGGCATGGAATGATCAATGGCATGGAATCACCTACTTCACAAGGTGGTTCTGACAAGTGAATGAGATGTCACTATGCGTCAATCGTTAAAACTTAGTAGGTATGCATTAATTGTTAGTTTTCTTTTACTTTCTACTTAGCTGCACTCACAAATGGGTTGAAAAGCTCTTAAAAACTAAAATTTGACCCTATAATGATGAATTATTTTAATAAAGTAAAAGGAGAGGTAGCTAAAGAAAATGATGCAGATGCACAGAGGTCTTTGGTGCTAACACATTAAAAACATGGAAAAACAAGAGTGTCGTCTGACCATATGAAATAGTAACTGAAACTACAAAACCATGTCAGGAAGGCCTGACCCAATAGGAATTAATTTTAGGTATAAGAAAAAGGCTATTTACATTTTCATTTTCATTAAGAAATCAATCAAGAAGGCCTCAAACTCCATGCACTGGGACAGATATTATTCTTTTTAAAATTATAATTAGGTGTTCAAAAGTTATAGAATATTAGGTACACATAAAAATGTGAATAGTGCCACAGGGTATAAAATGAAAAAAAAAATTTTGTAATGCTTACCAGACAACAAAGAAAGCCAACCCTCTAATTCCCACTTTGGTTTGTTTTTTTCTAACATCCAAACTGTCCATTAGGCTGGAAAGGGTCAAGTAGATATTGGCAGGAGGCAGCTGAGGATCTTAGTAAGAAAATTGTAAGAGAGCACTGAGATGCTTTAAATGATCTTGGGTCTCTTGGCCTAGACAAATTTTATGTCATGACATTGAGGGAAGCTGCAGAAGAGATTGCTGAACTACTTACTGCCTATAAGCTTTAGGGAATTCTGGGGAATAAAACATGAATAAGACATGCTAGATGCCTGGAAAAGGACATATGTTCCCTTTTTGTTGAAAGAGAAGGTGGATCTCCCAAGCTTTATAAAGGAGAGTTTCATCTTAATCCCAGGCAAGTTTCTAGAATATGTCACAAGAGTACTTAGAAGGGAACTAGTGGTCACAAAGAGTTTATAAAACCTTTTACCTTACAATACAGAATGAGCTCATTTTCTTTTTTCAAATGAGCTTAGTATATCAATGTAGATGGGTAAAGCAGAGAAACGCTATAGCAGTGTAGCTGAGGCCCAGCAATACATTGACAAATCATTTGTGATGTCCTTGAGAAAAGGTTGGGAGAATATATTGTATAATTTTTGAGTGGGCAAAAGGGTTTTTTGTTTTGGGTACTGGGGACTGAACTCAGGGGCACTTTACCACTGAGCTACATCCCCAGCCCTTTTTAAAATTTTTGAGATATGGTCTTGCTAAGTGGCCCAGGCTGGCCTCCAACTTGTGTTCCTCCTGCCTCAAGTCACTGGGACTATAGCCATGTGTCACCATGCCTGGCTTCTGAAAAGTGTAATTAAAGAAACATGGAATTACAAATGATGGCATTAATTAATGGCAATATGTGTGAAAAAACAAGACTTAAAAGCTTTTATTTGTTCTTTCAGCAAATACTTATTCAAAGTACCAGGTAGTGTGCCAGACACTGATAATATAGAAGATAACAAAAACATGATCTGTCCTCATGAAACTTAGACTATTGAAGGAAATATACATTAATCCAATTGTTTCACAAATTTATGTCCACAAACTGTGAAGAATCAAATAGTGCTAAGAGGGCTTGTAACAAGAGAAACTGACCTTGTCGGGGAAAGAAGATTTCTCTGAGGAGCTGACATGTGAACTAACTTCCCAAGGATATGGGAGGAAACTAAGGTGAAAGCAAGGGAGGGCAAATGGTAAGTCCACTGAGCCAGTGATATGATATGAAATGCCAATTTTAGTGTCAGGGAGTCCCTTTCCCTTCCCTTTGGCAGGGGTTAGGGCCAGAGTCAGGGTCAGGACTGGAATGGGGCTCACCTTGCTTGCTATCTGGGATTGTCAGTGTCCCTGGAGTTCAGGCCAAAGCAGCAGCCCTCTTTGTCAAGAAGGTGGTGTTAGAGCTGAGGAGATGGACCATGTGGTTGCAGACAGATCACGCAGAGAGAATGAGCAAACAAATCAATACTTGAGCTTAATGAGAGCCAGTTGGAAGAAAGGCTAGAATAAACTCCCTGGTGTTGAACTAAAAATGAAGACATCAGTATGAATTCATGGCTTTACATAAATGCATGTGTTTGTTGATAAGCATGTATATGCATACACTGTGAATATGTAAATATACATACACACATTTATTTCATAGCTCTGTCCACTGAGATAAATGACAGCACCTCAGTAACAATGAATACACCTAGGGCCTAGATCTTGGGCATTAACTACCATTCTCCATTAAAAGAAACTAGAGCTCTCTGGAGAAATGACTGATTCCAGGTGTTTTAGCTTTTTCATAACTATGACTAAAATGCCTGATGAGAATAATTTAGAGGAGTAAGTCTATTTGGAGCTCATAATTTTAGTCCATAGACAGCCAATTCCATTGCTCTGGGCCCAAAGTGAGCAGCACATCATGGGGGAAGAATCCAGCAGAGGAAAGCTTTATAACTAATCACAGTAAGGAAGTAGTGGGAGTTGGAAGGAAGAAGGAGCCACAGGAAAGATGCACCCTTCCAGGGCATGCCAGCAGTGACCCACCTCCTCTCTCTATGCCTCACTTGCCTATGGTTACCACCTGGTCAGTTTAGTCAAACTAGGATGGACTGATTAGCTTACAGCTCTCATAGCCCAATCACTTTACCTCTGAATATTCCTGCAGAAATACAGGAGCTTTCGGGGGACAGTTCATATCCAAAATTAACACCAGGGCTGGGACACAGAAAGCACAAGATAAGCCTAGAGTATCTTACTATGCCATAAAATAGTGTTCAAGATAATGGGAACATACCAAAAGGGCAGAGGAGCCAGATTTGAGCAGAAAACGATAACAGTGAATTATAATCCACTGAAATAAAACAAGATTCTGTTAGTATAAACTAAAATGTAGTTTAAAATGTGAATATGTAAGTGGGAGTGGGATGGGGTATAGTACAGTGGTAGATCACTTGCCTAGCTTGCACAAGGTCCTGGGTTTAATCAAAAGAGTAAAGACTGGGGGAGAAGAAAAAGCTTTACCTAACCAATGCCAACTAATAATGAAGGGGGAATGATGGAAACAGAACAATCAACATTTAGCAGCTATCAAAATAAAACTGGATTCAGAAAAGAATTGTCACCAGGTACCAAAACTAGTGGGTGAAAGTTTAATGAGGAATAGAATATTTACTTAGTTTCAAAGTATTTTCCACCAAGTACTTTGTAATTGCTAACTGCAAAACATTTATCAATTAACTTGACATTAGAGAAACTTTGCAGCCACTATCTTAATTTCAACCAGTCAGGTGCAAATAAATACCATGTGCCTGCTGGTGTGAGGCACCAGGAACACATTGCTTTGTGGTATGCCTTGCCAGAGGTGTACCACATACCATATACTGGACCCACCAAACCCACCTAAATCAAGGTTCATGGTACAAAGTAATTAGCCTGTACTCTTTAAGTCAAGGTCATTTGCAAGAGACAAAGGAGATATGAAAGCAAAGTGCAACTTATGGTCCTGAATTTATGAAGAACTTTATTAGGATAATAATAAATGAAATTTGAATGGGTTCTATGGATTATATGTTAAAATTGTAACATTGTTACTTTCCCAATTTTAAAGGTTGTACTGTGATTATGTAGGAGAGTATCTGCTTTTATGAAATATACACTGAAATACTAAAGGGTAGTAGGGGAGGATGTCTGCAAATTAATCTCAGCTGGTTCAGAAAGATGCAGTGAATAATAAGGCAATGTGATTAAATGTTAAGCAACAGGGAGGCGGGGTGAAGTGTGTATGGCAGTTCTTTGTGCTTACCTACAACTTTTCTTGAGTATGAAAGTATTTCAAAATCAAAAGTTAAAAATGTTAATACAGATCAACAGGGAGAAAAAACCAACATGATCTCACAGAACACTAATGCTAGTCTAGGCAGAATGTGGCTGCATGGGTCAATACTCACTGGAACATGGGACTTGGCTTTTAGAAGTTAGGGTGACCAGATCACATAGAGGAACAGCTAAGGGGCCCGAAGATGCTTTACCCTGAAAAAGAAAAAACCTAGAGGATAGGAAGCAGCTCACTTGCATCTTCCATTCTCCAAAGGGTGTCTGGGACAGAGATGGCAGACTTGCCACAGGGAGATAGACTGCTCTTCAGTATGAGGAAAAGCTCTTTACCAGTGAAAGTGAGAAAGATGATATATAGATGATGACAGATAGATGATAGATAGATGATAGATAGATAGATAGATAGATAGATAGATAGATAGATAGAATGAATGAATTATCTTAGGAGTTCCCTAACAGAGATTATGTTCTAATAGAGACTGGGCAACCAATTCTCAAGGATGCCAGAGAGAGATTTCATGAATCAGATAAATTACCATGAAGATCCTTCCAATGAAGTTTATGATTTTCTGTCATCTTTAGGTATTGGGAATTCAAGCACTTTGGAAATAAAATGTTGTGGTTGGAGTGGGATGAACATTCCCTGTTGCTCACAAGGTACATAAAGCATCTTGCTCTCACACAGGCTATTTCAATATAATCTTTAGGAATTTGGAAAATTCATTCATTCCCTATAAATGAGCTGGTCACTGGGTAAATGTCAAAATGCTTTTATTTAAGAAAATTCATTCACCAACATGAAAACATGGCATGAGAAAACAGAAACAAAAACTTAAAGAGAAAATGGCAAAAATTGAAATATTCAGCAGTTCAGGACAATACATCTTCTTCAAATGCTGTGAGCTTGCCTGCTCAGAAACTTTGCTCTGGTAATTCTCACTCTTCATTAAAAAGTGAACACTTTTTTTTATCTAATACTTCCATGAGCTCACTATACAGAGCATTCATCTAGAAAAGAAAATAGCAAATAAATTTCTTGAGAAGAAAAGGAAATTTGGGAAAGTTCCATTGTGATACCACAGAATTCTAACTCTTATCTTCTGCCATCCAAGGATCCATTTGTGGGAGCAAATACAGTCCTCTATTAAGGTAGAGGATCCAAATGCATTAGATCTGTTTAATTAGGAACAGGCTAAGGTGCTCAAAACAGAAAAGATTCTTTTCTCTTTCTTTTGTGGTACTGGGGATTGAACCCAGGGGCACTCTACCACTGAACTATATCCCTAGCCATAGATATATATTGAGATGGTCTCCCTAAGTTTCTCATGCTGGCCTCAAACTTGAGATCTTCTCATTTCAGACTCCTAATTAGCTGGGATCATAGGTGTATGCCATTGTGCCTGGGATTCTTTGCTCTTATTTGGAAACAAGGATTTTTCTCCACTGAACCTCTCCTGTTTAGCTAATGGCCCAGTTGCCGGTAACTGAAAATAGTTCCTGGAGGAAATGCCTATTTGAACAGCCATTGCTTTGAGCAGAGGCCCGTCCTTCCCCGCATGCACTGGCATTGACAGTGACGCATCTTTCCAGAGCTCACTCTTGGCAGTCTTCTTAATTAGATTCTATTTGCTATCCCTAAGTTTCCTCCTGTTCTCCATCTTTCCTGGTTTTTGCTCTAAGAGTTTATTGTGTACAGTCCCCTAATTCCTGAAGTTATATGAAACCACTGAGAGGAAAAATGATTAATATCCTTGCCTAGCCAAGTAAGGTCATTGGGTCCTTATGGAGAGCCCAGCTAAACACTCTCTCCCCCGTAAGTCATGCTACCTTAGCCCCTTCCCTCCTCACCTGAGTCTCATAGTTTCCCTTGAGGGAGCCAAGGTGATGAAGGAAACGCAACGCCAGGCCACACCACTTTTCAGCAGACACATACTTGCTCCTGTTAAACATAAGTATTCCGGTATTCCAGGATTTGGTCATCAGCCAGAGAATCTCTATTTCTGGGTAGCCTTCCTGAAATCAAGAACAGTGGGTGTTCTACAGTTATTACTGTCACAACTCATTGTAGCTCTTCCTGTATCAATGCTGTGTCTCATTATTTTAAACAGTGAATGTTCTGCTAGCACGAAGGAAAGCCTGTGCTCTGGGCAGTAGGAGAGCAACTTGAAGTCTATCAGCTGTAGAATGTTCCCTAGCAACATTTCATGAAGTGAAACATAAATGGAAAAGGCAATGAGGTCCTCTTCGACTGAAAAAGAATTAGAGACAAATTCCTGGTCTCCCTGAATTAGGATACAGAGGAAAAACCTATTTCCTGTTTGGGGCTTCCCTTGATGCTGTCCTCTGTCAATTGTCTCCCCAATTCCTACCTCCACATTTTAGAGTTTGTCAAGAAGTAATTTTCCCAAGGTTCTCAATTTCTACTCATGGAATAGACATGATATTAATTTTTACTACTGAGATATGAACAAAGGGCACATTTCTATGATGGTCCTTTAGCCTTATCAGTCACCTTTACCATGACTAACCACAGGATTATATTACCTTCTTCACGGAACTTTTCAATAGTGAGAAGGATTAGTCCCAAGGTGGAGCATAAAAAGAGCATTCATGTTAAAGTCCTTCATCTGCACAAAAGGTCTCAGGCCCCTGAGGGGGAGATGTGACAGAACACTTGGGCAACAGCTTCTTCAGTATCAAGGATGTTGTCTCAGTTGTCATTCATTCATTTGGATCCATAAAAAAATTACCATGCATAAGAAACATTTTGACAATGAGGGCACTGTGAGGAATAAGACAATGCTCTTATCACAAAGGACACAATGCCTTTGGAGAGGCAAGGCATCCATATATATAAAGATAGCTTAACTGCTGAGGATATAGCTCAGTGGTAGAGTGTGAGGCATTGGGATTTAATTTCCAGTACTGAAAAAAAATGACTTCGCATAGCATGTAACTGAGGATTAGACAGAGTGACAAAGTTATTTATTCTCTAGTTCATTAAGAGATGACTGCTAGGATAGCTCAGTCAGAGGTGACCTAGTCTCTACCTGAAATCTTTCTCTCTGTTCTTGTCCAATTGGCAAACTTCTACTTATTCTTCAAATTCACAAGCAGAATTATTTCTCTGTTCCCACAGTAAGCTTTCTCGATACCATTCCTCTAGTACAAATTACATCACAATATTTTAACACATTGTCTCATATATATATATATATATATATATATATATATATATATATATATCTCCTCCAGACTGTTGAGTTCCTTGGAGTAGAGGGGATTATTTTTGTTCCGTTTTTGTATCTCCAGAGTCCTACACTATGCCTGGCACATAATGGAAGCACACAAAAATTTTCTTAATGAATTAGTGAATGAACAAATGGTTAAATTTCCAGTTAAATGTGAATTCTTAAGTGAGTTTTTTCCTGACTCTCCACAATTTCTTGCTCAAATCTCTTTGCTCATAGTTCCACAAAAGTACTTCTAACACTGTCTTATTGTCTGTCTCCACCACTAACAGGCAAAATGTCATTCAACTTTGTGTATTCACAGCTTGGTCCAGTGATAGAGTATGAATGTTGTCATTTTAACCAAATGAATGAAAAAAAAAGTGACCAAACAAACATGATCTAAGGGTAGATGAGCCAGATAGAGATATGCAGAGATCATATGAAATGTCCAGAATAAGCAAATCCATAGAGACAGAAAGTAGATCAGTGGTAGCCAGGGGCTGGGGGAGGGAAGAATGAGGGAATGTCTGCTAATGGGTACAGCATTTCCTTTTGGAGTGATAAAAATGTTCTGGAATTTGATAATGGTGATAGTTGTACAATTCTGTGAACAACATCCACTGAATTGCATACTTTTTTTTGTACCAGGGACTGAACTCAGGAGCACTTGACCACTGAGCAACATCCCCAGACCTATTTTATATTTTTTTTAGAGACAGGGTCTCATAGAGTTTCTTAGTGCCTCACTTTTGCTGAGGCTTGCTTTGAACTCGTGATCTTCCTGCCCCCACCTCCTGAGCTGCTGGGATGACAGGCGTGTACCACTGTACCCAGCTTGAATTGTGTACTTTGACATAGTGAGTTTTATGATATATAAAATTAAATATCAACAACAAATAAAAATATAGATTCACAGAAAAAGAAAAGGTTGTTTCAAATGGGCAGAAGAGAATAAAGACTTGTATTTGAGAGCAAGTTCTGTTCTTGTATTTGAGAGCAAGCATAATATGGTCTGGCCTAAGCAGACAATTTATGTAGAGTAATTAATGGGGAAGGAGACTCAAGTGTAGGATGGGCTTTTTAAGCATTTCCTACATGCTCTTCCTCAGAACATTAGTGTCATCAGAAATGTTAACAGATGGTCTATGAATACAAGGTTCTTAGTCAAATAAGTTTTGGAAATGCTGTGTTCTATATATCATCCTCTTGCAACATTATAATGCATATTAATTCATTGAACATTTAAGGAAGTTTTACAGTAAAGAAACCATGTTACTTTTTTTTTTTTTTGGTACCAGGGATTGAACCCAGGGGTGCTTAGCCACTGTGCCTTATCTCCAGCCTTATTTATTAATTTTATTTAGAGACAGGGTCTCACTAAGTTGCTTAGGGTCTCACTAAGTTCCTGGGGCTAGCTTTGAACTTGTGATCCTTCTGCTTCAGCTTCCCAAGCCTCTGGGATTACAGGTATGTGCCACCATACCCAGCCCATGTTACTTTTTTAATCTTGGTAAGAAGGATTAATATCCTGTGAGGTAGAGTGCAAGAGGTTTTGCATTATAAGCCATGGGATTTGGAATTATTCTGTTGCCAGTGGAAAGGCACTGAAACATTTTGGGAAGAAAGTGATATAATGAAACTGTAGTTTTAATAAGATCAAGATGCCAGTGGTGTTTAGAAAAGACTGGAGTGTGAAAAAACACAGACAGGAAGACTTGGGGGTGTGTATGTGTTTGCTTCCTTGCTTTTTTTGCAGTGCTGTGGGTCTAACTCAGGGCTTTCCAAATGTCAGCAAGCATTCTAACACTAAGCTACCCCAAAGCCCAAGATTTGTTTAAAGGGGATAGTAAGAGTCTAAGAATAAAGTGTTGGGGGTCAAAGTAAAACAGTGACAATGAAAAGATGTTAAGAAACATTCTAAAGAGAGAATCAGTAGAACTTGGGAACCAATTTGATATAGGAAATAAAAGTTAGGTCAATTGAAATGGCTCTAGGGCTGGGGTTGTGGCTCAGTGATAGAGTGCTTGCCTCACATGCATGGAACACTGGTTTTGATCCTTAGCACCACATAAATAAATAAAATAAAGGCATTGTGTCCATCTACAACTAAATTTATTTACTTATTTATTTATTTTAGTTACACACGGACACAATATCTTTATTTTGTTTATTTATTTTTATGTGGTGCTGAGGATCAAACCCAGGGTCTTACACTTGTGAAGTGAGTGCTCTACACAGAGCTACAACCCCAGCCCTACAATTATTTTTTTAGCTACACATGACAGTACAATGATCTTGACAATTCATACATTTGAATAGTTTTTTTTAAAAAAAGAAAGAAAATGGCTCTAAAATACAAAGTTTCAGAGAATACTGGTAATATTAAAAGAAAAGATGGCAACAAAGTAGAACAAATTGAAAAAAAAAGAAAAAAAGATGGAAGGAAATATTTCTGGGAATAAGGGATCAAGATAGTGATAAGTTCTATTTTCAATACATAGGGTGTGAGGTAATGACCTATTAGCAGTCATTCCCCATTCCTTCCTTCTCCAGCGCCTGGCTACCACTAATCTACTGTCTGTTTATATGAATTTGCCTATTCTGGGCATTTTATGTAATCTCTGTGTATCTCTATCCTACTCATACCATGTAGGCATGTACTTGGATTCAGGTAATAAAGCATATCAATTCACTTAAAAGACAAAAGTATGGAATATAGAAAAGAGGATAGACAATATTGGGAATGTTCGTAGTTGGGTGGGAAGAGGGAAACAACAACTCAGAGAAGTGGTGAGAAAATGCAAGACAAGGGAAAACAAGAGCTGTGATAAGGAAGCAATGGTCAATAATGAAGACTAGGGACCATCATATTTGTCTATAAGTGGGTAGTTATTTGCCTTGTAAAGTGTGGTTAACAGTGCAGAATGAGGGAAAGAGTAGCTCAAGATTAAGACAGACAGATTGGCAGGACCTCATAGGCTACGTTTAGGACTTTGGTCTTTGTTTGGAGAGCAATGGGAAATTACAAAAGAGGATAAAGTGGGGCTGGTGTTGTGGCTCAGCAGTAGCATGCTCGCCTCGCACGTGCAAGGCCCTGGGTTCGATCTTAAGCATCACATTAAAAAAATAAACTATTGTGTACAACTGTAAAAAAATAAATATTTTTTAAAAAGAGGATAAAGTAAGGTCACACCAATTTAAATTTTGAAAATTTAAATGATCCCCCTGGTTGCTGGATGAATAAAAGCTTAGAAGCAAGCAAGAGTAGATATAAGACCAGACAAAAGATTCCTGTAGTACCCGAGATAAAACAAGATAACTTGAACTAGTTGTGGATGTTGGAAGATGAGAAGAAGTAGATGAACTGAAGAAATATTTATAGAAGATAGAATTGACAGATCTTGGTGATAAATTAGAAATGGGAGTAAAGGAGGCATGAGGATGACTTCTGGATGCTTGGCTTTGGCAAGTGAGAGGAATGATGGTGCCATTCAATGGCTTAGGGACCACTGGAATTTTATTTCAATTTGCATTAGCTACCCTCATGTCTTGCATTGCTCAAGATAATTGTTAATCCTCAATAAAGAAATGCATCTCTTCAGTTACTCACCTCAAAGCAACATGGAGTTGCCAATGTGAAATACACATTCCTGCCAGTGAATTTGCTCTGATGATTTTTGGAGGCTCAGATTTGAAATCAGTTATCTCTGTCCTCAACAACTTTACATATTGGCAGTCATGCAAATCTCTAACTGAATTGTAGATATTTTAGAGCACAAATGCCCATCTTTTTAGGCATAGATTCCCCAAAGTGAATATTGTATATATCAACTTTACTGAGATAAAATTTACATACCATACAGTTTACCTACTTAAAAGTATACACTTCAATTGTCAGTATATTCATGGAGTTCTGCCACCATGACTACAATCAATTTCTGAATATTTTCATCACTCCCAAAGGAAATTTTTGTGCCCATTAACTCCTTCCTCACCCCCCCCCAATACAATCCCCCTCAAGCCCAGGGAAACCACTAATCTAATTTTTGTGTCATATATCAGTATATTCTGGAAATTTAAGATTAACCAAGTCAGACAGTACGTGGTCTCTTTTACAGGCATCTTTCACTTAGCATACACACACACACATTTTTTTTACAGCTGAGGATTGGATTCAGGGCCTCATGCATGCTGGGCAATTTCTCTGCTACTGAGCTAAATCCCTATCCCAGCATAATGTGTTTGGGGTTTACCATGTTATAGTGTATGTCTGAACTTCATTCCTTTTATAGTCAAAGGATGTACCACTACATAGAAATACCACATTTTGTTTATCCATTCATTGATGGATAGACATTTAAGTTGTTTCCATTTTGGGCCATATGAATACATCTGCTATGAATATTTATATGAGTCTTTATACATATGTTTTCTTTTTTTTAGAGAGAGTGAGAGAGAGAGGGGGACAGAGAGAGAGAGAGAGAGAGAGAGAGAGAATTTTTAATATTTATTTATTTTTTCTTAGTTCTCGGCAGACACAACATCTCTGTTTGTATGTGGTGCTGAGGATCGAACCCGGGCCGCACGCACGCTAGGCGAGCACGCTACCGCTTGAGCCACATCCCCAGCCCTATACATATGTTTTCACATTTCTCTTGGGTATATGAGTGAGAGTGGAATTTTTTTCTTTCTTTTTTATTGTTTTGGTGATACTGGGGATGGAACCCAGATCCTCATGCATGCTAGTCAAGTGCTCTACCTCTGAGCTACAACCCACAACTCTTTTATTTTGAGACTGAGTCCACTAGAATTGCCTAGGCTGATGTAGAAATTGGGATCCTCCTGCCTCAGCCTCTGGAGTAGCTGGGATTATAGGTGTGCACCACTGTACCTGGTAAGGGCCACATGGTAGTTATGTATAACCTTCTGAGGAACCATCAGGCTATTTTTCAAAGTATCTGTACCATACCATTTTACAATAACAGACACTATGTGAGGGTACCAATTTCTTGTCAACACTTTTTTACTATCTTTTAAATTATAGCTTATATCTTACTGGGTGTTAAGGGGTAGTCCATGTTCAATATCATTAGTTATCAGAGATACACAAATAAAAATCATATCTTATATGCTTATTGGCCATTTGGATACTTTCTTTGGAGAAATGTCAAGTCAAATGCTTTGCTCACTAAAAAATAAATAAATAAATAAATAAATAAATAGTTGTCTTTCAGAGTTGTCAGAATTCCTTTTTGTTTCTTTTATGTGGTACTGGGCATGGAACCCAGGGCCTTTTGCATGCTTAGACAAATACTCTATCATTGAGCCACATCCCAGCCCATAAGAGTTCTTTATATATTCCAATAAAAAATCTCTTACTACACATGTGAGTTCCAAGATTTACTCCCATTCTTTGGGCTGCCTTATTACTTCCTCAATGGTGTCCTTTATAGAAAAAAATGTTTTAATTTTGCTGAAACCTAATTGATCTATTTTTTTCATTGCTTGTACTCATGGTGCCATATCTAAGAAACAATTGCCTAATCCAAGATCACAGAAGATTTAAGACTATGCTTCTAAGAGTTTGATTATTTTAGCTCTTACATTTAGGCCTTTGATTTACTCTTCTATATGGTGGGAAGTCAGGGTTCAAATTTCCTTCCTTTCCATGTAACTATCAATTTGTCTGAACACTATTTATTAAAAACACTATTACCAGGCTGAGGTTATAACTCAGCAGTAGAGTGCTTGCCTAGCACACCTGAGGCACTGGGTTCGATTATCAGCATCACATAAGAATAAATAAAATAAAGGTATTGTGTCCATCTATA
Organism: Urocitellus parryii; assembly: GCF_045843805.1. Lineage (NCBI taxonomy): Eukaryota > Metazoa > Chordata > Mammalia > Rodentia > Sciuridae > Urocitellus > Urocitellus parryii. Next base: position 75,338,967 of record NC_135547.1, read on the forward strand.
ACTATAAAAAAATTTAATAAAAAAACACTATCCCCCCCCATTGGATGGACTTGACAACTTTATGAAAAATGAACTGACTGGGGCTAGGGTTGTGGCTTAGTGGTAGATGCTTGCCTAGTACATGTGAGACACTAGGTTCAATCCTCAGCACCACATAAAAATAAATAAATAAAATAAAGGTATGTGTCCATCTACAACTAAAAATATTTTAAAAATCAACTAACTGCCACTGAGTGTGGTGGCATACACCTGTAATCCCAGTTACTCATGAGGCTGAGGCAGGAGGTTCTTGGTTGAGGCTAGCCTGAGCAATTCATTAAGACCCTATCTCAAAATAAAATATAAAAAATAGGGATATAGCTCACTTTTAGCATAGTTGCCTAGCACATACAAGGTCCTAGGTTCAATCCCTAGTAACACACACTCATACACACAAATCAATTGACAATAAATTTGAGGGGTGGGGTTGTGGCTCAGTGGTAGAGCACTTGCCTATCATACGTGAGGCACTGGGTTCAATCCTCAGCACCACATAAAAATAAATGAATAAAATAAAGTTATAATGTCTATCTACAACTAAAAATATTTTTTAAAAAGAAAATATTAAAAAATAAATTTGAGTGTTTCTGCATTCTTTATTCTATCTCATTGATTTATATGCATATCCTCATGTCAGGATCATACTCTTTTTATGTATGATGGAGGGATTATTGGGGGTAGAATCCAGAGGAGCTCTATGACTGAGCTACATGCCCAGCCCTTTTATAAAAAACTTTGAGATAAGAGTCTCATTAAGTTTCTGAAGCTGGTCTTGGATTTGTAATTCTCCTGCCTCAGCCTCCCAAGTAGCTGGGACTATCTCTTTTTTTTTTTTTTTAAGAGAGAGAGAATTTTTTAAATATTGATTTTTCAGTTTTTCGGCGGACACAACATCTTTGTTTGTATGTGGTGCTGAGGATCCAACCTGGGCCACACACATGCCAGGCAAGTGCGCTATTGCTTGAGCCACATCCCCAGCCCCAAGGGACTATCTCTTTTAATGACGTCTCTTAAACTCTCTGCCGCTGCTGCTAGCACATCTAGCTGTTAGGTTCCACTAATTGCACGAAGGTTTGCACTGTTTTCAATAATCCCCTGGGGCATAAATTGTTCCACACTCTGATCCAATGAGATTCAGGCCACTCTCAAGGGGTAGTTTTTTTGGTCTTGTGTATTAATTTTTTAAGTTAGTACGTTATAGTTATAGTTTTTGAGTCAAGTTTTTGTGGTTTGTTCTGACCCCTGTAGGTCACTTTTTAGCTCTTTCCATGATTCTCTGATAATCTAGCTGGGCTATGAGCTAGCTTCTTATTCAAATAGAGCCAATGCCTTCCTCTCATTGCTTACCACCAAAATATTCATTGGTTTCAAGAGCACCCTTTGGCTTGAACCTCTCCACACTATTTCAAGGAAAGTGAGATCTTTGGGGGAGAAGTTTGAAGCTTTCTGTTCTTATGGATTGGCTTTCCCCTTGGGAGAAATGTCTCAGCTGCTGCTCCAGAGCTTCAGGAGGTGGGGTGTAAATCCTTTTTCCTGACTGGCATCCTTATTTTAAAAGCAGGATGCTAGGTAGGGCAGTAGTATCTTCTAGGTTTACCTCTCTGGATGTGGAAACTTTTGCCTATGTGTGAGCTGGGGAAATGGCAACTGCAGCCAAAATATGCTTAATCTGACTTGCCTTGGGTAGGTATTCTGCCTTATGAGTGGAAGGAGGGTGGAGGAAGGGAGCCCTCATGCTTTTCTTGGCTACACTTTCTAGGAATTTAGCCTTTGTAATGTGATTTTCTTTTACCTTTTTTTTTTTTCATGGTGCTGGGGATTCACCCCGGAGCCTTGAACATTTTCAACAAGCAATCTATCACTATTCTAAATTCCTAGCCGTTTTTTAAAAAAATATTTTGAGACAGGGTCTTGCTAAGTTGCCCAGGCTAGCTTCGAATTCATGATCCTCCTGCCACAGACTCCTGAGTAGTTGAAATTACAGGTTTGTGCCACCCTGCCTGACTCTAATGTGATTTTTAATTTAAATGTTGTGGATATTTTATCCAAATTTAGAGCTTGTTTTAAAACCTTTTGTGGTAGCTTGAGTCATTTATTACTTTATGTAAATGAATCTTTTTCGTACTTTTTTGGGTGAAACCTCTTTATCCCATGATTAAAAACAATGTTTTCCTAGCTAGGTGCAGTGGCACACACCTGTAATCACAGTAGCTCAGGAGACTGAGGCAGGAGGATCACACGTTCAAAATCAGCCTCAGCAATTTAGTGGGGCCCTAGGCAACTTAGCAAGACTCTGTCTCAAAATAAAAAATAAAAAAGGGACTGGGATGTGACTCAGTGGTTAAGTTCCCCTGGGATCAATCCTCAGTACCAAAAAAATAAAAATAAAAAATAATAAAAATTTTAAAAGGCCATCCTTACCTCAGTGATTTAATATATACCCCTTATTGAATACTAAATTCTCATAGTTATGTGAACATTCTCTTGGGCATTATCTTCTCCTACTAATCTATTTGTGGATGTTTATAATAATATTACATGTTAATATCACTTTATAAACAAATATTTGATAGGGTGTGTACCATCAAGCCAAGCAAAACTTTATTGGTTGTTATGGCTCATCTTTTTGTTTTGCAGAAAATTTTAGAATCACTTTATTAAGTTTAATTTAAAAAATCTCACTGAGGGCTGGGGTTGTGGCTCAGTGGTAGAGTACCCACCTAGCACAGGTGAGGCACTGGGTTTGATCCTCAGCACCACATAAAAATAAATAAAATTTAAAAAAATAAATAAAAAATAAAAATAAAGGCATTGTGTTCACCTACAACTAAAAAAAAATATTAAAAAAAATCCCATTGAGGGCTGTAGCTGTAGCTCAGTGGTAGAGTGCTTGCCACACATGTGTGAGGCACTGGGTCCAATCCTCAGCACCACATAAAAATAAGCAAATAAAGATATCATGTCCATCTTTTAAAAAATCCCAATGAGAATTTTATCTTGATTGAATTTATTGCACCGAATTTAGGGAAATTGACTCTATAATATTGAGGCTTCTTATCCAAGATTGTGGATATATTCCCATTTGTTTGAGACCTATGCCTTTTAATTTTTTTTTATTAATGCATGATAGTTGTACATAATATTAGGGACCAACGCCTTTTTTAAAGCAGAAAAGATCATTGAAAGATATCCAAAAACATATTTCCTCAACCTTATTCATCAATTCAGTCCTCTTCTATCTCCTGGACTACTTTCCTGTCTCTTCCTCATTTTCAATCTCTGTTTTTAGAAAAGAGGACAGGTGAGTAGATAGGTACAGGGGCAGAGGTTATCATTGAAATATTGGTTAATGAGGAATCTTATACTTTATGTCCTTGATCTTCTGAATTAAAAAGATATGCTGGGTATAGGGCACACACCTGTAATCCCAGCTATTCAAGAAGCTGAGGCAGGAGGATTGCAGGTTTGAGGCCAGCCTGGACAACTTAACAAGACCCTGTTCAAAATAAAATAAAAATGTTTGGGGATGTAGCTCAGCAGTAGAGCGCTTATATAGATATGTGAGGTCCTGTGCTTCATCCCCAGCAGTGCGTGCGAGCACACAGCATGCGCACATACACACACACACACACACACACGCAGATACAAGAACATCTAATGAGGAATGAGTAAGGTATAAAATTTTTATAAGAATAGATTAGATTTGAATCAGCTACTTGAGTTTTCCAAAAGGTTGACAGGAATGCAAGTTCTTTTTTTTTTTGTTTTTTGGTACTGGGGATTGAACCCAGGGGTGTATAACCACTGAGCCACATCTCTAGCCCTTTTATATTTTATTTTTAGACAGGATCTCTCCAAGTTGCTCAGAACCTCACTAAATTGCTGAGGCTGGTTTTGGAGCTTGGATCCTCCTGCCCCAGCCTCCCAAGCCATTGGGATTATAGATGTAAGACACCAAGCCCAGCAAGGAATGCAAGTATTTTGGAAGAGCAGTGAGAATCCATTGAAAGCTTAACAACATGAATCTGTACTGAGCTAGATCTGAATGGTTCTGTGTTTTTCTTCTTTAGTTATTGTGCTGTTCAAGACCAGGGGCAGAAGAACTGATGGTGTTCAGTCACTAGATTTGAAAAAAAAAAAAAAGGAAGACCAGGTATAACTAAAAAAACAAACAAACAAACAAACAAAAAAACAAAAGAGTAGGGGTGGGGGAAGGGGGAAAGAGAGAGGAAAAGTGTGTAATCAGATTGGATTGTATGAGAGTGAGAAGAGTTATTTGAGATCCAAATGAGAGCCAATAATGTATGTGGGGGAAGTGTGAGAGAGAGTATGGTCAGTAGAAAAACTCTGAGGTAAAAAATGAAGGTGAAGCCAGGTGTAGTGGTGCATGCCTGTAATCCCAGTGGCTTAGGAGGCTGAGACAGAAGGATCACAACTTCAAAGCCAAGTTCAGCAATTTAGCAAGTCCCTAAGCAATTTAGCAAGATCCTGTCTCAAAATAAAATTATATAAAGGGCTGGGGATGTGGCTCAATGGTTAAGTGCCCCTGGGTTCAATTCCTGGTATCAAAAAAAAAAAAAAAAGAAAGAAAGAAAAAAGAAACTACAAGGTGGAATAATTGCTAAGGTGGATGCCAAAGTCACTTAGGATAAAAAAATAATGATGAAATTTCCAAGGAAGGAAAGAAAATGTGCCCATGATGTTCCAGTCCATGACAACACTGGTAATTAAGAGAGAGAAGACAGATTTTAAGTGAAGAGAGAAGTGGAAGACAGGTGTGATATAAACAAAATACACAGTGATACTGAGAGCAAAGGTCCAGGTAATCGAGTCTCTTCTGCTGAGAAAAAAAGGAGTTGTAGTGAGGGACATGTTTTCTTGAAGGAAGATCCTGCTTCAATCTGAGAGGAAGCAGGGAGAGGAGAAGATGAAGTCTGATGATTAAGAGAATATTAAGTACTGTCTGGAAAATCCCTGTCTTGTTTTTTGGGTTGGATGAAGTTAAGGATAGTCTCAAGATCAGGGAAATATGGAGTTCTGTTCTGAGGAGATACATTTGATAAGGATGCAAAGGAAAAACTGATGAAGAAAGAGCAAAAGAGCAATGAGGAAACTAACTATAGAAATCTAGAAGAAACACAATATCAAAGTCTGAATCAAAGATGCCTTTGCATGAGCCTCAATTCCGGCCTCAGGGAGATGTGAGGCTTGGAGAAAGTAAGATTTAGATGAAAGAGAAGATTTAAATGAGATCCAGGGGCTCATAACATAACAAGAAAATGTCTATGTCTCAAAAAAAATTACTCATTACACTAAGAACTGGCAAGATCTCAAATTAAATTAAAAAGACAAACAATTAATACTAAAATGAGAAGAAAGAAATGTTACAGTATCTGACAAAGATTTTTTTCCCATCACTTTTATAAATGGTAAAATACACATAACATAATGTTTACCACCTTAAACTTTTTTTTGGTACTAGAAATTGAACCCAAGGGTACTCTACCACTGAGCTACATCTCCAACTCTTTTATTTTTGAGATAGGGTCTCGCTGAGTTGCTTAGGGCCTTGCTAAGTTGCTGAGGATGGCTTTGAACTTGCAATCTTCTGTCTCAGCCTCCTGAATTATAGGTGTGTACTATCACACCCAGCTTAAATATTTTTTGGGAGGGGGGTACCAGGGATTGAACCCAGTGGTCCCAGTGGTGCTTAACCACTGAGCCATATCCCATCCCTGTTTTATATTTTATTTAGAGACAGGGTCTTGCTGAGTTGCTTAGGACCTTGCTAAGTTGCTAAGCCTGGCTTTGAACACATGATCCTTCTGACTGAGCCTCCCAAGCTGCTGGGATTACAAGCATGCAGTACTGTGCCTGGCTTAAGTCATTTTTAAGTGTATAGTTCATAATCATGCTGTTATGCGACTATCACCAACATCCATCCATCCATCCATCCACAGAACTGGAATCTTGCAAAATGTAACTCTGTACTTATTAAACAATACCCCTTCTCAGTCCCTAGCAACCGCCACTCTATTTTTCCATCTCCATGAATTTAACCACTTGGTACTTCACATAAGTGGAATCATACAGTATTTGTCCTTTTGTGACACATACCAACTTGATGAATCTTTTAGAGAATTACGCTGAGTGGAAAAAGCCAATCTCAAAAGGTTTTGTATTGTACTATTCCAAATCTCAAGATATACTTTATGATTCTATTTATATAACATTCGAGAAATGACATGATTATGGAAACTGGTAACAGATTAGTGGTTGCCAGTATTTAAGGAAAGGCTTGGAGTGGGGAGTGGCTATAGCAAGGCAACATGAAGAATCACTGTGGTGATGAAAATGTTCTGTGTCTTGACTATAACAATGCCGCCATCCTTGTTGTGATATTGTATAACAGAGTTTTGTTAAGATGCTACCATTGCGGGAAGCTGCATAAAGAGTACACAGAATCTGGGGCTGCAATTGTCAGTGGTAGAGCACTTGCCTAGCATGGGTGAGGCACTGGATTTGATCCTTAGCACCACATGAAAATAAACAAAGGCATAAAAAAGAGTGCACAGAACCTCTGTTATTTCTTGTAAGTGCATGTGAATCTATAATTATTTCAGAATAACAATTTAATTTAAAAAAGCTGAACAACCTACTACCTTTTAAAAGTAATCTAGAACATGAACCTACTGAAGAGTACGTAGGACTGCATGCTTAAATGTGTGTGACCCGCCCCAGGTTTTTTCATTGGCAGTAGCTTCTCAATATCAATCTGAGCCTCTCCTTTGAAATAAAATTTCCTAGCAAGAACTGGTAAAGGTGTGTGTTCTATTGGAAAGAGCCCTATAATTGAGGAACAATGGGCTGGATATTTATGTCCCTCCATTCATATGTTAAAATTCTACTTTAAGGTAATGGTATTAGTAGGTTGGGCCAATGAAAGGTGATAAGGTAGTGAAGGGTGCAGTGATCATTCATTAGGATTAGTGCCCTTATAAATTAGACCCCAGAGAGGTCCCTTACCCTTTCTGCAAGATGAGGTTATAATGAGAAGATGGCCCATCTATGAGGAAGCAGGCTCTTACTGGAGACCAAATCAGTGGACTTTCTAGCCTCCAGCTTGGACTTTCTAGCCTCCAGAATTGGGATAGTAAATTTCTGTTATTTATATGTCATCCAGTCTATGGTATTTTGTTAGAGTGCCTCCATCTAAGATATGAGGTCAGAAGACCTGGGTTCCATTCCTAACTCTTATTCATCAGCCATAAATGACCTTAGCCAAATGATAACCTGACTTTTATGAATCTTAAAATTTTCCTCATTTGTAAATTAAGGATAATAGCAGCACTATCTACTTTATAGAATTGCTGTGGGGGGTTATATGAGATAATGGATGTAAGAGTGCTTTATAAACTGTAATGCATGACGCTGTGAGATGGGAGGATTTATGTTTATGTAATAGGCATTCTACCAGTGTATGGAGGCACTTGATAAAGGTTATCTGCTCAATAAATTATTAATGCATGACTAGTCATTTAAAAAGTCAACTAAACAAAAGCAGAATTTTCTTTGCAGCATTTAAAACAAAGGAGATACATAGCACATTCAATCATACAGGAGAAAGCAACATGCACAAGGTAAAGAGCCAAGAAGGTTATTAAATTAATCTCTATTAAAAAGCTAACTATCCAGTCATGTTTCAAGGCATGAACAATAATAGATGGGAAACTCATCAGAAAAACAGAAAACAGTAATAAGCTTAGCCAACCTGAGTCAGAGAACTTGCATCTGTAATAAGACTGAATAAAAGTGGCAAAACCAAAATGCTTAGAGAATTTTTGGCCTCACATAGAGACTATGGAAATTAATCAATGTGGAGTTAAAGCACAATCTAATTTTAATTTTTATTAGTTACTATGGCAAACACACTGGAAGGTCCAAATGAAGTTCACAGTTTAGCAATGGAATTTTCTCTTTGTCCCAAAAGATAGTAAAATTTTTTAAAAAGTTTCAATAGTGAAGTTTAAAAAAAAACTTAAATTCACAAGACCATAATTACACAGCTCCAGGAAAATTTTAGTCTTCTTTAGTCAGTGCGAATTTGTACCAGGTTTTCAACATGCTATACTATTCCACCATCTGTTGTGATTTGCAGGTATTTACTTGTATATGAAGAACAGTTGAGCCCAGAGCACTCAATATCCTTAGATATTAACATGGATACAAATAATGACTTTCTGACTTTAATCTAACCTTCTTTTAATGTTTTATAGCTCCCTTATAATAACAGTACCACCTTACATGTCAAATTAAAGTTTACAACACATATAGTATTTCCATTGATTCTTACAACTCTAGTGTGGGACAGTGAGAGTAGGTACTATTTCCATTTTACAAGTGAGAAAACTCAAGTCCAACAAGAGAGGAATATACCCATTATGCAAAACCAAACAAAACCCCGGTTAGACCCTTACCTCACACCATAAACAAAAATTAACTCAAAATGTATCATAGAGCTATACTTAAAGGCTAAAAATATAAATACAATAACACATAAGAGAAAATATTCACAAACTTGGGTTAGGCAAGGATTTCTTAGCATGACCAAAACCACTATCTATAAGAGAGAAAAATAGATAAGTTAGACTTCATTAAAATTCAAACAAATGATACCATTAACAAAATGAAGAGATTGAGAGAAAATATTTACAAATCATATATCCTATAAAGGACTTATATCTAGTCTACGTTAAGAACTCTTGCAATTCAGGTCCTTGGCCCATTTATTGATTGAACAGACACTTCTCAGAGGAGGACATACAATCAATCAACAAGTACATGAAAAAATGCTCACCATCGCTAGCAGTCAGAGAAATGCAAATCAAAACTACCCTAAGATACCATCTCACTCCAGTAAGACTGGCAGCCATTAGGAAGTCAAACAACAATAAGTGCTGGAGAGGATGTGGGGAAAAGGGCACTCTTGTTCATTGCTGGTGGGACTGCAAATTGGTGCAGCCAATTTGGAAAGCAGTATGGAGATTTCTCGGAAAGCTGGGAATGGAACCACCATTCGACCCAGCTATTCCCCTTCTCGGTCTATTCCCTAAAGCCCTAACAAGAGCATGCTACAGGGACACTGCTACATCGATGTTCATAGCAGCTCAATTCACGATAGCAAGACTGTGGAACCAGCCTAGATGCCCTTCAATAGATGAATGGATAAAAAAAAATGTGGCATTTATATACTATGGAGTATTATTCTGCATTAAAAAATGACAAAATCATAGAATTTGGAGGAAAATGGATGGCATTAGAGCAGATTATGCTAAGTGAAGCTAGCCAATCTTTAAAAAACAAATACCAAATGACTCCTTTGATATAAGGGGAGTAAACAAGGACAGGGTAGGGACGAAGAGCTTGAGAAGAAGATTTACATTAAACAGGGATGAGAGGTGGGAGGGAAAGGGAGTGAGAAGGGAAATTGCATGGAAATGGAAGGCGATCCTCAGGGTTATACAAAATGTCATATAAGAGGAAAGGAGGGGCAAGACAAGATAATACAAATGGAAGAAATGATTTACAGTAGAAGGGGTAGAGAAAGAAAAGGGGAGGGGAGGGGAGGGGAGGGGAGGGGAGGGGGGATAGTAGAGAATAGGACAGACAGCAGAATACATCAGACACTAGAAAGGCAATATGTCAAGCAATGGAAGGGAAACTGATATGATACAGCAATTTGTATATGGGGTAAAAGGGGGAGTTCATAATCCACGTGAATCAAACTGTGTAATACGATGTATTAAGAAATATGTAATGTTATGAACGACCAATAAAAAAAATAATTAAAAAAAAAAGAACTCTTGCAATTCAATAAAAAGATGACTTAGTTTTAAAAGCAGGAAAATAATTAGACATTTTCCCAAAGAAAATAAAAAGATCAATAAGTACATGAAAAATATGACCAACATCATTAGCCAACAAAAAACTATAAGTTAAATCACAATGAACTACCACTCCACACCCACTAGGATGGCTATAATAATAAAAGAGGGGAAATAACAATGCTGGTAAAGATGTAAGGAAATTATAACATTCATTTGCTGTTAGTGGGAATGTAAAATGGTGCCACCACTTTGGGAAACTGATTACAGCTCCTTGAGAAGTTAAACAGTGACCCCAGAAATTCTACTTCTAGGTATATAGCAAAGATAATTGAAATCATATGCTACACAAAGACTTGTATATGAATTAATAGCAGAAGCATTCATAATAGCCAAAAATTGGAAACAACTTCAATGTCTATCAATGAATAAATGGATAGGCAACATGTAGTATAACCATTCAACAGAATATTATTCAACCAAAGAAAAAGGAATGAAATACTGATAATGCTGCAACATGGATGAACCTCAAAAATATAATACTAAGTGAAAGAAGTCAGACACAAGAGGCCACATATTGTATGATTCTATTCATGTGAAACATCCAGAAAAATCTAGAGAGATAGAAAACAGTTCTGTGGTTGTCTGGGTTGCAGGTAGAAGCAGGGACTGCAAGTGGGCAAGAAACTTTTGGCAGGGAGGTAATAGAAATGTTCTAAAGCTGAACTGTGATGATAGTTGTACAACTCTAAAATATACTGACTTGCACATATTCAATGGGTGAATTTTATGATATGTATATTATACTCAGTAAAGCTAGTTTTAAAAAAGCACTAAAGAAATCTGCACTGAAAAAGTAAAAGAAATCAGCAGAGAGGGACTAAAAAGTACAGGTATTTCTTATTTCTTCTACTTAATCACCTGCCTCTGAGAAATGGTGAGAATAATATTTTCACAAAGTCACCATCATCACAGGGGAAGTAAAATTCTACTAGGCTTTGAAAATACAAAGTAGTTCAAGATGGCCAATGGTGCTGATATTTTGACTTAATTCATAATATGCTTGTATTAGAAAATTTGTGCTTTTAACTACTTATATTTCAAAATCCCAGAGAAATTTTGTAGTTCATAACCATATTACAATGTGAATTTGCCCTAAACTCATATCAAAAGCATGATTCCATATTGTTTCTAATATACAAGATAGTTCAGTTCTTTAAAATTAGCTCAAAGTTTAATATTAGCTGGAAGTTTGACTTACAGTGTGGCTAATAAGGCTCAGAACATCTTCAAAATATCCCCAAACTTCTTCCATGGGACAGAGCTCTGCACTTGATGTCCCATCTGGCACTGAAAGGTTAATCAAGATGTGCATACATTTGCTGAAAATCAAAAAGAGAAAACTCATCCCATAAGGAAAGAAATCATTGGCTTCAATGGCTAAGATAAGTAAAATCTGGATCTCATCCCAGACTAAAAGCTTCAAAACACTTCTGTTCTTCCCTTGGTTTTATCTGGCCTCCAACCTCAGAAGACAGATTTTTGAAGCTGTAAAAGGGGTTGACCAATCTTTTCTTTTATCACACCTATGGCTGTCTTTCACTCTTTTTTAGTTTCTAGCACAAAGGAGTAGCGGTTTATTATATTTCATGAGCTGGTTCAATTTATAGGCATTTAAAAGCATCTTGTTACTTCCTCAAATGGGCAAGGGAATTGGGATTTAAATTGGGAAATAATTCCAAGAAAACTGTCTCTTATGTCTTAGAACAGAAAGACTGTAATGAAGTTTTCCAGAGGGGAAAAAAAAATCACACACGTCTATTTTTCCTCATGTCTAGACACAGAAAACAAAAAACTCTCCAGTAAATAATATTTCATACAACACTTACTGGTGCTTAAAAAGTGCTTAGAAAAAAATCTGAGGCAAATATTTTTCTGAGGCAAGTATTTTTCTGTACCATTGGTTGGTTTGTTTTTGTGGTCCTAGGGATCAAACCCAGGGTCTCAAACATGGTAGGCAAGTACACTGCCATTGAGCTATATTCTCAACTCTACCTTTCTGTTTATTTTGAATATCTAGTAATAAAACAAAGGAAAGAAGGTGCCAGGTATGGTGGTGCATGCCTGTAATCCCAGCAACTTGGGAGGCTGAGGTAGGAGGATCGAGAGTTCAAAGCCAGCCTCAACAATTTAGCAAGACTCTAAGCAACTCAGTGAGATCCTAATAAATAAAATAAAATAAAATATAAAAAAGGGCTGGGGATATGTGACTCATCTTTCAAGTGCCCCTTGGGTTCGATTCCCAGTATACTCCCCTAAAAAAAGAAAGGAAGGTACTTAGTAGTTTTATTATATACATATAATCAAGTAAATCACTTTTTTTCCTCTTGCTCTCCTTAGAGAAAATCCGACTCTTTGACCTAAACAATTCTTGGTCTGTAATACAACCCTCAGTATGGAGCTATTCATAGGAGGGACCCCTTCCCCCATCATCTTTTAAGTAGAACCAGTTGATTATAATTGATTATTTATGGGATATCCACTATAGTTCTTTTGGCTATTAAAAATCCTGGATTGGGTGTTGAATTACATTTACTAACCTGTATTTTAAAACATCAATTGATTCTTTCTTTTTGTGGAGCAACAAAGCCTTTTTCAAGGCCTTGAGAGCGATAGAAGGATAGTATGCAGGCGTTTCCAAGGCTAATACTATAGGGAGGGAAGAAAAAAAAGGTTGAGAACACCATAATCTTATCCATCACAGTTTTCACCCCAGGCTACAACTTGCTTTCTCTAATGAAACTAGCCTGAAGCAGATTAAACACACACACACACACACACACACACACACACACACACACAATGAAGATGAATTTTATAAAATGATGAATCCACAGATGCTTTTAGAGGTAGCTTCTTCTTTCTAGGCAGAGTAGCATGGTAGAATTGTCAGGTTACAGCCTTTCTTCAACAAACATCAACAGAAAACCTATTGTTTCTATGGCCCTGTATACAGTCATACAGATGAAGCAACAATTTTATGAACCATAGTCAAAGAAGGGCACACCAATAAAGAAACAGAAAGCAGATCAGTAAAAGAACACTAATCAAAAACAGATTTAATATTTTTATATACTGCTTCTTGCCAGGTACTAAAAATAGGAAACTAGAGTGAATATCAGAGGTAATTAATTCTAAAACTTCCAGATGCCTCTAGAATTGGAGTTCCATTATACAAGGTCATCATCACATGTTCAAAAATATATATCATTTGTTCCATGGCTCTAGGAACTCTGTCTTGGCAAGACCAAGGAAAGGTAAATGTGACTGTTGTGTACTTCAGTGTACCTAATAATGTTAGAGGTAACCTACACTCAAGTCCCTGATACAAAGGGAAAAAAATTAGGCCATTTTGTGCAGTCCACTCTCCAAAAGCCCCCGAGTCCTTAAATCCCACCTGTATTTCAACTACAAATGTGAGTGTGGCAGTTGTGTTAAAAATTTTCCAATATTTCTCTGACATTTCAATAAACAGTTACAATTATGTCATCTTCAATCAGTGAAGCAGTCAATTATCATTTCAAGCTAGCTGTGATAAAGTGACTTTCTGAAGTTTGAGCTTCCCTATTGTGTAGTTACATAATTAAATTCCACACATAGAATAAATTTGAGCACCTATCATGAGCAATGCAGTTCCCTAGGAGTTTATAAGTGCAATAAATATACATAATTATTTTTCATGAACCTGAGGAGATAAATTGTACGAATGATTGTAATACAAAATAGTTTAAGAATGCCATTAGAGAGGGAGAAAAAATGTTTCCCACCTGGAGGTAAGAAAGATGAGTAAAGAGAGAAAAGAAAATAGTATGATCTAAATGGGCACTAGGCTTACAAAAGCATAAATATAGTTCTTACATGCGATTGTTTCAAATGTTTTACTTTCTAAATGAGGCAGTTCCCACACCGATTCCAGGAAGCTGTCCAGTGATGGATCTTTCATTTTGGCTTTAACTTCAAACTCATATAACAGAAGCAATGTTTCACATGGATCTTGTGAGAAGTCCCCTAAGAAAGAGGCAAAAAAGCAACATTCTCTGTGATTCCATTTCATTATTCTCTCCTATTCTAATCTCTCTAAATGGGTAGGTTTTCCCATTCAGGAAAATTAATTTTGCTTACAATTTGAAAGTTATCTCAGGCACTGTAGACAGATTTTTAATTTTTTTTCTTTATGGTACTGGGAACTGAACCCAGAGATGCTCTACCACTAAACCACATCCACAGCCCTTTTTACTATTTTGTTTTGAGACAGGGTCTAAGTTGCCCAGGCTGGCATTGAACTTGTGATCCTCCTGCCTCAGTCTCCCAAGTAGCAGGGATTACAGGCGCACACCACTACACTCAGCCATGGATGGACTGAAAAAAAACCTTTTTATTGGTGAATCATAATTATACAAAATAATGAAATTCATTATACCATATTCATACATGCATATAATTTGATCATCTCATTCCTTATTGTACCTTCCCTTTCCCTCCCATTCTCCTCCCTCCTGCTTCTGCTTGTTCTACACTACTGATCTCCCTTCTTTTATTGATACTTTAATTGGTGCATATATGTTTATGTATATGTTTGAATATGTGTGTGTGTTTGTGTGTGTGTGTGTGTGTGTGTGTATATATAAAATTCACTGTGGTACATTTGTACATAGACAGCAAAATCTGGTAATTTCATTTGCCAGTACTTCTCTATACCCTCCCCCTCTTTCCTCCCTCTCAATCCCTTTCCTCTTCTACTCTATGGATCTTCCTTCTATTTTGTGAGATTTCCCCTCCTTTTTAAATATCTGACCCCCCTTTATATATCTTCCACACATGAAAGAACTTTCAACCCTTGACTTTCTGAGTCTGTCTTATTTCACTTAGCATGATGTTCTCCAATCCATCTATTTACCTGCAAATGACATAAATTTATTCTAAGGCTGAGTAAAACTCCACTGTGTGTATATACTACATTTTCTTTATCCATTCATCTGTTGATGAACACCACTACTTTTAGCATCCTGTAATGCATTCACTAACACTGCCTGCATTTTCTGAAACATCTGCCATGATGCTGCTAACTAGCCTGAAATCCTGCTGTTATTGTTAAAGTTCTAATTAAAATCCAATGAGTCCCTTCCTCCTGTGAACTTGTAAGGTCCATGCTCACTCTCAAGGCTGAATTAAACAGAAGATTCAGTGTGGCATAAACTAATAGTGGTTTTATGTTAAGCAAAGTGGAAGAGAGTTTCTAAGTTGTTTCATTTAGTCAGTCAACAGTATTTTTGGGGTATCACCATGGGAAGAATCTATATCAGATGGCATAAATCATACTATGTGAGACAGTTTTCATTCATCTTTGGTAGAGTGAATGTTAAAAAAGTTTTGAGGTATAGTATACATACAATAAACTGAACAAAGTGCTCTAATCTTCAACACACAACTCAATGAACTATCACACAGATTTAAACCCATGTAATTAGTACCCAGATCATGCTAAAGAACAACTTCCAATGTTTCAGAAGGTTCCCTTGATTTTTATTGCTTATTCTTGAACTTCACTGCTAGTACATAGAAATATAATTAACTTTTGAGTATTAACCTTGTGTCCTAATCTTGCTAAACTCATGTATTAGTTCTAGGAACCTTTTAATAGATTCTTTGGGATTTTCTATATAAACAATCATGTTATCTACAAATAGAGTCTCTCTCTTTTTTTTTCCTCTTCTATCCTTCATTCTATTGCTTATCTATTGCACTGACTGGGACACTTAGGATAATGTTGAAAGGATAAGTTAACAGTAGACAACCTTGACTAGGGGGAAAGTATTCACTCCTTCATTGTTAGGTAGGTTTTGTTTTTTGTAGATGGCCTTTAGTAAGCTGAGGAACTTCCCTTCTGTTCCTAAGTCAGCTAAGAGTTTTCATCATAAAAAAATTTAAAAATTGAATTTTGTCAAATACTTTTTCATTATCTGTTGATTTTATATTTTACTTCTTTAATCTGTTAAACTGATTAATTCATTGAGTTTACAATGTTGAACCTGGGATAAACATCACTTGGTTATGATGTATTACACTTATCATGTTACTAAATTCAATGTGCTGATAATTTGTTGAATATTTTGCCATCTATTTTATGAGAGATGTTTCTTACATTGTCTTTGTTTAGCTTTGATTTCAAAAAATGAAATAGTAGTTGTGCCCTCTGTGTGTGTGCACACACATGCATGCATATGGTGCAAAGTACTGGGGATTAAACACAGGGCCTTGTGGATACTAGGCAAGTGCTCTACAACTGAGCTATATTCCCAACTCCTGTCCTTATCTTTTTTCTGGAAGTCTGTACAAATAAAAATCAGTATTACATCTTCTTTAATCGTTTGGTAGAATTGTTCTGTAGTCTTTTTGTAGGAAGATTATCAATTTAATTAACTTAACAAGTATAAGAC
Source organism: Urocitellus parryii (assembly GCF_045843805.1). NCBI lineage: Eukaryota > Metazoa > Chordata > Mammalia > Rodentia > Sciuridae > Urocitellus > Urocitellus parryii. Next base: position 75,355,387 of record NC_135547.1, read on the forward strand.
TGTATCTATAGCATTGTGTGGGAGCTTTGGTAGCTTGTGACTTAAATAATTTGTCAATTTCATTTAAGACTTCAAATTCATGTGCATAAAGTTGTCCATAATGTTCCCTTTTTAGTCTTTTAAATATCCGTAGAATCTCTAGTGATGGCTCCTGATATTTTTTTGTCTTAATCTGCCTGGATAGAGGTTTTGGCATTGATTTTCTCAAAAGATAAACACACACAAATAGCTTTTAGCTTCATTGATTGTGTTCATTGGTTTCTGTTTTACATTTTATTGATTTGTGCCCTTGTCTTTGTTATTTATTTTCTTCTTGATTTATTAAATTTTGGGATCACACCCAAGGCCTTGCACATGCTAGGCAAGGGCTCTCCCACTGCACTACACCCTCAGCCCCAATATTTTATATGTTTTAATTAAAAAGCATCAAATTTATTTCAGAATCTACTTTCATTTTTGAATTAGATATTTTGGACAGTTATCATATCTTAAAATTCATTATCAGAGATGAAGAAAACATTAAGAAGCTATTAAATACTACAGTGAATACAAATACTGTCCCATGAATTTATAAAAACCATGTTTAATAGCCAAAAGTTCCAGTTACACTACTTAACTGAACGATTCATTTTGACATTCTCATTTTGACATAATTTAGCTTGTTCACACAGTTACTACCAAGTTCAACAAAACCTTTCCAAATTTTAAGACTTTCTTTACACTTGTAAGTATGACTTAACTGTTAATTCTTTAAGAGTTCTTCAAAATAAATATTAAATTCTAATTCACACCTTAAAGCTGTTAGATCAAAAAGTACCACTCCTGTATGAGTTAAAACAAAAACAAGAAAAAGGAAAAAAAATCCCAAAGTGGTATCTATATAATCAGTGAATTATCTGAAAAAATTATTTTAACTATTTCACAATTCTAGTTGTATGAGAAAAAAACTGGACCCACGGTACTACAGTGTTTGTCACTTATTTCTGCAAGTTTTAAATTATTGCTACTCTTCTCAACAACTCATCTCTAAGAAAATATCAGTGTCCTTAAGTAAAAAATGTTATGTCTAGTAGGTGGTATTCTATGTAGTCCAGATAATAAGATGATTCTTTACAAAATTAGGTTTAAAAATTCAGAATGTCTTGATAATAACTAGTTGTCTTAGAAAAACACAGGAAACAGAAGTACTCGTTGATTAATATTATTTTGCTTTGAGAAAGCCAGAAATGATTCTGTTCCAAGAAATAAACAATAATGAATACAAATGTGATTAATATGCTGAATCTCTTTTAAGCTCAAGTACACTTCTCACCTCAGAGAGGGTAATTCTGACTTTTACATTCTTAATATGTTTGTCTACAATAGGACCTCATTTAAAACCATTACTTTGAAGAGAGTTAATAATCTAGTCATTTTTCTCCAAGGATATTTTCATTTTGGTACATAAGCTGCAAAATGGCAAAAAACTAAGTCAGTTATAAAGAATTTGTTGGGCTGGGCTTGTAGAGCACTTGCCTAGCATGTATGAGGCACTGGGTTCAATTTTCAGCACCAGAAAGAAAGAAAGGTAGGTAGGTCGGTCCATTGACAACTGAAAAATAAAAATAAAAGAATTTGTTGTACAGACTGAGTATCCTTTACCTGAAAATGCTTGAGACCAGAAGTGTTTTGGATTTTTTTCAGATTTTGAATATTTGCATATACATAATGAGATATCTTGAGGATGGGACCCAACCCTAAATGCAAAATTCATTTATGTTTCATATGCTCTTTCTACACACTGCCTGAAGGTAATTTTATGCAATATTTTTTAGTGCACCTGTGTTTTGACTGAGACCTATCACATCAGATCAGATGTGGAATTTTCCACTTGTGGCATCATGTCTACAATTCAATAAGTTTGGATTTTGGAGCATTTGGGGTTTTGGATTTTCAGATTAGGGATGCTCAATCTGTATGATGAATGCTAATTTGCAATAATTGTCAACAGATAAACCACATCTCATGAAAGTTTAATAACTGTACTTCAAAGGAAACTATTAAGAAAGGAAAATGACAATGTGAAGAACTGGAGAAAATATATGTGTGTCATATATGTGTTCATGTCATATATTATTGAGTAATAAGAATTACACCTAATTCTTATTATTCAATAATAAAAAAAAAGATAGCCCACTTAAAAATTGAGCAGATTCTGCAATGATCTGTGCCCTCCAAAACTCATATTTAAACTTGAATGCCACCGTGGTCATGTTGTGAGGTGGGGCTTTTAAGGAGGTGACTTAGGTAGGTAGTTAAGAAGGATTAATTAAGCCCAGCCCAACAAATTCTTTATAACTTTCCAGTGGGACTGAGTGAATTCTTCTTTTGAGGGACTGCCACAGTCTGGCTGGGCACAATTCAGGAGCCACTTGTCAAAAGAAATGAACTTTATTTTTAGAACACACACACACTGCACCACACAGCTCCTCAGGAAAAACCCTCAGAGCCCAGCTGCCACCACCAGCTTCCCACAAGCCTCTCAACTTCCCCCACTCCTCCTGCTCTTGAGGCCATTTGGCTGGGTTACGTGGGTGGAGCCAAAAAAGTCCCCCAATGAGCAGCTCCGTGGTCTGAAAGGGCGGGGAAACAGCCCAATGAGCATCAACCCAGAGGAGTCAATCAGTTGGTAGCTAGAAGTTTGCTGGGGCCACTGTGAGCCAATCATCAGCTGGCAGCTGGAAGTTTGCTGGCAGCTGGAAGTTTGCTGGGGCCCCTTCGGCTCTGGCTCTCAACAAGGGACTACATTAGTTATTGTCAGAGAGAGGTTATTATAAAGTGAGGCTGCCCCTCATGAATCTTCTTCATATACTTGTTTGCTCTTTCATGTTCTGCCATGTTATACACCTCACCAGATGCCTCTGTTATGCATTTGGACTTCCCAGCCTCCAAAACTGTGAGTCAAAGCAAGCTTCCTTATTTGTGTACAATGAATTGAAATGCATTCTGCTGTCATGTAAAACTAAGTAGAATAAAAAAAAGTAACCTTCCTTATAAATTACCCAGTCTCAAGTACTCTGTTAGAGCAACAGAAACACAGACTAAGACAGGATCTGAAAAGATGTTTCTCCAAAGAAGATGTATAATAGCCAGTAACCATCTGAAAAGATGCTCGACACCATTGGTCTTGAAGAAAATTAGTAATTAGGAAATCAAACCTACAATGGGATACAACTACACAATCACTGGGATGGCTATAATCAAAAAGTCAGACAATACATGTGTTGCAAAGAAGAAGAGAAATCTGAGGATTCATGTATTGCTGGTGGGAATGTAAAATGGTACAGATACTTTGGGAAATACTGACAGTTCCTCAAATTATTAAATATAAGAGTTACAATATGACCTAGCAATTCCTCTCCTAGGTGTACACTCAAGAAAAGTGAAAATATATCCACACAAAACCTTGTGTATAAACGTTTATAGCAGTATTATTTATAGTAGCAAAAAGGCAGAAACAACCCAAATGTCTATCAACTGATGAATGGATAAATGAAATATGGGATATCCATGCAACGGAAGATTTGGCCATAAAAAGTAATGACGTACCAATACATGCCATGGCATAGATGAACTTAGAATATATGTCACAAAAGTTCATACATTAGGCTGTGGATATAGCTCAGTTGTTAGAGTGCTTGCCTTGCATGCACAAAGTCCTAGGTTCAATCCCCAGTACCACACACAAGAAAAGTCCACATATTACATGATTCCATTTATATAAAATATCCAGAATATGGAAATCTTTACAAATAGAAAGTAGATTAGTGCTTGCTTAGGACTTGTGGGAGATATGCAAAGATAAGTAAAGGGTTCAGAGTTTCTGATCAAATTTAATACTACAAAATTGTTGACGATGGTTTCACATATCTGTATATAGACTAAAATGTAATGAGTGAATTTCATGCATGTGAATTATATCTCAATAAGTGGCTTATCAAATAGAATTTATACTCTGTATGCCTTCTTTTGTACTCAACTTTTCCTAATGATGTCTGTGATATCTAACCACATTTTATATATTTCAGAAGTTAATTCCTTTTATTGTTCTATAATATTCCAATGTATGACTACATTACAGTTTAGTTAATCCATTCTTCTGTTGATGAGTGGTAAGGTTGTTTCAAAATTTTAGCTCTTATGAATACAGCTTTGGTGAACATTCTTGTACATATTTTGGCAAAAAGATGCATTCATTCCACCTGAGTATGTATCAAGGGGTGATACTACAGGGTCGTTTCTGGATAGGTACATGTCAGTTTTAGCAGATAATGCCAAACACTTTTCTAAAGTAGATGTCACAATTATATTTCTACCAGCAATGTATCAGAGCTACAGTTGCTTCCCATCCTTATTAACACTTGGAATTTATTTCAGTGAGTGTGCAGTGGCCCTATTTTGCATTTCCTTGATGAGTAATGTATTGACCATCTGTATATCCTCTTCTGTAAAATTCTCATTCAATTCCTTGCCCATTTTTTATTGTGCTGTTTACAATAGTTCTTTATATATTTTGGAATTTGTCAAGCTTATTTATCAGTTTTTTTCTTCCAATCAGTGGATTGTGTTTTTTTTCCTCAGTGCTATCTTTTAACACATTGAAGTTCTCAACTGGCCATAAGTCCACTTCATCAATATTTTCTTATATAATTAGTAATTTTGTGGCCCTACAGTCATTAAGATATTATCCTATGATTTTTCTTAGAAACCTTATTGTTTTACACTATGATCCATTTTTTTTTTTTGAGTTGGGGTCTCACTATATTGCCAGGCTGGCCTTGAACTCCTGGGCTCAAGCAATCCTACCTCAGGTTCCCAAGTAGCTGAGAGTACAGGCATACATCAATTTACCTGGCTTATCTCAAATCAATGTTTGTATATGGTATGAAAGAGGGGGTCAATATTCACGGATATTTCATTGATTTTACACATATAGATATATAATTGTTCTAGCACTTTAGTGGGATATGAAAACTATCCCACTGAATAGCACTGGAGACCTTTGTTGCAAATCAAATGACCATGTGTTGGCCTATTTCTGGGCTATATTCTGGGCTCTCTCTTCTGTGATATGAGTCTTCAAACTCTATTAATATTTTCCAAGATTTCCCTTTGCATTTTCAAACATATTTTAATGTCATCCTTTCAGTTTCACAAGCTAGGATTTTTTTTTGTACTGGGGATTGAACCCAGGAACACTCACCCATTGAGTCACATCCCCAGCCCTATTTTGTATCTTATTTAGAGAGACAGGGTCTCACTGAGTTGCTTAGCACCTCACTTTTTGTTGAGGCTGGCTTTGAACTCACAATCCTCCTGATTCAACCTCCAGAGCCACTGGGATTGCAGGCATGCATCACTCTGCATCTTCTAGGATTTTGATTGGGATTGTTTTAATCTTTGGATCAAGATGGGAAAATTGACATAATAATAATAATAATAATAATAATGATTTTTCCAGTCCATGAACATAACATACATCTTCATTTATTTAGGTATTCTAAAATTTCTCTCAGCAATGTTTCAAATATTTTTTAGTTTTCAGTATAGAAGTCTTCTTATCTTTCATTATAGATTGATTACTGGCATTTGATGTTTTTTTTTTTTTTCATTTCATGGATTTTGATGCTATTTAAAATGGTATTTTAAAGGCTCATTTTCTAATCACTTCTTGTTAGCATACAGAAACAGAATTAATTTTTGTATAATGTTCTGTATTCAACAACCATACCAAATTCATTATTTAAAAGGGCTGGGGATGTGGCTCAAGCGGTAGCGAGCTCGCCTGGCATGTGTGTGGCCTGGGTTCAATCCTCAGCACCACATACAAACAAAGATGTTGTGTCCGCTGAAAACTAAAAATAAATAAATAAATAAATAAATAAATAAATAGTAAAATTCAAAAAAATGAATCAAAAATAAAACACAGATACAGAAAACCATAGTATCTGTATCTGTGCATGTTCGTTCTCTCTCTCTCTATCTCTCTCTCTCTCTCTAGTAGTTCTGTTATAACCTTTCCTTTTGTTTTGAAAACTTGAATTTGTTCCCTATAACACAGGGAATGATTTAAGCGTGGTGTAAATTAAGTATTTGCTTGTATTTAATTTATATGAAATAGTAGATAAATGCAGAAAACCGCAGCTAGTTGAATCATGCTGTGTAGGAACACACAAAATATACACAAGTGCACCATTGAAACTTCTATCAGCTACCTCAGTTCACTGCATATGTTATAAGCCCACACCCATATATGGCTGTTGCTAAAATTTGCATCAGATTTCAGATAACCTTCCTTCCATCACTTCACAGTATCTCACAAGCTGCATTCCTTATGATATCTACTTACACAAGCAACTGTCAAGTTTTTTTCAAGACATGCCATATTTATTACACTATTGATGCATTTTTAGTCATTTAACATATATAAAACTGCTAAAATTTTATTAAGTCCCTATCTTTTTTAAATGTGTCACTGACCAAGTTTTTGCATGTTATGTCCCTAACCCCATTTTCTCCACAATTCCTTGGTTTTTATTGCAAAATTTTGCATACTATATTCATTTTTAGCAACACATATGCCATGTTATAGCAGAACTCATGATACATATAAAGTTTCTTCATAATTTGCTAATCCATATCTCCATGAAAACCAAAGCTCCTGACTAGAGTACAATATTGTGCACAGTTCTTTTTGTCTTTATCTTTGTGTCCAGTCAAAACAATGTTTTTCAAAGTTACTTAAATCAACACTATTTCCCCACACCTGTCAGTATATTTATGTAGCTCATTTGTAATATAGTTAGACTCATTTGTCAGAGTCTGAATTCCATCTGGAGTGCCTCCACATTCTTAATGACTTATTTTTAAATTGTGTACAGTAAAATCTACTCTTTGTGGCATATATTTCTAGGGTTTTGATGAATGCATAGAGTTGTCTATCTACTCTCACAGCTCTTTACTGAATAGTTCATTGTCCCCAAATTTTTCTCTGATTGCTCCTTTATTCCCCATCTTATGTCCAACCTCTGCCAACCACTGTTTTCTCTTCCTATATTCTACCTATTCCAGAATATAATATAAATGGAATCATAACCTTTTGGGTCTCCCTTTTTCTTTCTCACTTAGCAAATGCATTTAACATCATTCACTGAACAGCATTCCATTGTTTAGAGTACCACACTTTGTTTAGCCATTTGAGGTAATCATTTTGTTGTTGTTGGCATGTGTGGTAAACTCCTGAGCATAGCTAGTTCTCTATGATGCTTTCAGTCATGGTTTAGAAATTGCTCCACTATTATGAACACTTCAGATAGGCAGAACTCCTAGTCAGTGTATACATAGAGCAAGGCTAATACATATTAGCCCCACTTCTCAGATGTAGAATTTAAGGCTGAGAGATTAAGAACTTGTGCCCATAGAAACAAAGCAAACTAAGGAAGACCTAGGACTATCATCTCAGATGTTCTTATTCACAACCCACATACTGGAAAGCAAGTAAAGATGAATAAATATGACTAAAAATGGTGGAATATAGAACCTAGGGAGGATAATTTTTGAAGTATTTGATCTGAAGAAGAGAGAACCTTGCAAACACTTTGGAAATGATCTTGAAGCAATCAGATGGTCTTTATGAGACAGCAGGGAGAGAGTGACCAAGTAAACCTAAGATATGAAATGGGTTACTAGGAGGCCTATAATTATTCCAGTTCAATGTTGAATGGAAGTTGTAATGTACATGTCTCATTACCTGACATGGGTGGGAAAGTGTAATTTCACCATTAAATATGAAATAATGAGTTCTTTGTTTTTAGGTACTGTTTATCAGGGTGGGGAAGTTACATTCTATTCTAAGTTTGTTAAATGTTTTCATCAGGAATGGGTATTAACTTTTTTAAATGTTTATGAATCACTGGGCGTGGTGGCACACACAGGTAATCCCAGCAGTTTGGGAGGCTAAGGCAGGAGAATCAAGAGTTCAAAGTCAGCCTCAGCAAAGCAAGGCACTGAGCAACTCAGTGCAACCCTGTCTCTAAATAAAATACAAAATAGGGCTAGGGATGTGGCTCAGTGGTCAAGTGCCCCTGAGTTGAATCTCTGGTACCTCCCCCACCAAATGCTTTCAAATCTATTGAGATGATCATATGTTTCCCTTTATTTGGTTAATGTGCACTGATTTTTGTATGTTGAATTCCTGGGGTGAATACTAATGGGTCATTAAATATCTTTTTAAAAAATATCTTATTTTTTGTTTTAATTAGTTATACATGAGAGTAGAATGCACTGTGATACATCACATATGAAGGAATATAATTTCTCATTCTTCTGGTAAGTACCCTTTCAACATATTGCTGTATTTAATTTTCTAAATTTTGTTTATGATTTTTGTATAGATTATTTAAGACATGAACTTGAATTTTTCTTTTACTGAAATATCCTTTTTCATGTTTTGGCATCAGAGTCATGCTGGCCTCCTAAAACCAATGTGTTACCTAATTATTTTCTGTAAGAGATATTTGTACAGGATTGCTATTGTTTTATTCTTACATATTTAGAAAAATCTACTAGTGAAGAAATTTTCTTTGCAGGAAAGTATTTATTTTTAAGATTTCATTTGTTTAACAGAACTATTCAAAATAGTCTAAATGGGACTATTCAGATTTTCTCTTTGGGCCAATTTTGGTAGTAATACTTTTCTAGGAACTTGTCCATTTATCTAGGTCAAATGCAGAGGCATAAAGTTACTCAAAACTTTCAAAATAGTCTATTATTGTGGGGTGCTTACTTTTGTACTAAGGATTGAACCCAGAGGAGCTTTATCACTGAACTGAACCTCCAGCCCTTTTTATTTTGAGAAAGGTCTCACTAAGTCATCCAGGCTGGCCTTGAACTTGCAATCCTCCTGCCTCAGTCTCCCAAGTAGCTGGGATAATAGGTATGCACCAATGGTATCTGTTTTTAATGTCTGAGGGATTTATGGTGGTGTTTACTTTTGAATTACTGATATTAGTAAGTGGTGTTCTTTTTTTTTCTTCTTAAATCCATCTTGTGAGGAGTTTAGCAATTATATTCATCTTTCACAAGAACCAGCTTTTGGCTTTGTTGATTTTCCGTATTGCATGTGTGTTTTCTATTTCGCTGTTTTCTGCTGTTACCTTCATTGTGTTCTTCATTCTACTTTCCTTGGGTTTAATGTGCTCTTCTTTCCCTATACTCAATTTGGAAGCTTAGATCATTGATTTTCAACTGTTTATTTTTCTAATATATGAACTTAAAAGCTATATATTTCCTTTATATTAGTTCTATACAAAAAGATTTTTATGTTATATTTTCATTTTTGTTAATTTCCATATATTTTCACTTTGATCTCTTCTTTATCTGATGGGTTATTTAGAAGTGTGTCTTTAGATTCGAAACAGAAGGGGTTTTCTAATCATCTTTCTGTTGTGGTTTTCTCATTTAATTCTACCCTTTTCAAGTAACATACTTTGTATGATTTCAACCCTTTCTGTTTTTAAAATTTTTTTTAGTTGTAGGTGGACACAATACCTTTACTTTTATTTATTTTTATGTGGTGCTGAGGATTGAACCCAGTGCCTCACAAGTGCTAGGCAAGCGCTCTACCACTGAGCCACAACCCCAGCCCTCAACCCTTTCTGAATTGCTTTTCACTTCAGCATAAAATCTATTTTGGAAAATTTTATTACAAGTTCACATGAAAATAATGTGCATTTTATAGTTATTAGGTGTATTATTCTATATATATATATATATATTAATTAGGGGCGGACTGAAGTTTAACATTTTGAAAATTCTGTAGAAACAAATAATGAATGTTTGTAGGTGAATTATAGTACACTTTACTCTGATCAGAAGATATTGAGCCAAGACAATTGTACAGAAAAATTTCTCATATCACATCCATATATTTTTTTAGTTGTCAATGGGCCTTTATTTTTATTTATGTATTTATTTATATGCAGTGTTGAGAATTGAACCCAGTGCCCCACACATGCTAGGCAAGTACTCTATCAATGAGCCACAACCCCAGCCCTCACATCTGTGTATTTATAAAACCAAATCAAAATAAAAAATATGTTAGGAACAGGGACATTTGAATGACATTCCTAACTAGATCAGGTACTTGAAAGAAGAAATAGTATATATCACTGTAAATATCTTGAAACAATAACAAACCTCTCTCCTAAGCCTAGAATCCATATTACATTTCTTCAGATAGCATAGCCCTGTATGAAAGTGTCTACCTACTTCTATTAGGGCTTTATTTTGTGCCATTTAGATGTTTACTCATATTAATTTCCTTTGTGAGAAATCAAATACTGCCAAAAGTGAAGACTTTCAGTATCACCTTCCATCACAGATACTTGGGTATCTCCACATTGTCAGTCAGTTTTGTCACTATAAAAAAATACCTAAAATAGGGCTGGGATTGTGGCTCAGCGGCAGAGCACTTGCCTAGCACATGTGAGGCCCTGGGTTTGATCCTCAGCACCACATAAAAGTAAATAAATAAAATAAAGATATTGTGTCCAACTACAACTAAAAAATAAATATTTAAAACAATACCTAAAATAATTAGCTTAATGGGGCTGGGGATGTGGCTCAAGCGGTAGCGCACTCACCTGGTATGCACGGGGCACTGGGTTCGATCCTCAGCACCACATACAAATAAAATAAAGATGTTGTGTCCACTGAAAACTAAAAAATAATTATTAAAAAACTCTCTCTCTCTCTCTTTTAAAAAAATAATTAGCTTAAAAAGAGAAAAGGTTGGGCTGGGATTGTGGCTCGGAGTTCAATACTCAGCACTGCATAAATAAAAAATAAAGATATTGTGTCCACATATAAAAAGAGAGAAAGTTTATTTCAGCTCACAATTTAGAGGTTTTAGTCCATGACCAATTTCCCCCATTACTTTGGGCCTGTGGTAGCACAGTACATCATGGCAGGAGAACATGGTGGAGGAAGATGTTCACTTCATGGTGGCCAGAAGGCAATGAGAGAGAAGGAGGAAGGTCCAAGGTCCAGTGTTCACTTCAAATGCATGCCCTTAATGACCTAACTTCCTTCCATGAGGCCCTATCTCCTCAAGGTTCCAATACTTCCCAACAGTACCAAGACACGGGCCTTTGGGGTCACTTATCCAAGCCAGAACATTCTAGCTAGTTGTTTAATTTAGTTCAGGAGAAAAATCCTAAACTCAAGTTCTCCTATATCTGTGACCTAAGTCTTGACCCAAAATGTACTCTAGATAATCTATTTAAGTTTTGCCATTTTGTTGAATGTGCCTGAAGATAAGCTACAATTCCCTTTTCTCTTGGCAGATATCAAAACTATCATCTCCAAGAATTTTTTATCCATTGAGAACTAATTTCTGGGACAAAAGTAACCCATGACTGATGTTACTTATTAAGCCAATGGAAGAAGTAAACAAAGACTGCTTGCTGTAGGAATATGCATTTCCTCTTAGTTTTGGTGTGTACAACCAAATAGACAAAAAAAAAAGTCTAAATGCAACATAGGTCTTGTTAAATGGTAGTTTTTACCTATAGCATTTGGATAAATTAGAATGATCTTTCTAGTTCTTGGCAGAGGAGCCTATAATATATATATATATAATAATTTTTTCTAAATGTATGCTTTGTTTTAATTATATATCTATATCTATATCTATATATATCATGATACACACACACATACACAGACACACACATACACACACATGCACACACAGATAATCATCTGTCCTGCCAGCTAAATTGCATTTCTCCTGGCGCAGGAGCCATGTTGGGTTTTATTCTATGCTTTGTTTGCCATAACAACTAAGATTTTGATGATGACACTTCAATACTTTATAGTGAAGTCAAAATTTTATCATTGGAGATAAATGAAATTTTTCTTTGCAATAACTTATGAAAACTACTAAGAGTTTTTCAATATTTTTTGTGCTTTGTGATAAAAATTTAACTCTCATGACAAAATAAATAGTTGTAGCCCTAACATTCAATGACTCTCTAAATAGAAAATCTGGTTCTAAGGATGCTCCTAGCAATATCCAAAAGGGATAATAATCTTCAACAGAGACCTTGAAAAGGAAGTCTCTTTTTACAGTTAGAAAGATAGACTCAAAAACTGTGAGCTCCCTTCAGTTAGAAAGATTTGGAGGGCTGGAGATGTGGCTCAGCGGTAGCGCGCTCGCCTGGCATGCGTGCGGCCCGGGTTCGATCCTCAGCACCACATACCAACAAAGATGTTGTGTCCGCCGAGAACTAAAAAATAAATATTAAAAAAAAAAAAAAAAAAGATTTGGAGTGTCTTGTGACCATAAGCAAAGTCATCTTTTTTAATATTTATTTTTTAGTTTTAGGTGGATACAATGTCTTTATTTTACATTTATATGGTGCTGAGGATTGAACCCAGTGCCTTGTGCATGCTAGGTGAGCACTCTACCACTGAGTTGCAACCCCAGCCCACAAAGTCATCTTTGATTCAATCCCAACTTCCCTTTAAGTCTCCTTTTCCTTTCTTGGAAACCTGACCTGCCCATCTCTAATTTTTATCCCAAGTTCAATCTGCATTAGGTATCTTTATTATACAAGTGTTTTTCTCCCAAGGTAAAAGCTGAAAATGACATCCATTTGTGTTCTCTCTCAGGATCTTTGCATAAAGGATTCTCAAAGACTAAAACAGTATAATACTCAAGTGAATTGCTCTAATGACAGAATTTATAGTGTTGTAGCAGCATTTCATTTTATGAGACTAGTGGCCTAATTTATTGTTGGCAAGGGGCACACCACAAATCATACTACTTTCAGCCTGCTATGGTTAAAATGTGCCCCCCTTCAAAATTTAGGTGTTGTATGTTGATGGCTAATATGATAGGATTGAGATGTGGGTCCCTTAAGAGTTGATTAGTCCTGGAGTGCTCCTACCTCTCAAATGGGATTAAGGCCCTTATAAAAGAAGCTTCACACAGTGCTGTGCCCTCTTGCCCTTTCACCTGTCACTATGTGAAGGAATATCATAAATTTCTTAAGGACAGAAATGGTCACATATTTCTTTGCCTTTAGGAATTTAATAAACACTTTGTAGAATGAATGTGGTAAACTAATTTCCTTAGGCCACTGAAATAATGGCATGTCAGAGTTAATCCTTTTGTAAAATTCAATTCTCATAGCACTAAAATTTTAGTCACTGTTTATATAGCTTGTAATTAACTCTGATTTGGAGTATATTTTTAAAAGGATGGCATTTTCCAGTTTTTGCCCAAGAGCTTATGATTCACTGGCTTTGCACTTTTTCTCAATTTATCTATTTACAGTTTGTAGCTTAATGATTTATTTACATTACTCACATGCCAGGCTCATAGTTTCAGGCATTATTTCATTGGAAATATCTAATCTTAAGAAATGTAGTTGGGCCTGGTGGCAGACGCCTGTAATTCCAGCTCTCAGGAGACTGAGACAGGAGGATCACAAGTGCAAGGTAAATCTGGGTAACTTAGACTTAGTGAGACATTGCCTCAAAGAAAAAAAAAAGGTGGGGGGCTGGGTTTGTAACTCAGTGGTAGAGCACTTGCCTACCATGTGTGAGAGACCCTGAGTTCAATCCCAGCATTGAATAAAAAGGAAAAAAAATAAACTTCTAACAAGCCAGAAGAGAACAAATTTTGGTAGTACTGGTGATCAAACTCATGGATGCTCTACCACTGAGCTATACCACAAGCCCTTTTTCTTTCTTTTGAGGCAGCATTTCACTAAATTGCCAAAGCTGGCCTCAACCTTGCAATCTTCCTGCCTCAGTCTCTCCCATCTCTCTGGGAGAACAGGCATGTAACACCACGCCCAGCCAGAATAATATGTTTTCTAAATGGATGTTTTGTTTTAATTATCAAGCTATTATATATTCATTGAAAAATCCATGGGGCTGAGGTTATGGCTCAGTGGTAGAGCGTTTGGCTAGCACATGTGAGGCACTGGGTTCTATTCTGAGCACCACATAAAACTGATAAATAAAATAAAGGTATTGAGTCTATCTACAACTAAAAAAATATTTAAAAAAAGAAAGAAAAATCCAAACACAGAAGTAAAAAGTAAAAGTCACCCCAAATCACTAAATCCTGCCCAAAGAGGTAGTGAATATAAAATTTATTGTATATTTAAGACCTCATTTATGATATATGCATTCATACATGCATATTCTCACAATCATCCATGTATACATGTTCACCTACACATTAATCAAAGGTTTATTATGTGCTTGGTACTTATACAAAGGTAAGAAAAAGTAGTATCTTGGTCTATTCTCTACTGCTATAAGAGAACACCACAGACTGGAAAATATAGAAAGAAACTTATTTCTTACAGTTCTGGAGGCTGGAAGTCCAAGACTGAAGGGCTGCAGATGGTAAGGACTTTCTTGCTGGGTAATATGGTAGAAGGAAATCACATGGCACCTCTAAAAGCTCCAACTTGGCAACATTGTCACAGTAATAATCAAATTTCAACATGAGATCTTTTTTTTTTAATGGCACTGGGCATTGAACTCAGGGGTGCTTTACCACTGAGCTACAATCCCAGTCCTTTTTATTTTAAAACAGGGTCTCCCTAAGTTGTAGGCTTGCCTCAAACTTGTGATCTTCCTTCCTCAGACTCCTGAGTTACTGGGATTACAGGCATGGGATATCATATCTGGCTTAAAATGAGTTTTGGAGGGAACATACAAATCATAGAATTCTACCCTGTGGGCCCCAAAATTCATGTCCTTCAAAATATACTCATTCCATTTCAGTAGCCCTAAAGTTCTAGTTGTTTTAGCATAAATGCAAAAGTTCAAGTCCAGAGTCTCATCTGAATCATATTTGAGTGAGATTTGAGATGTGATTCATTCTGGGGCAAATGTACTCTAGCTATGAGCCTTTGAAATAAAAGTAAATTATCAAATTCCAGAATACAATTGTGGGATAGGCACAGGATAAATATTACCATTCCAAAAGGGAGAAATAGGGCCTGGCATGGTGGCCTACACCTGTAATCCCAGTGGCTTGGGAAGCTGAGTCAGGAGGATCATGAGTTCAAAGCCAGCCTCAGCAACTTAGCAAGACCCTAAGCAACTCAGCAAGACCCTGTCTCTAAATAAAATATAAAAAGGACTGGGAGTGTGGCTCAATGGTTAAGTACCCTTGGGTTTAATCCCTAGTACCAAAAAAAAAAAAGAGGGGGGGGAAGAAATAGGCAAGAAGACAAAGGTAACTAGACACCCAAAAGTTCAAAACCGAACAAGGAAAATGACATTAAGTCTTAGAGCTGGAGAACAATATCCTTTGATTGAATCTCCTGCTTCCTGGAAACATTCTTCCAAGACCCTGGGCGGGGTTGGGGGTGGTGGTGGTGGGGGGGTGGGGGGTGGGGGGAGGTTCTACTTTCATGGCTTTGTTTGGTTCAGCAAAGGAAGTAGCTCTCACCAGTTAGTGTCTTGTTCCTTTAGCTTTACCAGGCTGGTGATGTTGCCTAGTGGCTCTACAATTCTGGGATCTTAAGGGCTGCTTGCCCTTAAGGCTCCACTAGGCACTGACCTAATGGGAACTCTGTGGTGGTTCTGATAGATAGCAGATAGGCATGAGTGGTAGGAACATGAAGCTAAGGGGACAATTCTATAGACTGGGCCTAGTGCTGACCTGCCACATACTTTCTTTTTAAAAGCAACTTACCTCAGGCCATTGTGGCCCTGCTCTGGCTTACATATTAGAATATGTTACACTCCTCAGAAAACAATCTGATATTTATAGAGCTGTATGTTTCAAGGCTCTTGAGTTTAAGATTCTTCTCTGCTGATAAGCACACAAATTACCCTGAAGGGGGGAATTTTATGACCCTTATCAAAGTCCACTGACCATGAAATCTATAAAAACAAATTCCAATTAGAACAGGTCAGCATAAATCAAGGTGACAGAGAGTTGCCTTTAGATATTTAGCATATGATTTTAATCTCATTATGATAGTAAAATACTCCCCTGCTCCCCCCATGGGTACCTGTGGGTAAGACCATGTACTGTAGGAACTTAAAAATCTGATGCATTCCTGGGGCTGACATTGTGACTCAGTGGTAGAGTGCTTGCCTTGCATGTGTGAGGCACTGGGTTCGATCCTCAGCACCACATAAAATAAATAAATAAATAAAACAATGGTATTGTGTTATGTACAACTAAAATTTAAAAAAATCTGATGCAGAAGGAACATGGCGGCGGGCGCGGAGAGATCAAGTCTCTGACCTCTTCAGCTGTGCAGGCATAGGGAGTCGTAAACAGCCTAAATCTGTTTGCTCAGGATCACTAGGCAATGCTGAGCTGACGTGGATCTGGGGCGAACAGTCTGGGCCTCTCAGAACACACACCGAGCCCAGATAGGCTGAATTCAAGCTCCCGTTCGCCTGCTTCCCGCAGACAAACAGCTGCGACTCAGCACTCATCCATCTGGCTGAAACAACTGGTCGGCCCTTCTGATCCTACGGAGGTAAATGCCCACTGAGCCTTCATAGGTAGCGGCCACAGGTTTGAAACGGGGCTTGGGAGAGACAGTAAGGACCCACCTGTTGCATTGGTCACCCGGCAAAGGGAAACGAACTGTCGCCATTTGCAAGAGATACCACCATGGCAGAGAACTGACGTCATCAGACTGCGGCGGAGGAGATAACTTCATTGAATCCTGCGGCTACAGGTGTGTAATCCCCTAGCCTTCCCTCTCCGCACATCGGGGAAACCTTAAGGGCCCCTCCCAGCTCTCCCGTGAGCACGGAAGCCAGACCGAGGGAATTAGAGGTGGTGCGGGACCCGCGGCGCGGAACTACCGCTCCCACCAGTGCTGAGAGCTGAGGTCTCTTGCACCAGCTACTGGGGGCGTGGCTACCGGAGGGGCAGTAAAATTCGCTGAGGATTCTCAGCCCCAAGCTCCACAAACTTAGGGTCTGAGGGAATGGCAAACAGGGAGAGTGTGCCCAGTCATTCATGACAACAGGGCTCCCGGGAGCAGCAGACCTGGCGTGTACCCAGTATTGTGGTGAGCGGCACCCGTGAGAGGGGCCTGGCTAGAGGAAAAGTGGGGAAGACACAAGAGGAGGCCCTAGGCACTCAGGATTGGAGACTCGCCCAGTCTGGGAGGAGGAGCTGCTGCACAGTGACTGGTTCCCGCGTATTGACAGGAGAAACTTGGCCTGGTGGGCACAGCGCCACCTACTGGAAGAGAAGTTAATCAAACTCTAAGACTGCATTTATTAGTTTTTTTTTTCTTTTTTCTTTTCTCTTTTTTTTAATTTTTTAATTTTTTTTATTTTGATTTGGGTTTTTCTTTCATTTTCATTTTTCTTTCTTGTTTTTATTTTTTTTTAATTTTTTTTTTTAAATTTTTTTTCCAAGTTTAATTTTAATTTTTTTAAATTTTTTTTCTTTTTTTATTTCCTATTTATTTTCTTCTTTTATCTTTTCATTTCTTTTCAATTATCTTATCCCCCCTTCCTTGAATTCTACCTGCTTACCCTCATTCTCTTTAGTGACTTCTTCCCTTCCCTTCTAATACCTTTCCTCCCAAGCATCAAATAAATTTATAGGAGTAAACAGTAACTCAGCAGTCAAACAGAACAAGAAGTAACATGAGCAGCTTCAAAAAGCAAGGAAGAAAAGGAGTACAAACAATGCAGGACAACCTAAATATTCAGGAGGACCTAGAGTCATCAGAAAAATGGTCATATAAAGAACTCATGGAACACCTTAGACAGATGGAATGGAACCTTAAAGAGGATACGAGACAGCAAATTCAAGCAGCGAAAGAACACATTGAGAATGAGTTACATAAACAGATAAAAGAAGAAGTTAAGCATCTTTATCAGGAGATAGAGATTATAAAAAATAATCAAACAGTAATTCTAGAAATGAAGGAAACGATAAACCAAATTAAAAACTCAATTGAGAGTATCACTAACAGAGTGGATCAAGTAGAAGCCAGAACGTCAGATAACGAAGACAAAATATATCATCTTGAAAAGAGTCTAGCCAACTCAGAAAGGCTGGTAAAAAATCATGAGAAAAACATCCAAGAGTTATGGGATAACATAAAAAAACCAAACTTACGAGTCATCGGGATAGAAGAAGGTACAGAGATTCAAACCAAGGGAATGAGAAACCTGCTGAATGAAATAATTACTGAAAACTTTCCAGAAATAAAAAAGGAAACAGATATACAAATTGAAGATGCATACAGGACACAGAGCACACAAAATCACAGTAGACCAACGCCAAGACACATTGTTATGAAGATATCCAATATACAGAACAAAGAGAAAATATTAAAAGCTACAAGAGAAAGTAGGCAGATTACATTCAGGGGTAAACCAATTAGGTTAACAACGGATTTTTCATCACAGATGCTGAAAGCAAGAAGGTCATGGAACAATGTTTTTCAAACACTGAAAGACAATGGATGCCAACCAAGAATTCTGTATCCAGCAAAATTAAGCTTCAGGTATGACAACGAAATAAAAATCTTTCATGATAAACAAAAGTTAAAAGAATTTGCAGCCAGAAAACCAGCATTGAAAAGCATTTTGAGCAAAACACTACACGAGGAAGAAATGAAAAACAATAACCAAAACCATCAGAGGGAAGTGCCTCGGTAAAGACAGAGGGCGAGGGGAAAGATAATCATGGAGAAACAAACTAATTTTTTTTTAAAAGGATAAATAATCAAACATGGTTGGAAGTACAAACTATATATCAATAGTAACTCTGAATGTTAATGGCTTAAACTCTCCAATAAAGCGACATAGGCTGGTATCATGGATTAAAAAAACAAATCCAACAATATGCTACCTCCAGGAGACACATCTGATTGGAAAAGACATACACAGGCTGAAGGTGAAAGGATGGGAAAAAATATACCACGCACACGGTCCTCGTAAGCAAGCAGGGGGGGCCATCCTCATATCGAATAAAATCGACTTCAAGACTAAGTTAATCAAAAGGGATAAAGAAGGACATTATATACTGTTAAAAGGAACCATTCACCAACAAGACATAACAATTATCAATATCTATGCACCAAATAATGGCGCTGCAGCATTCATAAAACAAATACTCAAGTTCAAGAATCAAATAGACCACAACACAATAATTATGGGTGACTTCAACACACCTCTCTCACCAATGGACAGATCCTCCAAACAAAAGTTGAATAAAGAAACTATAGAACTCAATACCACAATCAATAACCTAGACTTAACTGACATATATAGAATATATCAACCATCATCAAATGGATATACTTTTTTCTCGGCAGCACATGGATCCTTCTCAAAAATAGACCATATATTATGCCATAGGGCAACCCTCAGTAAATATAAAGGGGTGGAGATAATACCATGCATTTTATCTGATCATAATGGAATGAAACTGGAAATCAATGATAAAAGAAGGAAGGAAAAATCCTACGTCACATGGAAAATGAACAATATGTTACTGAATGATCAATGGGTTACAGAAGACATAAAGGAGGAAATCAAAAAATTCTTAGAGATAAATGAAACTACAGATACAACATATCGGAATCTATGGGAAACAATGAAAGCAGTTTTAAGAGGAAAATTCATCGCCTGGTGGTCATTCCTCAAAAAAAGAAAAAAACAACAAATAAATGAGCTCACACTTCATCTCAAAGCCCTAGAAAAGGAAGAGCAAAACAACAGCAAATGTAGCAGAAGGCAAGAAATAATTAAAATCAGAGCAGAAATCAATGAAATTGAAACAAAAGAAACTATTGAAAAAATTAACAAAACTAAAAGTTGGTTCTTTGAAAAAATAAATAAGATCAACAGACCTTTAGCCATGCTAACGAAGAGAAGAAGACAGAGAACTCAAATTACTAACATACGGGATGAAAAAGGAAATATCACAACAGATGCTACAGAAATACAGAAGACAATTAGAAATTATTTTGAAAACCTATATTCCAATAAAATAGAAGATAGTGAAGACATCGATAAATTTCTTAAGTCTTATGATTTGCCCAGACTGAGTCAGGAGGATACACACAATTTGAACAGACCAATATCAATGGATGAAATTGAAGAAGCCATCAAAAGACTACCAACCAAGAAAAGCCCAGGACCGGATGGGTATACAGCGGAATTTTACAAAACCTTTAAAGAAGAATTAATACCAATACTTTTCAAGTTATTTCAGGAAATAGAAAAAGAGGGAGCTCTTCCAAATTCATTCTATGAGGCCAACATCACCCTGATTCCGAAACCAGACAAAGACACCTCAAAGAAAGAAAACTACAGACCAATATCTCTAATGAACCTAGATGCAAAAATCCTCAATAAAATTCTGGCAAATCGAATACAAAAACACATCAAAAAAATTGTGCACCATGATCAAGTAGGATTCATCCCTGGGATGCAAGGATGGTTCAATATACGGAAATCAATAAATGTTATTCACCACATCAATAGACTTAAAGATAAGAACCATATGATCATCTCGATAGATGCAGAGAAAGCATTCGACAAAGTACAGCATCCCTTTATGTTCAAAACATTAGAAAAACTAGGGATAACAGGAACTTACCTTGACATTGTAAAAGCTATCTATGCTAAGCCTCAGGCTAGCATCATTCTGAATGGACAAAAGTTAAAGGCATTCCCTCTAAAATCTGGAACAAGACAGGGATGCCCTCTATCACCACTTCTATTCAATATAGTTCTCGAAATACTGGCCAGAGCAATTAGACAAACGAAAGAAATTAAAGGCATAAAAATAGGAAAAGAAGAACTTAAATTATCACTATTTGCAGATGACATGATTCTATACCTAGAAAACCCAAAAGGGTCTACAAAGAAACTACTAGAACTAATAAATGAATTCAGCAAAGTGGCAGGATATAAAATCAACACGCATAAATCAAAGGCATTTCTGTATATCAGCGACAAAACTTCTGAAACGGAAATGAGGAAAAACACTCCATTCACAATATCCTCCAAAAAAATAAAATACTTGGGAATCAACCTAACAAAAGAGGTGAAAGATTTATACAATGAAAACTACAGAACCCTAAAGAGAGAAGTAGAAGAAGATCTTAGAAGATGGAAAAATATACCCTGTTCATGGATAGGCAGAACTAACATTATCAAAATGGCGATATTACCAAAAGTTCTCTATAGGTTTAATGCAATGCCAATCAAAATCCCAACGGCATTTCTTGTAGAAATAGATAAAGCAATTATGAAATTCATATGGAAAAATAAAAGACCCAGAATAGCAAAAGCAATTCTAAGCAGGAAGTGTGAATCAGGCGGTATAGCGATACCAGATTTCAAACTATATTACAGAGCAATAGTGACAAAAACAGCATGGTACTGGTACCAAAACAGGCGGGTGGACCAATGGTATAGAATAGAGGACACAGAGACTAATCCACACAGTTACAACTATCTTATATTTGATAAAGGGGCTAAAAGCATACAATGGAGGAAGGATAGCATCTTCAACAAATGGTGTTGGGAAAACTGGAAATCCATATGCAACAAAATGAAACTGAATCCCTTTCTCTCGCCATGCACAAAAGTTAACTCAAAATGGATCAAAGAGCTTGATATCAAATCAGAGACTCTGCATCTGATAGAAGAAAAAGTTGGCTCCGATCTACATATTGTGGGGTCAGGCTCCAAATTCCTTAATAGGACACCCATAGCACAAGAGTTAACAACAAGAATCAACAAATGGGACTTACTTAAACTAAAAAGTTTTTTCTCAACAAGAGAAACAATAAGAGAGGTAAATAGGGAGCCTACATCCTGGGAACAAATTTTTACTCCTCACACTTCAGATAGAGCCCTAATATCCAGAGTATACAAAGAACTCAAAAAATTAGACAATAAGATAACAAATCACCCAATCAACAAATGGGCCAAGGACCTGAACAGACACTTCTCAGAGGAGGACATACAATCAATCAACAAGTACATGAAAAAATGCTCACCATCTCTAGCAGTCAGAGAAATGCAAATCAAAACCACCCTAAGATACCATCTCACTCCAGTAAGATTGGCAGCCACTATGAAGTCAAACAACAACAAGTGCTGGTGAGGATGTGGAGAAAAGGGTACTCTTGTACATTGCTGGTGGGACTGCAAATTGGTGCGGCCAATTTGGAAAGCAGTTTGGAGATTCCTGGGAAAGCTGGGAATGGAACCACCATTTGATCCTGCTATTGCCCTTCTGGGACTATTCCCTGAAGACCTTAAAAGAGCATGCTACAGGGATGCTGCCACATCGATGTTCATAGCAGCACAATTCACAATAGCTAGACTGTGGAACCAACCCAGATGACCTTCAATAGATGAATGGATAAAAAAAATGTGGCATCTATACACAATGGAGTACTATGCAGCAATAAAAAATGACAAAATTATAGAATTTGCAGGGAAATGGATGGCACTAGAGCAGATTATGCTTAGTGAAGCTAGTCAATCCCTAAAAAACAAATACCAAATGTCTTCTTTGATATGAGAGCAACTATGAACAGAGAGGGAGGAAGAGCAGGAAGAAAAGATTAACATTAAACAGAGACGTGAGATGGGAGGGAAAGGGAGAGAAAAGGGAAATTGCATGGAAATGAAGGGAGACCCTCATTGCTATACAAAATTACATATAAGAGGTTGAGAGGGGAATGGGAAAATAAACAAGGAGAGAAATGAATTACAGTAGATGGGGTAGAGAGAGAAGATGGGAGGGGAGGGGAGGGGGGATAGTAGGGGATAGGAAAGGTAGCAGAATACAACAATTACTAATTGGGCATTATGTAAAATTGTGGATGTGTATCCGACGTGATTCTGCAATCTGCATTTGGGGTAAAATTGGGAGTTCATAACCCACTTCAATCTAATGTATGAAATATGATATGTCAAGAGCTTTGTAATGTTGTGAACAACCAATAAAAATTAAAAAAAGAAAAAAAAATCTGATGCATTCCTACTGTCACTTAAAAATTGAGAGGTAGTACCTGGATTCTTTACAAACTTCCCTAAGATTCCCAATAAAATTAGGGAACAAAGGGCCACTACATGACTTTCTCTACTTGGAGAGGACCCACTGTCACTCTCCTTAAAAGTATTATACTTTTACTACCTTTGCTTTCTTGCCTAAAATTTTCTCCTGCAAGAACACAAAGAGTCGAAACACAAAATGATCCCTGGACCACTGCCAAAACAGTTCCAACTCCACATTTCTGCTTCGCATTACCCTAAAAGGGGCTCTCTATGGTGGCTCCAACCCTGTGACAAGTCTCTGCTTGGGGCCCAGGCTATCTGTGACATCCTTTGAAATCTAGATGGAGGAAGCTATGTCCCCCAGCTCTTAACATCTGCATGCATGCAGACTTACCAGATGGATGGGCTTGTGCCCCCTCAAGTGGCTGCCTGAGTTGCATGGAGCAGTGCAACTGGCTTGAGCAGTGACTGGAGCAGCTAAGGAGTAAGGAATGCTGTGCTGGAATGTGGGAAGCAAGCAGAGACCTGAGGTAGTTCTAGGCAGTAAGCCTGTGCAGGGTACTCTGGGGCCACCTCCTCAAACCACTCTGTCCTCCTAGAGCTCTGAACCATTGCCAGTAGCAGTTCTAACTCCATAGTTCTCCACATTCAATGATGAGAGGGGAAGCCTCCAAGTCCTCTCAAAATGACTTCAAGGTATTTCTTCCTTTATTTTGATGAATGACACCTTGCTCCCTTCTATCAGTAAGAATCTTTTTAGCAAATGGCTGCTTGATTACACCCTAAGTATTCTCTCCTGAACATACTTTTTCACTCTTTGGCCAGGCTGTAAGTTTTTCAAATATTTCCAGTTTTAATTTAAATTCTGCCTTTACGTCATTTCTTTTCCCCTGCATCTCAACACAGTGGTTAAAAGTAGCAAGGCAGCAGCAGCCTGAATGCTTTGCTGCTTAGATATTTCTTCTACTAGATATCTTAATTTGTCACTCCGAAATTTTGCTTACTACAAAATCCAAGAGAATGGGCACAATGTAACCATGTTCTTTGCAACTTAGGATGCCCTTTCCCCAGTTTCCAAGACCTTGTTGTTCATTTCCATCTCAGACTTCATTAGAATAACCCTTACTGTCATGTCCCCATCCTCATCTCCACACGAACCTCTTGCAAATAGTTGGTCTAAAGAAAACTTACTGTAATTAAAGATTTTAATCAACTAAACCAAAACAAAAAGACCTTCAGCACAGTATGTATACAAAAGACACTACATGAAAATGGAATAAAAAGCATAGAAAAAATGGTAGGTGGAGAATTCTTATGAGAAATGTTTCCATATGAAATGTTGCATATGAAAATTTTGACCTAACTTGTCAGCATGAATTTTTAAAAATTTCTTTTTTTTAAGTTATACATGACAGTAGAGTATATTTTGACATATTATACATACATGTAGTATAACTTCCCATTCTTGTGGTTGTACGTGATGTGGAGTTTCACTGGTGTATTCATATATGAACATAGGAAAATTATGTCCAATTCATTCTGGTGTCTTTCCTATTCCCAATCCTCTTTTCTTACCCCCATTCCCGGGGCTCAATACGGTGAATCTATACTCCTCCCTCTCCCCCCCCACTGTGAGTCTGCATCCACATATCAGAGAGAATAATGGCCTTTGTTTTTTGGTGATTGGCTCATTTCACTTAGCAGTAAGCAGGAACTTTATAATATTAATTAATCACCTCTATAAAATAAGAATATGAAGCAGGGATGCGATGCAAGAACACAGGGAAGAGCTTGTAACTGATAAAAGGAAATAAAATATGAGTTACTTCAGAAAAAGGAAATGGAAAGAAAAAATAAAATCAACAAAAAACAAAGGTTAATTTAGAAGTAGCAAAAGGGAGAACAGACACTATAAACAAACAGATATAGAAAACAATAAATAAGCAAGCAAGGGCTGGTTTTTGTGGCTCAGTGGTAGAATGTTTGCCTAGCTCACGTGAGGCACTGGTTTGATCCCCAGCACCACATAAAAAACTAAATAAACAAAATAAAGGTATTGTGTCCATCTATAACTAAAAATATTTTTTTAAAAAAATAAGCAAGCAAAATGCAAATGAGATGAAAATTGAAAATGCTTATCACATCTTCCTGGTTTCCTCATTAATTAATGAGTTAAAATCTTTGATACTTGTTCATTTTATATTCATAGGAGAGTCATCATTGTATTTTAAAATTATTAACTGAGATGCCCAATGGATACACATAACATGACCAGGTAATTGTGTTGTTGCAGAAATACAACTCAGGTACTGCTTAAACTCATCTTTTCTTGGCTTCCAAATTGAATCCCAAGTGGCAACAGAACTTTGCTGAATCTTCTGGGTGAGGTGGTACATGCCTGTAATGCCAGTGATTCGAGAGATTGAAGAAGGAAGATGGCAAGTTCAAGGCCAGCCTAGGCAACTTAGCAACACCCAGTCTCAAAATATAAATAAATAAATAAATAAATAAATAAATAAATAAATAAATAAATAAATAAATAAAAAGGACTAGAATTTAGCTCTGTGGTAGAGTGCCCCTGGGTTCAATCCCTAGTACTGCAACAAAACAAAACAACTTTGCTAAATCTGCTTTCTAGGCTGGGGATATAGCTCAGTTGGTAGAGTGCTTGGCTTACATACACAATACCCTGAATTTGATCCCCAGCACCAAAAAAAATAAAATAAAAAATCCTCCTAAATCTGTTTTCCATTTTTCTTTTCTATTAAGTTCACCTTTTGTTTTAGGTTCTAATTTATTACACTGCAGACAATAAATTATTCACCTTTGGTAGCAGCAATGTGGTTTTATTTGGTGATCTCTATAACTGAATTAATGAGTTATCTAGTCTCTGATCAGTGAGAAAAAACAGAAAATTTAATTTGTCACTTTTGTTATTCTAGTTATCCAATTTGAACTCAAATTAATCAATAATTTCATATCCACATGGAAGGATAACAACACTGATATCTACACTGGTGAGTTTCTATTTTCACTCTTACAATTGCAGAACTGAATTCATAAGATCTCTGTATTGAGAAAGGCCTTGATATTGTATTGTGTGTGAAATGTTTTATTATCTCTGGAGAGTATTGACAAATTATAAAATCTCCTAAATTAAAGGATCTAACTGGTTTATAGATGTAAGGACTTATATACATACATTCTTAAAATTCTAAGACAAAAGAACTTGAACTTGTAATACTAAAATGTGCTAAATTAAAATATTTTCACAAAAATTCTTCTCCCTCAGAAACATTTTAAGGTAAATATTTGGCAAATGAAATTAGTATAATAATAATTTTTTAAACAAAAAAAGGGCTGTCTCAGCCAGGCAAGGTGGTGCACACCTATAATCCCAGCGGCTCGGGAGGCGGCGGCAATGGGATCGCGAGTTCAAAGCCAGCCTCAGCAATGGCGAGGCACTAGGCAATTCAGTGAGACTCTATCTCTAATAAAATACAAAATAGGGCTAGGGATGTGGCTCAGTGGTCAAATGCCCCTGAGTTCAGTGCCCGGTATCAAAAAAAAAAAAAAAAAAAAAAAGGGCTGTCTCTTTGATGATTTACTTGTGCAAAGTATAAAACAAGTACGTATTTTACTTTACTCAGTTCTGTTTTTCCTAAATGTAAATAGGTTCACTCATTAAAAAATATTACTCATAATATTTAAGAATATAAAAATCTAAATTCGTGTCTCACTAAAATAATTTTTCTGAGAAACATTTATTTGGCAGTATCTATATTTTGTGCTGTTAGATTTCAGATAATTTCCAAAATATTTAGTAATTTAAAACACTGGATAGATATTAAATTGAGTTAACTAATGAATAATCATTAGATATCTACATTTTTAAAAGTAAAATAGAATACTTACACAATGACTCTCATTCAGGTTTAAATTTATATACTGCTGCTTCTTACTTATTTATTTGTTTACTTTTGTGGTACCAGGAATTGAATCCAAAGCCTTACACACGCTAGACAAATGCTCTACCTCTGAGCTGTAGCCCCACCCTTTATAAAATTTGAGACTAAATTGCTCAGGCAGGCCTTGAACTTGTGATCCTACTACCTCAGCTTGTGAGCAACTGGATTACAATTGTGTGCTATATCATGCCTGGTGTTTCTTAATTTTATATCTATGGAGAGGTAACATGTTTGTGTCACATTAATGAGTATGTTCATTTTTCTCTTTAAAAGGGATGATTATAGACATAGAATGTTGTGTTAAATGTGTTCATGAATTCTGCTATTCTACTATAATGCCATTATATGGGTGAGAGACAGATCTCAATTGTAACCCTAAATTTTTTCTCTTTATAATAGAAAATATTTTGGTTATCTTAGTGATTTGGGAGTCTGAGGAGGAGGACTGCAAGCTCAAAGCCAGTCTCAGCAACTTAGTGAGATCCTAAGCAACTTAGCAAGACCCTGTCGCAAAATAAAAAAAATTTTTAAAAGGGGCTGGGATTGTAGCTCAGTAGAAGAGTGCTTGCCTGGCATGTGTGAGGCACTGGGATCAATCTTCAACACCACATATAAATAAATAAAATAAAGGTACTGTGTCCACCTACAACTGAAAATATTTTTTTAAAATTTTTTTAAAAGGGCTGGGGTGTGGCTGGGTGGTTAAGCACCCCTGGGTTCAATCCCCATACCCCAACAAAGTTTGATTAAAAGTTACAACTAAAACAAATTATTGAAATTATATTATGAGCAATAGTGACAAATGGGTATGTGCATCTGTTTTTAAAGGAAAAGGTTGATTCAAAGGCAGTGGTTCTCAAAATTTTCTATTCTCAGAACCCATTTGCATTCAGAAAAAATTACTAAGGACTTCCAAAGAGGCTTTTCATATGTATGTGATAACTATCAATCTTCATGATATTAGAAATTGAAACCAAATATGTTAATATATTTACTGACTGAACTGATTTCAGATGAATCATGTTAATGTTAATGTCAGTTTTAATAAAAATAATTATAAAACTGGGAGTATATAGAGTATATTTATACTTGGCATGCATAAATCCCTGAATTCCATCCCCAGCACAAAAAATAATTAATTAAAAAAGTATATATATGAAAAATTGAGAAAAGTATTTCACATTTTTGTAAAGCTCTTTTAATGAGTGACTTAATAGAAATAGCTAGATCCTCCCATCTGCTTCTACATTCAATCTATTATAATATTACACATCATGTAGCCTTTGGAAAACTACATATCTTAGTATTATTTTAAAAATAGTTTTAAACTGAGAGACTCCCCTGAATATAAAAGGGTATGATGAAGGACAAACTTGAAAAGTAAATTTTATTTGCCCTCCCTTAAACCTGAATCTGAAATAAAGCAATGTTATGTGTTAAAATTGTAGCACAGTTATCTCAATTTTAATGAGTTTGTTTTCTTAGTATACTGATCAATCCTTTTAATACAAAAGGTATTCCTTATCTTCTGTGTTGTCTGCCTGTATAGCAGATTCCTCTTACCAGGATAATTTTCTGGCCTTTACATTGTCATTTTATTTCTTTTTTTTAGTGGTTATTTAATACCAAACAAAGAACAAAAACAAAGATTCCTCACGTATTGAAAAATGAAGTTCTTTAGAAATGTGTTACCGAATACACTTATTTTTAAATGTTTGTTGCTTTGTTTAGAAAGATAACCAGGTATTATTTCTCAATTCACCTTTAACAACTTTCTTTATTTTGGCTTCCAAAAACTGCATCCCAAATATAGAAGAGATAAAAATAAACTTTCAGGATATCTTTTAAATCTAAAATGGTCTTTGGGATTTGGGGATTTCTGAAAGGACCCCTGAAAAATTGTAAAGGCTAATATTCTTTCTCCACATAAAAACAGAAATGTTAGAAATAATTTACTTCGATAGGATACTACTGTAAGAGTTGTACTAGAAGTTATAAAATTGGAAGATATGTCTAGCCTTTTCTATATTACGTTTTTATAAATATAAAATATTATTCATATAAAATTTCCAGGAGTTGTATATTTTATGGGTAGTTCCTAGCAAGTTTTTACTGTCCTCCTTGTATATAGTATTTTTTTAGCATGAAAGAGTAGGTTTTATTCAAGTGAGAAGAAAAGACACAGAGCTCCTGCAGGGTGAGAGGGGACACAGTAGGGTTTGTCCCATAGTATTTTTTACACTCAAAAGAAATATTAATCACAACTCTTATGAACTACTTTCAATAATATCAAATGTCTAGCTATAAGAACAATTAAGGAGAGGATGTGAACAACACTATAAACCAACTAGACTTAACAGACATGTACAGAACATTCCATGCAAGTACAACAAAATACACTGTCTTCTTAAGTTCTTATGGAACATTCTTCAGGATGGACCATAAGTCTTAATTTGGGTTCTAACCCCAGATCCCAAAACACAGACAACACACAAGAAGATAAAGCAAATTATAAAGGATTGAAATTATACACAGTATACTCTCTGGCAACAATAGAATGAAGCTAAAAACAATCACTCACAGAATGAAAACTGGAAAATTTGCAAATTTGCATAATTTAAACAACACATTCTTTTATTCTACTTTTTAAAAGTTTTATTTTCTTGGTACCATGTATTGAACCCAGGGGAGCTCTACCATTGAGTTAAATCCTCAACTCTTTTTCTTTCTTTTTTGCTACGGTTGGCCTTGAACTTGCAATCTTCCTGTCTCCAATTTGCTGGGATTACAGGTGTATGCCACCATGCCCAGCTTTTATTTATTTATTTGTATTTTTTCAGTACTGGAGATTGAACCCAGGGGCACTCTATCTCTGAACTACATGCTCAGCCCTTTTTATTTATTTTTGAGACAAGGTCTCACTTAGATGATGAAGCTGGCCTTAAACTTGTGATCCTCCTGCCTCAGCCTCCTGAATTACATATGCACACCTGCCACACTTGGCTAACATATCAATACCACCATAGTCCTCACAGACTCAGGCTTTAGGCCAATCTTACAGATTCAGTTTTTCCATTCCCAGGACCAGGCTGACCCCTGTGGCCCTGGGCCCTGTATTACCCCCAGTGACAGTCTGGTCCCCACTGCCCCAGGCTTCAGGTCTGCCCACCAGTAGAACAGCCCTACAGTCATAGTCATTAGGCCATCGCCTAGAGATCCAGGCTCCAGGCTGGCCCCTATGGATACAGGGTTCTAGACCCACACACTACAAAATCATGAGGGAAAGTAGAAAATACCTAGAAATGAATGAAAATGAAAACAACATATAAAAACTTGAGAAACAGTGAAGGTGATGCTCAGGGGAAAATTTATAGTTGTAAATGACTACAATAAAAAAGAAATATCTCAAATCAATAATATAATCTTAAACATTAAGTAACTAGAAAAAGAAGTGCAAACTAAACCCAAACCTAGAAGAAAGTGAATAAATAAATAATAAACTATTCTCTTAATAAGAATAAGAGAATAGAAAAAAATCTATGAAACCAAGAGTTTGTTCCTTGAACATATGAAAAAAAGACAAACCCTTAGTTAGAATGACAAAGAATAAAAGACTTTATTAGAAGACTCACCACTCATTTATTTTGATGTAAATAAAAGGATAAGAGATTACTATAATCTATTATATGCCAACAAATTAGATAACCTAGATCAAATGGCAAAATCCTAGAAGCAAAAAAAAATTGCTAAACTGAACTAAGAAGAAATACAAAATTTCAACAAAGTTTTAAATGAGTAAAGAGATTGAATCAGTTATCTAAAAATCTCCTAAAAACAAATCTAGGACCAGATAGTTCAATGTTGAATTCTATCAAACATTTAATTCTCTCAAACATTTAAAGAATAAACACCAATCCTTCTCAAATTCTTCCAAAAACTGAAGAATAGGGAGTATTCCCTAACTTATTATATGAAGCCAACATTACCCTGGTACCAAAACCAGATGAAGCTATCAAGAAAAGAAAATTACAAATCAAAATAATTTATGAATATATATTCAAAAGTCCAAAACAAAATACTAGCAAAGTGAATCATATATTGTATTCAAGAATTATATACTGTGACAAAGTGTCATCTATCCAAATAATACAAAGCTAGTTCAATATAAGCAAATAAATCAATAGAACACATTATACTATAGGACAAAGGAAAAAAACTCAATCATTTTAATTGATGCAGAAAAGTCATTTGATACAAGATCTTTGCATGATAAAATACCCAGGAAATTGAAATAAAAAGAAATATCTTCAATCTGATGCAGCACATTTAAACAAAACCCATAGTTAACATTATACTTAATAGTAAAAAACTAAAAGCTTCCCAGACTAGGAACAAGACAGGATGCCCTGTTTCACCACTGCTATTCAATATATTACTGAAAAGATAGCCAGAGAAATTAGGTAACAAAGAAAATAAAAAATATATCCACATTGGAAAGGAAGAAGTAAAACTATCACTGTTCACAGATGACTTGATCCTACATATGAAAAATCCTACAGAAACCACAAAAAAGCTATGAATTCAGCAGTGTTTCAGGTACAAGATTAACAAACAAAAATCAGTTGTTTCTATATACCAGCAAAGCATAATCCAAAGAGTAAATAAAAAAATTCCATTTACAATAGTATCCCAAAATGAAACATCTAGGAATGAATTTAGCAAAGGAGGACCTATACACTTATAACCATAAAGCACCAATGAAAGATATTAAAGATGTTGGCATATAACAAATTTTTAAAATCCTACATTCACAGATTAAAAGACTATATCATTGAGATATCAGTACTACTTAAGTGATCCCTATCAAAATTCCAACAATTTTTTTTCAGAAATGGAAAAGCCAATTCTTAAATTCATATGGAATTATATGAGGCCCCAAAAGGCCAAAAACGATCTTGTAAAAGAAAACAAAGTTGGAGGATTTCTTTATTTCCAAACTTACTACAAAGCTACAGTAATCAAACCAGCATGGTATTGCAATACAGATAGAGATATAGGACAATGGAAAAGAATCGAGAGTCCAGAAATAAACCTACCCATCTATGACCAACTGATTACAACCAGGATTTCAAGACCATTAAATGGGGGAAAGAATGATCTCTTCAACAAGTAATGCTTGGGCAAATGGATTTTCACAAGCAAACAGGTGAATTTGGATACCTAACATACCACTGAATACAAAAACAAACTCCAAATGGATCAATGACCTAAATGTAAGAGCTAAGACCACATAAAACTCTTAGAGAAATTAATAGGGGTAAATCTTCATGACCTTAAATTTAGCTATGGATTCTTAGATATGACACCAGAAGCATGAGCCATAAAAGAAACAAAGAAAATAAAAAATATATCCACATTGGAAAGGAAGAAGTAAAACTATCACTGTTCACAGATGACTTGATCCTACATATGAAAAATCCTACAGAAACCACAAAAAAGCTATGAATTCAGCAATGTTTCAGGGGCTGGGGTTGTAGCTCAGGGGCTGGGGTTGTAGCTCAGTGGTTGAGCACTTGCCTTGCATGTGTGACGCACTGGGTTCAATCCTCAGCACCACATACAAAAATAAATAAATAAAATAAAAATATTTTAAAAATGTAATGAGAAATATTGTTCAAAAAAGGAAAAGGTAGATAATTTGGACTTCACCAAAATGAAAAATGTCTGTGCATAAAAGACATTATCATGAAAGTGAAAAGTCAATATACAGAACAGGAGAAAGATTTGCAAATCATATATCTGACATTTCATTATCTACATACCTGTAACTCAACAATAAAAGGACAAACAATGCAATTTTAGAAAATGAGTAAAGTACTTGAATAGATAAGTCCTTTCCCCCCCCCCAAATGATACATGAATGACCAGTAAGAACAGGAAAAGATGCTCAACATCATTAGTCATTAGGGTAATACAAACCCAAACTATGATATACCACGTCACACCACCTAAGATGGATAAAATATAACAAGTGGTAGTGAGGAAGTGGAAAGATTGAAACAACTGTACAAGGCTGATAAGAATGTAAAATGGTGCAGCTGCTGTGGAAAACAGTTTGGTGGTTCTTCAAAAAGTTAAACATAGAATTATCATCTGACCAAATAATTCCACTCCTAAGTATATACCCCCAAATAACTTTAAGTAGGGACTCAGGTAAAAACTTACCGATAATCATAGCATCATTATTTATAATCCCCACAAAGTAGAAACAACCCATGTGTCCATCAACTGACAAATGTATAAACAAAGTATGATATATACATAAAATGGAATGTTATTTGGCCCCCAAAAGAATGAAGTACTAATATATCCACAACATAAATGAACTCTGAAAACATTATGCTAAGTGAAATAACCCAGGGACAAAAGGACAAATACTGTATGATGCTACTTAAAGGGAATATCTTGAATAGGCAAATTCATAAGGACACAAAGCAGAAAAAGGTTCTCAAGGGCTGTAGGCTAGGGGAATAGGGAGTTATTGTTTAATGGCTATAGTTTCTGTTTGGGGTGATAGGAATTTTTTGTAATACACAGTGGTATATGGCTGTACAAAGTTGTGCAAGTAATTAATGCCACTGAATATTATACTGCAAAATGTCTAAAATGGCAATTTTTATGTTATGTATATTTTACCACAATAAAACTCTTATGCAATAGTTATGTATTATACTCTAATAAAGCATTCTACCTTCCTAAAATTCTGATATTTCTATATTAAATTAAACCATAGCCATTAGATCTCTATAATGTACAGGTTGCTTATTAAAATATTGGTATTTTTCTGAGAACTCTGCAAAATCTACAGGCCAGAGATTATATCTTCAACAGAATAGGTCAGTATTGGTGCTTCACAGAAAAGGACAGTACTATGTGCTTCAAATTATTGACATGTCAGAATAGACTCTTAGTTACAAGCTTGAGTTGATAGTGCACAGACAATTTTCAGGCCATATCCGTGGGCTAATTAGGCTTTCCAGGAATTGCTTTTGAGTTCACAAGCATAAAACTTCACAAAAGCAGACTGCTAACTCAAGATTCAGCAGAACACAGGACTGAATAAATTGATGAAAGAGAAATTTTACTCTGGTTATTTATTTAGAATACGGCCAATGTTGTTTTAATGTTCCATTTCCAGTCTTATATGAGAAAACTTTCTTTACAAGCCATTTGTAAGTCAAAACAATTCAGTAGATGCTGAAACTAAATTATTTTAAAATGATATGATCAAACTTTTACTAAATCTCCCTACTTTTCATTGAAATATACTTATTCGCATTGGTTCTATAAGAATCTGTTCTTCCTTTTCATCATGATATAATTGGACATATTAATGTCTTACCTAGAGTATCAATATTATATGATACTCATCTAATCAGGTATGATATGCTACTTTAAAGAGATAAGGTTGACTGTACTTCAAATTTACGTCAGGGAACCGGCCTGTCTTACAGGGTCCCAGTCTTAAAAGTGGTAGGAAATTTACTTTCTGGCAGGCCAAGAACCTTAGTAAATTTAGGGAACCTTGAAAAGAGATGAATTTCCATAAATTTATAAAGCATGACAAGTGAAATCTGGTGGACAGATTTCTTTTTTTTTTATTAGTTGTTCAAAACATTACAAAGATTGCAGAATCACATCGGTTACACATCCACATTTTTACATAATGCCATATTAGTAACTGTTGTATGTGGACAGATTTCTTGAACTTGGTTACCTAACTTTGAAGTAGCATCGAAGAGGGTTTCAGATAGCCAATCTCAGATTCCCTATAGAAGCATCTAGACAGAATTTGAATCTGTAGCCTTAGTAGTTGTTCAGTATTTTATAGCTTTAGATATGCAAAGTAAATCCAAGGAGGCCTGTTTGGTTTATTAACACTCATGCTATACCTATGTAAATAATCAGGGCAAACTAACGAAATTAGCTTGTTTTGTGATTAAGAATAATATTCTATGAGATTATTATGATCACAGAGGAGGGAGGTAGATGGAATACTATGCAAAAAAATATTGCAAAAGGCTTTGAATCAGGAAAAAGAAATTAGTGTATGTCCTTTCAAGTGTACCCTTCAAGGTTATCTCTACCTAAATTGTGTGAGTCATTTTTCAATTCAATAATTTGTAGAAAACTGTTAATAATGCAAATTATTCTTGTGTAAGGAAATGTAAGTAACTTTTGTTCCACGGAGATTAAACTAATCATTCTCTGTGGCTATTTACCAGTTTTGTAAACTTATTTCAGTATTCTTCTTGTTTGAATGTATATGTGTTTCTTTCTTTCTTTTTTTTTTTTTTTTGAACCAGTCTGTAACATCTTACTGGTTCCCTTACTAATTAATGAGTTAAATTAAATCATTGCTGTGTCCGAAAACAAAAATGGAAATTTAAGCTTCAAAAATATATAGAGATATATCGGGGCTGGAGCTGGAGCTCAGTGGCAGAGCACTTGCCTAGCATGTATGAGGCACTGGATTAGATCTTCAGCACCACATAAAAATAAAACAAATTGGGGCTGGGGTTGTGGCTCAGTGGTAGAGCACTTGCTTAGCATGTGTGAGGCACTGGGTTTGATTCCTGGCACCACATAAAAATAAACAAATAAAATAAAGGTAAATAAATAAAATAAAGATATGCCATCTATCTACAGATATAAAAATTTTAAAAACATAGAGATATAGAAGATGAAACAAAAGATGTAAGAGACAAGTAGAGGAGATTCAAAACATGCAGAGTTCCCAAAGAAGAAATAAAAATAATGGAATAAAAAACAAATGTTTAAGGGGCTGGGGTTGTGGTTCAGTGGTAGAGCACTTGCCTAGCACATCTGAGGCACTGGGTTTAATTCTCAGCACCATATAAAAATAAATAAAATAAAAGCATTGTGTCCAATTACAATTAAAACACACAAAAAACAAATATTAAAAACATGATTCTAGAAAAATTTCTAGAAATGGAAGCATACTTTAATTTGCACATTGAAAAAGAATACCATGTTCCCCAAAAAAACTGACTCAAGAATATTGCATTTCCTTTTGTTCTGCTACCACTATATTTCTTTTCTTTCTTTTTTAAGACAGTGTTTCACAATGTTGCCCAGGCTGGCCTGGAACTCATGATTTCCCTGCCTTAGCCACTCAAGTAGCTGAGATTATAGGCTGTTTTTTTTTTAACATTTTATTATTATATTTTTATTTTGAGAGGGGGTGGGTACCAGAGATTGAACTCAGGGGCACTCAATGACTGAGCCACATCCCAGCCCTATTTTGTATTTTATTTAGAGACAGGGTCTCACTGAGTTTCTTAGCACCTTGCCATTGCTGAGGCTGGCCTCCTGAGCCACTGGGATTACAGGTGTGCATCACCACACCTGGCTACCATTTTATTTTTAAAGCAGTTTTAGGTTCAAAGCAAAACTGAGAGGAAAGTACAGAGATTTCTCACATACTGGCCCCCAACCTCCCATACATTCAGTCTTCCCCACCATCAACATTCTGCATCTATTCCATACATTAGTTTTAACTGATGGACCAGCACTGACACATCACATTCAACCAAAGTCCATAGTTTGGTTTAGGATTCACTCTCTGTATTATGCATTTTGTGGATTTTGACCAATGTATAAAGACATATATTCATCATTGTAATATCATACAGAATAGTTTTCCTGCCCTAAGAATTTTCTGTGATCACCTATTCATGCTGTCCCCTAAAACCCTAGACAATCACTGATAGGTTACTGTCTTCATGATTTTGCCTTTTGCAAAATATCATATAGTTGGAATCATATAGTATGTCAACTTTTCAGACTGGCTACTTTCATTTAGTAATATATATTTAAGATTCTGCCATGTCTATCTGTGTCTTGACAGCTCATATTTTTCAATACTGAATATTCCATTGTACAAATATACCACATTTTATTATCTGTTCACATATGTTGAAGGACATGTTAGTTGCTTCCAAAATGGGACAATTGTGAATAAAGCTGCTATAAACAGCCATGTGCAGATTTTCGTGTGACCATAAATTTTCGATTCCTTTGAGTAAATATAAAGGAGCATGATTGCTGAATCATATTGATAACATTATGTCTAATATTGTAAGAAATTATCATACTATCTTCCAAAGTGGCTATACCTTTTTTTCATTCCCATTAGTAATGAATGAGAGTTCCTGTTGCTCTGTATCCTCACCAGGATTTGCTGTTGTCAGTGTTTTGGATTTGATCATTTGGATAGGTATGTGCTAGTATTTCATTATGGATTTAATCTGAAATTACCTAATGACTTGTATATGTATAAATACAAACATGCACATACACACATGTGCAGTCATGGATTGCTTGATGTTAGGAACACATTCTGAGAAATACATGATTATGCAAATATAGAGTATCCTAGAGCTTCACCACTTTCTAAAAGTACCACCAGTTGGGGAACAAACTTTCAATACATAAACCTTTGTAGATATTCTGGATCTAAACTATAACACTGGATATTCTGTACTTCTGATTTTTTTAAAAAAATATATCCAGGTAGTAGGGTTCTTTCTTTCTTTTGCTGTACTGGGGACTGAACCCAAAGCCTCCTGTATTCTAGACAAGTACTCTATTGCTGAGCAACATGCCCAGCCTTCTATAAAAATTTTATTTTATTTTGAGACAGGGTCTCCCTGAGTTGCCAGGCTTGCTTTGAACTTGAGATCCCTCTGTCTCAGACTCCCAAGTAGCTGGGATTACAGGTGTGAACTAACGCACCTGGAACCAGGCTTATTTTCTGATTCCATTACTAACTTCTAGTTTTTGCACTGTAATCAGATCATGTTCTCTGTTTTATTTGTATGTCTCAGAATCTATTCAGGGTTTCCTTATCATTAATGCTGTAAACATTTCAGAGTAGAAATGAAGATGCATTTTTTGTTCTCAGAATATAGAGCATACTTTAAAGCTATAGAGTCTATTTTCCTGAAATCTGCTATAGAAAGTATATTATTTAGGTATCTTCTATTCTTACTTGTCATTTTTATCATTTAAATAGCTGTCATAGATTGAGAGAGGCAAATTAAATCCCTGTGTTTATATTCTTCCTTATAATTTATATAATTTGATTTGAAAATCTGTCAGAGACATCACATATGCACAAAGAGAAAACAACAAATAATTTTTAAATATTAAGAAAAAGAATTCATGAATATATTAAAATAATAACATGCCATGTCCAAATAGAGTTTATTCCAGGAATGCAATGATGAATTAATTTTAGGAAATCTATTATTATAATTCAATGTATTCACAGCTTAAAGAGAAAAACCATGATTATCTTCATAGATTCTGAAAAGACATATAACTCAATTGAATACCCATTGACTTAAAAGAATTCTAAAACATGAACAGATGGGCACACTATAACATTGTCTATCTATACCTAAAAAACAATACCATCTTTAATGAGGAAACTGTAGCAAGTTATTACATGACTTCAAAAGTTTTACTACAATTTTGATAATTCATAATAAACTACCAGCAGTGGCTAGTATTTTGATTGTGGTTTGAAAGACTCTGTCATCTACATCTATTAGTCAGTGGTAACTTTTGGTATCTAGTGACCTAAGAGCAATAGCATGTTGTACAATAATAATCTTACTTTTATATTTAATATTGTACTTTTACCAGAAGTCAAAGTGCATAATATTCTTACTCTAATCAGTGTTATAGAATAAAAATACTAACATACAGTATGGAAAAATTGGTTCTTAAAAATAATTTAGCTGTTATTGAATATTGCAGAAAATTCTCATGACAAATTAGGTGATTATTCAGATTGTAAACTTCTTTCATAGCTATGTTACCAAACTTCTAGTTCCCACTGTACCTGTTTGTTTCAGAAGATTCCAGATGTCTTTGCATTTCTGGGTTTGCTCAAGTGCACGATTCAGTAACTTGGTCTATTTGGCAACAAGATAATTAGTCTCAACAAAAAGAACTTTAAGCAAATTAGCATAATCTCATATCATTTTAATTAAAAGCAATTAAAAATAAAATGTTAATTTATTTATTTTTACTTTGTATTTATTTTTCAAGTACTAGGGATTGAACCCAGTGGTGATTAATCACTGAGCAACATCCCCAGTCCATTTTATTTTTTTTTTATTTTGAGACAGGATCTCACTAAGTTGCTTAGGACCTCGTTAAATTGCTGAGGCTAACCTCAAATTTGCGATCCTCCTGTCTCAGCCTCCATAATTGCTAGGATTTCAGACTTGTGCCACCACGCCCAGCTAAAATGTTAGTTTAAAGTGAACATTTTGGAATTGCTGTAGGAATATAAACTCCAAATGCACTTCAACCTATTGTCCCAGAAAAATAAGGATTAAATAGAAAAACTGAGCACTGTCAATTTCTTTAATAATTTAGAATAGAAGAAAAAAGCACTTTCAGAATGGTTGTATGAGGCATTCCATAGATCCTTTTCCAAGCAAAACAAAAATAAAAATAAAAAACAGACAAAAATTATAAAACACAGTCATGTATGGCATATGTAGGCCCTGGGTTCCATCTTCAGAACTACAAAAACAAAACAAAACAAATAAAACACAATCATGTAAAGTCTCAAGAAATTGCCTGCCCTGAGGGC
Organism: Urocitellus parryii; assembly: GCF_045843805.1. Lineage (NCBI taxonomy): Eukaryota > Metazoa > Chordata > Mammalia > Rodentia > Sciuridae > Urocitellus > Urocitellus parryii. The sequence continues at coordinate 75,395,143 of NC_135547.1, forward strand.
ATACAGAAAGTGGAGAAACTTTTACCCCAAGAGATCTGCTAAGCCTAAGTAAGATGATTGAGGGCTTGTGACATTTGAACCAAGATGCGTTCACCAACCCCCAGTTCAATGTGATGTAAGCACTGCTTTGGGTAGATGTGATCATATTTCAAGGCTAGGGATTCCTGTGAGGGCCAGACTGCTGGCCAGGTCTGTACCATGGAAGCTATATCATAAAAAAGCACAGCTGAGAAGCCTAGGGCTCTCTTCTTGGTCTCAATTGTTCTCATCTCTGTTTGCTTATAGTATAGTTTCCATGCTGGGAGAGGCAAGGCAAAAATACCAGGGATTATAACTCTTGCCCATTCAGAGCTCGATTGTCACTCTGATAGAAGTGGGCCACTGTCCCTGCCCCTACCTCCCAAATAGTAATTCAGTTTCTTCTCAGTAAATGTGGTAGGTCATTAGAAGGGTGAGCTCTGTAGTTCTCCCTAAGGGGAAAATCTTGGATTAGAATAGAACCTGGGGAAGTTCAAGGCTAAGGGCACTTTTAAAAACCATGGAAATTTTGGTAGTGAGCTGCTGGGGCAGGCCCAAAATGGCTGTAGTTAGGCTCCCTCGTGGAGACTTCTGGCAGGCTATGTTATGTTTTTAGTGTGTTGCCAGGGCTATGGTTAGTCAAGGCCAGAAACACTGTGATTCAGAGTACAGACTCAAGGTCATAAAAATTAACTTGGGAGCTTGTGCACCCCCCCTCCCTTATGTAACGTGCTGGCAGTGTGCCTCCTTTGTTTGAACTGAATATAAAATATAATATAAAATGGGATCTAAAATGGAACTGGCTGGAGGGCTGAAGTTGAAGCTAGGGGCTGGCTAATGGCTATGTCCACCTCCAAATAAAGGATGACCAATATTTCCACCATGTCTTACATCTTCTTCCACCTGCTGAACCCTGAACCTGTTTCCTGAGTTACAGCCCCTGTATGACATGAGCAAGTAAAATGAGTCTTGTAGCTCAATGAAATCAATATAAAACAGTAGACTAACTTCAAGTTTATAGAGGGAAGCAGGTGAAGAGACAGCTAGGACGATTCCTTTCCCTTCAAAGGGGCACCATTTTAATTTATATCAAAAAAGCACTTTCAAAACACACACACACACACACACACACACACACACACACACATAAAATGCCCAATCACCTTTAAAGGCCAATAGGTGCATGCAATACCAAGAAAAGAGAAGCTTTAAGAGGGAGATAAGGAAAAGAGATAATATTAAAGAACTCTACTAAAATCACTATTCTTTTCAGAAGGATAGGTCAGGGTAATTTCTAAGACAAAGACTGCCCTTTGAAGAGTTGCATCAGAAACTATGAAATATAGGGAAAATAGGCCTCATTGAACTATTTTCCCTATATTCCCAATTAACTAAACAGAAACAAACATTAACAACACTAATCCCCACGTGGTAGATCAGTATCCAAAGATGCTATAATAAATTAACTAAAATGTCTGATTTTTTAAAAAAATTATAAGATATACAAAGAAACAGGAACTTAGACCCATGTATAAGAAAAAAGCCAGTAACAGAAACTTTGAAAAGGCTCAGGTATTAAACTTAGCAGGCACATATTTCAAGGCATCTGTTTTAAATATGTTCAAATAACAAAAGGATAACATTCTAAGAGGAGGAAGGTTTGATAACAGTATTAATCAAATACAGTATCTTGATAATGAGACAGGAATCAAAGAATCTAATGGATATACTAGAGTTAACAATATAATAACTAGGCTGGGGATATAGCTCAGTGGGAGAGTGCTTGCTTAGCATTGGAAGAAGAAGAAGAAGAGGAGGAGGAGGAGGAGGAGGAGAGAAAGATACAAAATCTGAAACAAAAATTCACTAGAGGAGATCAACATTAGGTTTGAGTTGTCAGAAGAAGCAATCAACAAAGATGAAGCTAGATCAATAGAGATTATGAAGTATGAGAAACAATGAAAAAGAATGAAGAAAAGTAAAGCCTTAGTAAAATGTAGGAAACCATGAATCACACCAACATATACCTAATGGAATTATCAAAATATATGAGCGAAAAGGAGCAAAAAATAAATAAATAAATAAAAATGGCTGAAATCTCCCCAATCTTGATGAAAAACATTCTCTACACATCTAAGAAGTCCAACAAACTCTAGACAGGATAAACACAAAGAAATTCAACCCAGATATATTCCATTCAAAAGAGTAAAAGAAAAGAGAAAAATTAGAAAATAGAGAAAAATGACTCATTACATACATGCATACATACATTAAGAATTGACTCTTTAAAACAATGGAGGTCAGAAGGCAGTGTGAAAACATATTCAAAGTTATGAGAACTGGGGATGTAGCTCAGTGGTTGAGAGTTTGCCTAGTATGCATGAGGACCTGGGTTCAATCCTCAGCATGGCAAATAAATAAATAAACTGAAAGTGATGAATAAAAATAACAACCCATGAATAATGCAATGTTCACCAAAACTATTATTTAGAACTAAAGATGAAATACATTCCCAGATAAACAAGAGTTCAGAGAATGTATTACTGAAAAAAGTTTTCAATCTGAAAGCAAGTGACACCAGGAAGTAATGTGAATTCAGATTAAAAAGGAGAGTATCAGTAAAATAATTTTGTAAATACAAAATATAGCATATTTCTTCTTTGTTCTCTGAACTGTCTTAAAAAGCAATTATGGGGCTGTGTGTGTTATCTCAGTGGTAGAGCATATGGTTAGCATGAACGAGGCCTTGGGCTCCATATCTAGCACCAAAAAACCAAAAGGGATTATATAATACACAAACAAACACACACACAAATTTATTTTTGTGTTACTAGGCCTCTAAAAATAGAAATGTAATATATTTCACAATAACAACACAAGACACAGGTGGGAACAAAGTTGTTTCGGTTAAGAAAATGTTACCATATGGTAACTAAAATCCACAGGAAGAAGTGAAGAGAAGCACAAATAGCAAATAAGATGGTTAATATACCAAACTGTAGTATATACTTGCTTGCCTTTCTTCTTAGTTTCTTACAAATACATAAAATTGTATAAAGTAATATTATAAGATGTATTGTTATGTTTGGGGCATATATAGATGTAATATGTATAATATGATGAACAAAAAAGGTGATAAGGGAATAGAACTAATAGGAATAACATTTCTATATCTCACTGGAATTGAATTCATAATCTCTTGTAGAGGCAGAATAATTAAGATCTATATTGCATGCTCTAGAGCAACCACTAAGAAAATAAATAAAAACTATTAAGTAAAAATTGTTAAAGGAACTAAAATATTCCACTAGAAAACATTCACTTAATGCAAAAGGAAGAAAACAAGAAAAAAAATACATGAAATACATGGAAACCAAAATGTGAAATGGCAGAATTAAGTTTGACCATAAAAATAATAACATTAAGTGTGATTGGAATAAGTGATGTAGTAAAAGGCACAAATTGTCACACTATATGTTAAGAAAAAACGTGGTCTAACTATGTCTATAAGAGACAAGCATTACATTAAAGATAAAATATTGAATGTAGCCAAGCATGGTGGTACTTGACTGTAATCCCAGCAACTTAGTAGGCTGAGAGGGCTAGTAGGCTAAGAGGGCTAGTAGGCTGAGAGGGCTTAGTAGGCTGAGGAGGGCTGCAAGTTCAAGACCAGCCTCAGCAACTTAGTGTGACCCTGCCTCAAAATAATAAATAAAGCAGGCCAAGAATGTAGCTCAGTGCTAAAGCACCTCTGGTTTAGATCCCCAGTACTAATAAAATAATATAGTAAAATGATGGGGAAGACCCATGCTGTGGAAATAGCAACAGCAGAAATGTTAAAATAACATTACTAGAGTTCCAAAAAAAAAAAAATACTAGGGATAAAGAGAGAAATTTTATATTGATAAAATGGTGATTACATCAGTAAGATATAGAAATTATAGACACATATGCAACAAATAATGGAGCCCCAAAATATACAAAGCAAAAATTGACAGAATTAAAGAAATAGACAATTCAACAATAAGAGTTGGAAACTTGCTGCGCACAGTGGTAAATGCCTGTAATCCCAGAAGCTAGGGAGCCTGAGGCAGGAGGATCACAAGGTCAAAGCCAGCCTCAGCAACTGTGAGGCACTAAGCAACTCAGTGAGACCCTGTCTCTAAATAAAATACAAAATAGGGCTGGGGATGTGGCTCAGTGGTTGAGTGTCCCAGAGTTCAGTCCCCAGTACTCCCCCTTAAAAAAAAGAGTTGGAAAGTTCAACATCCTGCTATAAATAATGAATAGAACAACCTGGAAGAAAATCATCAATGATATAGAAGACTTAAACAACACTGTAAACCTACTAGACCTGACAGACATCCATAAAACATTCCACCAATCCAACTCTTATGTACATACTTGAAAGAAAAACATGTTCACAAAAATGTATATACTTATCAAAAGCATTATTTATAATAGCTGAAAAGTGAAAACAACCCAAGTGCCCATCAATGGGAATGAATAAACAAAATGTGATATCTATCTATCTATCCCTATATCACAATAAAATGAAATATACACACTGTATATACAATGAAATGTTATTCCATCATAAAAATCTATGAAATATTTATTGATACATGTTACATCATGGAGAAACTTGAAAATATTTCAAACTTTATAAAAAGAGCTAATCAAAAAAGACTACATATTGTAGGATGGCATACCAAGAATAAGCAAAACTATAGAGACAAAAATTAGATTAGTGGTTGCCTAGGGCTGGTAGCAGGGATGAGGTGTAACTGTTAATGGGTATGGAGTTTCTTTTTAGGGTGATGAAAGTGTTCTAAAATTAGGTCATGTTGACAGTTTCACACATATAAATATTCTAAAAACCATTAAAGTGTACATTTAAATGGGTAAATTTGGGTTGGGGTATAGCTAAGCATGCTTGCCTAGAAAGTGTGAGGCCCTGGTTTGATCCTTAGCACTATCAAAAATAAAAATTTTAAAAAATGAGTGAATTATAAGGAACATGAATTGTACCTCAATAAGTCTGTTAAAAAATAATCTAGGACAAGGGTCAGGACACTTCTTCTGTAAAACATCAGACAGTAAATATTTTAGGCTTTGCCAGCTACATATACTCACTTTCACATGTTTTGCTTTATTTTGGTTTATAACCTTTTTATAAATGTAAAAACCATTTTTAGCTCTCAGGCTGTACAAAAAAAGGCCATGGGACTGATTTGGACAGTTGGCAATAGCTTACCCAGCCCTATTCTAGGAAAAATATGTAATTCCTTTTCAAATTGCAATTACTCTAATGTTTTAAGCATTTCTCACTTTCCCTTTACTTAGGAGGGTAGAGACAATGTAGATAGGACTATGCAGTCTTTGTGTATTCCTTCATCATCATCTTATTTATAAATACCCTGATTTATGGGGGTATAAAGAAAAGGGTACAGCCAACAGCATGGTGGCACATGCCTGTAGTCCAAACTAGTCTACAGGCTGAGGCAGGAGAATCACAAGCTCAAGGTCAACCTGGGTAATTGAGAGAGAGAGAGAGAGAGAGAGAGAGAGAGAAGAGAAGAGAAGAGAAGAGAAGAGAAGAGAAGAGAAGAGAAGAGAAGAGAAGAGAAAAGAAAAGGAAGAACAGGGTGCAGTTGTATATAACAGAATTCAACAAATATTCTTTATAGAGAGAAAGCACCACAGTCTAATTCATAGGGACCACACTTAGACGATGAAAGGCAGAAGTATATCTTGAATTATCTGAATAGAAATGCTTTCAAAAGCACAGACTATAGAAGGATTACTAGGTTACAGAGTTCCTGGGAAACACAGAAGTGTGTGAGAAAAAATAAAAAAATAAATAACAGTTGTTAGAAACAAACAAAATAATTAAGGACTGTACTTAAGAGTTTGTGAAATTTCCTTCACACCAAGTTGATATCTATTTGCTAAGATACACTGTTGTTTAACAAACTCAGGACTACCAACAGAAAAAGAATAACTTTTCAAAAGTTAAAACCATATAAGGAGAACATGTTATTACTGTTTTTTTAGTAAAGCAAAAGGGCCTATTGAGAATAAAATTACTTTTTTTTTTGGTACTAGGGATTAAACCCAGGGGTGCTTAACTTCTGAGCCACATACCCAGCCTTTTTTAGTTTTTATTTTGTGACAGGGTCTCACTAAGTTTCTTAGGGCCTTGTTAAGTTGCAGAGGCTGGCTTTGAGCTTGTGATCCTCCTGCCTCAGCCTCCTGAGCCACTAGGATTACAAGTGTGCATCACCATCAGCAGAATTAAAATACTTTTTTACCTTTACCTGGTAAGAAGCAGAATTGGGTTTTGTTTTTCTTATTTTGTTCTGAGGAAGGTAGATTCTTTTCTCATCTTCTTTTAAAATGTAAAGGTTTCTTAAAAGGGACCCCAGTAGTTCTTAAGAATGAGGCCTCCAAATTGGTCCTCAGTGAGTAAAATGAAGCAGGAGGCATCACAATACCAGACCCTAAGTTATACTGCAGAGCTATATAACAGCATGGTATTGGCACCAAAACAGACATGTAAATCAATGATACAGAATAGAGGACACAGAGAAAAACCCACATACATACAGTTATCTCATACTAGATAAAGGTGCAAAAAAATATATATATTGGAGAAAAGATAGCTTCATTAACAAATGGTGCTGGAAAAACTGAAAATCTGTATGTAGCATAATGATATTAAACCCTTATCTCTCACCCTGCACAAAACTCAACTCAAATTGGATCAAGGACCTAGGCATTAGACCAAAGACCCTGTGCCTACCAGAAGAAAAAGTAGACCCACTCTCCATCATGTCAGCTTAAGAATCGAATTCTTTAACAAGACTCCTAAAGTGCAAGTAAAATCAAAAACCAATAAATGGGATGGTGTCAAACTAAAACAAAAAACAAAAAACAACAAAAAAAAACTTCTTCAAAGCAAAGGAAACAATCAAGAACGTGAAGAGAGAGCCCACAGAATGGGAGAAAATTTCTGCCACCTGTATCTCAGATAGAGCATTAATATCTGGGATATATAAAGAACTCAAAAAACTTAACACCAAACAAACAAATAACCTAATCAAAATGGGCAAAGGAACTGAACAGATACTTCACAGAAGAAGAAATATGATTGGTCAACAAATGTATGAAAAAATGCTCAACATCTCTAGCAATTAGAGAAATGCAAATTAAAACTACACTGAGATTCCATTTCACTCCAGTCAGAATGGCAACAGTCTAGAGTACAAGTAACAATAAATGTTGGCAAGAATGTGGGGAAAAAGGTAGACTCATACATTGCTGATGTGACTGCAAATTGGTGCAACCACTATGGAAAGCAGTATGGAGATTCCTCAGAAAACTTGGAATGGAACCACCATTTGACCCAGCTATCCCTCTCCTCAGCATACACACAAAGGACTTAAAATCAGCAAACTAATCTATGATGCAGCTCAATTCACAATAGTTAAGCTATGGAATGAATAACATGGAAGAAGATATTAGGAAGAGGAAGAAGTTAAAAAGCAAGAAGGATTTTATACCAGTTGGAGAGAAGAGAAGATGACAAGTATGGGAAATTAGAAAGTTTTCTTTGTCCAGGTAAGAGAAACCAAGCAGAGAGAGGATCTATATCATAAAAATCGTACACAAAATGCTGGTGGTCTGACTTGGAGAAAATTTTCTCAGCTTGAAAAAAAAAAAAAAAAGCTGAAGGCCAACCAATAATCTGGTGTAAGGGAGACAGCAATGTTGGTAGTTCCTAAAAGAGGTAAAGTTTAAAAAGCTTAGAGTAGAATTCAGGCAAAGGTAAGAATTCCTGTCTTCTTGTTAAAATTGAGTTAATTATGAGATATTAAAGGACACAGGACAAAGAAAACAAATGCAATTGAGGGAAGAAAAATAGCTTAAATAAATAATTTCAGATGGCTGTCAAAGCTGTGGAAAGAGCTGAATTCTTCCATAGAAATGTGTGGAAAGAAGGTGGACAAAGCGGTATATACTTATAATCCCAGCGACTTGGGAAACTGAGGCAGGAGCATAGCAAGTTTGAAGCCAACATGGGCAACATGGTGAGACACTGTCTCAAAAAATAAAAAAGGCTGGAGATGTAGCTCAGTGATAGAACACCCCTGTGTTCAATTCCCAGTACTGGGTGTGGGGGTGGAGGGAGAGGCAAGGGAGAAAAGCAAAAGAAAAAAGAAAGAAAATGTGCAAACAGGAACAAATGTGGGAGAAAAACTTCTATGGGCCATATGTAAATACAGGGAGAAAATGAAAATAAAGAATATTTAAGGGGGCTGGAGTTGTGGCTCAGTGGTAGAGCACTTGCCTAACATGTGTGAGGCACTGGCTTTGATTCTCAACACCACATACAAATAAATTAATAAAATAAAGGTCCACCAACAACTAAAAAATTAAAAAAAAAAGAATATTTAAAATCAGACTAGGAAAGAGTGACCCATGGGAAGGGTACTTTAAAAGAAGAGATAGTCTACCTTCTTAAACAGAAGAGGTTAAGCCAAATGTGATCTTTGCTTAGTAAGGAATTAGCTATTATAAACTTTGAAATCAAAGTGCTGTTGGAATGGAGGAAACGATTCTCTATAGAGAATAAAAAATAAGTGTATCAGGGAAGGCAAACATACCAAATAGCACACTTAACTTTTGTCTTTTTTGAAGGTTGCACATTACCTGTTCAAAAGTTGTTGCAGCTTTTCTTCCTTGCTCTAGATCAACTGCAGCTGCCATAAGTAAACATGTTTTCTGTGCAATCAGAATTACTTGATCAGAAGGACAAAACTGGGACAGCTGATAAGAAATAACCAAAACATCAATGAATAGTGAGAATTCTGTCAGGTGAACACAAACAATCAGAATGAAAATCAGCAACATCCTCTCTGAATGAAGAAATTCAGCTGAAACAGCACATGTCACCATAAAAATTATATAGACTATAACACTGATTTACAGTTTTAATTTTATATTACTTTCCATTGTTTTTTGCACCTTACTAGATAAAAAGCTTCATTTCTTCAGTTTTCTTATCTTTTCCAGTGACAAAGTACTGTCATTTGCCCCTGTATTTCGATCTAGTGATTTACTTCTTGGTTTATACTGTAATTTCTAGGTGATTTTTTCTCCTGGCAAATAGATTTCCCCTTTGTATTTAATAGAGCTGAAATTAGTACATATATTGTCATGGCTAAAAGACACAATGTCAAATCTTGACAGGCATTAAACATAACCTCATCATTAAATCTTGCCCTCTAGTTTTAGGGAAAAAAAAAAAAAAACCTCCCAGCTTTGTACAACAATAAGACTCTAAGCCACTTGGATTCTTACATGCCAGTCCTACAGTGCTATCACAAATGTCAAAACTAAAGCTGGTTTATTTGGCCTAATTTAATGGCAACTCTACCTAAACTTGCAAAGACTATTAATCTCCCCAAACATTTAGTGATGCAATCATTAGCATCACTGAATTAAAAGAATTTCAAGACAACCAATTTCTTTAGGTCTCAGGCTACTGTTATGTTTTTAAAAAGCGGGGGAGGACTTGTGCTAGATTATCTCTGGTTCTTTTCAGCTCTAAAATTCTAAATATTTAATTAATCTTGACTTATCTGTGTTTGAGGGATACTCTCTAACCCTTCCATCCAATACTTAATCCTATTTGTAACACTTAAACTCTAACTTGGAGACTCAGGACTATTTTCAAACACTTATAATTGATTAACAAACTCATAAACCTTTACACACAGAACCTGCTCTAGGAAAAGTTATATAGAAAGTCCAGACTTCTTAATCTCCTTTTTCTGCCCAGGCTGTACCCAGATACATACTTTACATTCCTATAGACTTATTACCATAACCCTTTCTGTGTTGGTAAATCACAATGCTTGGAGTATTTCCCTCCAAAAGATAATATTGTTTTAATACAGGACTCTGGGAGACTGAAATCTCTTCAAAGGAAAAAGAATAATTCTGTAATGGTAGAACTTTAGGTTCCATGATGGGTGTTTATCATATTCTGGTACAGGGATAACTGTACCACATTCTTACATTCTACAATGAAGGGAACAGATTCTCCTTGGGCCATTTTTTGCTTAGACATGTACTAAATGTTCCAAGATGAAAAGGCAATTCTACTCTATACTTAGCTCTTCTTCTTTTTTTTGCACCCGGGACTGAACTCAGGGATGCTTAACCACTGAGCTACATTGCCAGCCCTTTTTATATTTTATTTAGAGACAGGGTCTACTGAGTTGATTAGGTCCTTGTTAAGTTGCTGAGGCTGGTTTATGAACTCATGATCCTCCTGCCTCAGCCTCCCAAGCTGCTGGGATTACAGGCATGAGCCACCATGCCCAGCTTATACTTAACTCTTAGTGGTCAGATCCTTCTTGTTCATATTTAGATTCTTTTTAGAACCTACTTACCTCATAAGAAAGCATGAAAAACTCTCTCATTGTTACTGGGTCTTTGTCAGATTGCACAGCCAAGTTCCAAGCTGAATGTTAACATGAAATAATATAAATATAAAAATATACTTTTTAGTATTCTGCTATCTACATCTTTAATATTAGTATATTACTAAGGGGTTTCACAGGGATTAAGAAATTAACTTTAGGTTTATAGGGAAAAAATTTTGGATGTAAATTTAGAGACTCCTATTACTTTTTTTCTTTCATTCTAGGCCAATGACCAATGAAGGTACTGTTGAATTTTTTTAAAAATTGGGGACATACAAAAGAATTCTTAGTTGACACAAATCCATCTAAAATATGAGAGTCACCAAGGAGATCACCAACTGGAATTGGTAAAAGGAAGTTAAATTTCAGCAAAGAGCTGGATGTGGTGGCATGCACCTGTAGTTCCAGCACAGGGAGGGCTACAACAGGAAGATCCTTTGAGCCCAGCAGCTCAAGAGAAGCCTAGGCAACAGAGTGAGATCTTGTTTCAAAAAATCATCAACAGAATAAAGTAGAAGTAATGGTTAAAGGAAGACTACAGGAGAGATTCACAAATCCCAAACAGCCACGAAAGCCTCAATTAGACAATATTCAGCATGATCTTCACCTTGGAAAATAAAAATTTAGTAAAAGAAGTAGGAAAACACTTTTTCAAACTTTCAAAAGATCAAAGTCATTAAAACTTTGTATAGTTTAAATGTTGTTTGTTTTTATTCCATTATTTGCATGAATTTCTTAGAAGCAAGGTTGCTGATTTAGTCTTTCTCCTTAATTAGAGCCCCCAGTAAATCCCACAAGACAGAAAAAGGTTCATGTAAAACCAGTCCACTTTGTGACAAAGAGATATTATGCAGTAACTGCCACCACAGGTTTTAAATAATTTGTATTAAATAAAACCTTCATAGAGCAAATAACACAACTCACAATTGTCCAGCATGAAGAATTTTCACAAAGTGAACATACCTATGTAACTTGTACTCATATCAAGAAAGATCATGAACATATCAGAAACTCACAAACTCCTTTCCCTTTCAAGCCCAACCTCCGTTCAAAGGTCACCACAATCTTGACTTCTGACATCACGAATTAGTTTTGAGCTGGGTGTGGTGGCATACACCTGTAATCCCAGCCACTGGGGAGGCTGAGACAGGAGGATCTTAAATTTGATGCCAGCTTTGGCAGCATAGCAAGACCCTGTCTCAAAATAAAAAGGGGGTATGAGTGTAGTTCTGTGGTAGAGTGCCCCTGGGTTTAATCCAAGTACCACAAAATAAATAAATAGAATTTTGCCTATATTTTTCTTTTTGCCTATAAATAAACTGAATCATGCAATATTCGCTCTTTGATGTTTGGATCCTTTGGTTCAATGTTATTTTTGTGAAATTCATCTGTATTGTTGTATGGAGTTTATTTTTGGTAACTATTTATTTTTAAAATGAGGCATTCTAGACCAAATTTAAGAGCATAGTTTTAGGGACTGGAAATTATAATTCATCTTTTTATTCTTATACCCTATCTATAGAAAAAAGGGAAATAAACTGTTATTGAGTATCCTACAATGTGTCTGGTACATACACTGTTTCATACAAAACCATTAATGACCACATGACATATATATATATATATATATATATATATATATATATATATATATGTATATATATATATATTTACATTTTATCAATAATGAAACTGAGATTAAGCAAGTTATACTCATAGCTACAAATGACAAAGCCAGAATTTGAATTCACATCTAATTCTACCACCCCACAATGTTTCCCATAGTCATAGAATTTTCTTTTACCTATTTTTCGAAACCAATGAGCTTCATTAGCTCTGGAATCCAATGTCGAGGATTCTCCATCAAAAGCCTGGGCTAGTGTCAGGAGTGCTGCAATAAACAGGAAAATGTAACACTGAGGTCTTTTACCTTTTTCTCTAGCAAAGCAGTTAATCCTCCTTTAAAAACAGTCACACATGAGTTTGGATTTAGAAAGTTCTTTTTTGTATATGTGTGTGTGGGTGCATATCAAAAGTAATTAAAATGACAAAAAGCATTACCAAGCTCCAAGAAGCTGTTAACTAAAATTTGGGGGAACAAACACGTCTTTGGAGAGATTTATAATTTTAATTAGTGCAATCATTCACCACCTGAGGTAAAAATATTTACATGTAGAGAAATAAAGAATAGGAATAATAATTAAAAATACTGATATGGTACTTAGTATATGCAGGCCCTGGGTCATAATATTAGTTTTCTTCATTTTCTATGGAAATGGGTCTAGGAATAAAAAGATGAATTATAACTTAAGATTCATAAAATTATGCTCCTTAGCTTGGGCTAGAATGCCTAATTTCTCTTTAATCCCCAGAAGCAAACAATAACAACCCCCCACAATAAAAAAAAAGAAAAACAAAAACCTGAAATGGAGATTGAGAATTGGAAGAATATTGAAAGGCTGGCATAATATATACTTAGCTCCCACAGCAAGCACAGTATAGAACCTGAACATACCATTGTCAACAGAAAGCACTTTTAACTTACCCATGCTCTTCTGAGAAATAAGAAAGCCAATCAGGAAAACCTTCCTCTTTTGAAAAGGTTTGGCTTCTGAACCATTATACAATGTTTACCATCCTGTTGACATGTATTTAAGGTATAAAACTGAACTACTGCAATATTAGGAATATTATTTCTAAACTTTTTCATGTGTCTTTGTACATTAAAAAAGAAATACATGGGCAGGAGACCTAAGAAAACCTGTTAAGCAAAAGGAAAACCACCTCAGAAAGCAGAGTTGGTAAAATGAAATATGATGTTGCTAGGAGATTAGCTTGAATGAAGTGATCAGGGAGGAATCAAGAGTAAAAGACATGGGGCTGGGGTTGTGGCTTAGTGGTAGAGCACTCGCCTCACATGTGCAAGGCCCTGGGTTCGATCCTCAGCACCACATAAAAATAAATAAATAAAAGTTATTGTGTTCAACTACCAAAAAAAAAAAAATTAAAAAAAAAAAGAGTAGAAGACATGACCCAGACTTGGGTAGATAGACAGTTTGAAAATAGGAGAGTAAATAATCTGAATTTGAGTCAAAGGGCACTGAAAGCCAGCAGAGTTCCAAGAATCCTTAAATGTCTTGATCCTTTGTTTACCTGTTTAATTCATAGGTTAGGATTAAAGTGGCCATTAAGAGAAAGGAAGGAAGCAGGAAAAGAAGGAAGTGAGGGGAAATGTCTTTACAAGATATTAGAATAAACACAAAGCTGAAATCACATTTGCAAATGAATGGTAGGGATGCCAAACTTTTCTCTGCTTGTAGATGAAGAAACCAAAATAGGCTCTTGTGGTGAACATTACTAAAGAGCAGGAGGCTTAACTCAAATACTAGGTTGAAGTCAGTGTGTTCAATGTGCTTAGAGAATTCAATAGAGGATAGAGGTAAGATGAAAGACTGAAAATAACCCAGGAGATATTTACCTGTATTCAAGCAAGCCAAAAGTCTACCCATTTCCTTCTTTCTAAAAAATAAAGAAAAAAGAGTTTTCAATTGTTCTTAACCTTTACTATAGAAAAGAACTAGAAACAGACACTATTTGTACCAGATAACTGGGCTAAAAAATACAAGTGTGCAGTTTGTTGTTCAAGGCTCTGGTCTATGATTTTGACACTCTTTTCCCCACTATAAGATGAGGTTATTTGGGGCTGGGGTCGTGGCTCAGTGGTAGAGCACTTGTCTAGCATGTGTGAGGCACTGGGTTTGATTCTCAGCACCGCATATAAATAAATGAATAAAATAAAGGTCCGTCAACATCTAAAAATAATTTAAAAAAATATGAGGTTATTCATCCTGAGTGCCCTCATACTTTTTCTCTCTTCTGTACTTACTCTCAGCAAAGGATTTCAATGTCTGAGAAGGGTTTTGTGTTATAATATTGCAGGGTCATATAATTTAGGAGCAAATAATGATGTTTGTGTTTTATAAGCTTTTTTAAAAATAATAACTTTATTTATTTATATTTTTATGTGATGCTGAGGATTGAACCCAGTGCCTCACATGTGCTAGGTAAGCGCTCTACCACTGAGCTACAACTCCCAGACCTAAGCTTTTTTTAAACATTACAGGAAGAGGAAATGGAAAATAACATTGATAACCAACAATGGGAGGTAGGACAGTAAAGGGGGGAAAGTAGTCAAAGAGGATAACAAATCAGGTTTAGTAACATCAATAAACAAATATGGATAGAAGAACAAACCATATCTCAATAATAACCCTAAATGTTAATGGCTTAAACTCACCAATTAAGAGACACAGGCTAGTAGAATGGATCACAAAACAAGACCCAACAATATGCTGTCTACAGGAGACGCATTTGATAGGAAAAGATGTACATAGACTGAAGGTGAAAGGTTGGGAAAAATCATATCACTCATATGGACCACGGAAACAAGCAGGAGTGTCCATACTCATATCTAATAAAATAGATTTCAAGCCAAAGCTAATCAAAAGGGATAAAGAAGGACACTTCATACTGCTCAAGGGAACCATACACCAACAAGACATAACAATCATAAATATATATGCCCCAAATAATGGAGCAGCCATGTTCATCAAGCAAACTCTTCTCAAGTTCAAGAGTCTAATAGACCACCATACAGTAATCATGGGAGACTTCAACACACCTCTCTCACCACTGGACAGATCTTCCAAACAAAAGTTAAATAAGGAAACTATAGAACTCAATAACACAATTAACAACCTAGACTTAATTGACATATATAGACTATACCACCCAACATCAAGTAGCTACACTTTTTTCTCAGCAGCACATGGAACCTTCTCAAAAATAGACCATATACTATGTCACAGGGCAACTCTTAGACAATACAAAGAGGTAGAGATAATACCATGCATCTTGTCTGATCATAATGGAATGAAACTGAAAATCAATGATAAAAGAAGAAAGGAAAAATCAAACATCACCTGGAGAATGAACAATAGGTTGCTGAGTGATCAATGGGTTTTAGAAGACATCAAGGAGGAAATTAAAAAATTCCTAGAGTTAAATGAAAACACAGACACAACATATCGGAATCTATGGGACACATTGAAAGCAGTTCTAAGAGGAAAATTCATTGCTTGGAGTTCATTCCTCAAAAAAAGAAAAAACCAACAAATAAATGATCTCATACTTCATCTCAAAATCCTAGAAAAAGAAGAGCAAAACAACAGCAAAAGAAGTAGAAGGCAAGAAATAATTAAAATCAGAGCTGAAATTAATGAAATTGAAACAAAAGAAACAATTGAAAAAATTGACAAAACTAAAAGCTGGTTCTTTGAAAAAATAAATAAAATTGACAGACCCTTAGCCATGCTAACGAAGAGAAGAAGAGAGAGAACCCAAATTACTAGCATACGGGATGAAAAAGGCAATATCACAACAGACACTTCAGAAATACAGAAGATAATCAGAAACTACTTTGAATCCTTATACTCCAATAAAATAGAAGATAGTGAAGGCATAGATAAATTCCTTGAGTCTTATGATCTGCCTAGATTGAGCCAGGAGGATATAGACAACCTAAACAGACCAATAACAATGGAGGAAATAGAAGAAACCATCAAAAGACTACCAACTAAGAAAAGCCCAGGACCGGATGGGTATACAGCAGAGTTTTACAAAACCTTTAAAGAGGAACTAACACCAATACTTTTCAAGCTATTTCAGGAAATAGAAAAGGAGGGAGAACTTCCAAATTCGTTCTACGAGGCCAACATCACCCTGATCCCGAAACCAGACAAAGACACTTCAAAGAAAGAAAACTACAGACCAATATCTCTAATGAACCTTGATGCAAAAATCCTCAATAAAATTCTGGCGAATCGGATTCAAATACATATCAAAAAAATTATACACCATGATCAAGTAGGATTCATCCCTGGTATGCAAGGTTGGTTCAATATACGGAAAACAATAAATGTTATCCACCACATCAATAGACTTAAAAATAAGAACCATATGATCATATCGATAGATGCAGAAAAAGCTTTCGACAAAGTACAGCATCCCTTTATGTTCAAAACTCTAGAAAAATTAGGGATAACTGGATCATACCTCAACATTGTAAAAGCAATCTATGATAAGCCACAGGCCAGCATCATTCTGAATGGAGAAAAATTGAAGGCATTCCCTCTAAGATCTGGTACAAGACAGGGATGCCCTCTCTCACCACTTCTGTTCAACATAGTCCTCGAAATACTGGCCAGAGCAATTAGGCAGACGAAAGAAATTAAAGGCATAAAAATAGGAAAAGAAGAACTTAAATTATCACTATTTGCAGATGATATGATTCTATACCTAGCAGACCCAAAAGGGTCTACAAAGAAGCTATTAGAGCTAATAAATGAATTCAGCAAAGTGGCAGGATATAAGATCAACACGCATAAATCAAAGGCATTCCTGTATATCAGCGACAGAGCCTCTGAAACGGAAATGAGGACAACTACTCCATTCACAATATCCCCCCAAAAAATAAAATACTTGGGAATCAACCTAACAAAAGAGGTGAAAGATTTATACAACGAAAATTACAGAACCCTAAAGAAAGACATAGAAGAAGAACTTAGAAGATGGAAAAATATACCCTGCTCATGGATAGGCAGAACTAACATCATCAAAATGGCGATATTACCAAAAGTCCTATATAAGTTCAATGCAATGCCAATCAAAATCCCAACAGCATATCTTGTAGAAATCGATAAAAGAATCATGAAATTCATATGGAACAATAAGAGACCCAGAATAGCAAAAACAATACTAAGCAGGAAGTGTGAATCAGGCGGTATAGCGATACCAGACTTCAAACTATACTACAGAGCAATAGTAACAAAAACAGCATGGTACTGGTACCAAAACAGGCGGGTGGACCAATGGTACAGAATAGAGGACACAGTAACCAATCCACAAAACTACAACTATCTTATTTTTGATAAAGGGGCTAAAAGCATGCAATGGAGGAAGGATAGCATCTTCAACAAATGGTGCTGGGAAAACTGGAAATCCATTTGTACCAAAATGAATCTGAATCCCTATCTCTCGCCGTGCACAAAAGTTAACTCAAAATGGATCAAGGAGCTTGATATTAAATCAGAGACATGGCATCTGATAGAAGAAAAAGTTGGTTATGATCTACACGCGGTGGGATCGGGCGCCAAATTCCTCAATAGGACACCCATAGCGCTAGAGTTAACAAATAGAATCAACAAATGGGACTTACTCAAACTAAAAAGTTTTTTCTCAGCAAAAGAAACAATAAGAGAGATAAACAGGGAGCCTACATCCTGGGAACAAATCTTTACTCCACACACTTCAGATAGAGCCCTAATAACCAGAATATACAAAGAACTCAAAAAATTAGACAATAAGATAACAAATAACCCAATCAATAAATGGGCCAAGGACCTGAACAGACACTTCTCAGAGGAGGACATACAATCAATCAACAAGTACATGAAAAAATGCTCACCATCGCTAGTAGTCAGAGAAATGCAAATCAAAACTACCCTAAGATACCATCTCACTCCAGTAAGACTGGCAGCCATTAGGAAGTCAAACAACAATAAGTGCTGGAGAGGATGCGGGGAAAAGGGCACTCTTGTTCATTGCTGGTGGGACTGCAAATTGGTGCAGCCAATTTGGAAAGCAGTATGGAGATTTCTCGGAAAGCTGGGAATGGAACCACCATTCGACCCAGCTATTCCCCTTCTCGGTCTATTCCCTAAAGCCCTAACAAGAGCATGCTACAGGGACACTGCTACATCGATGTTCATAGCAGCTCAATTCACGATAGCAAGACTGTGGAACCAGCCTAGATGCCCTTCAATAGATGAATGGATAAAAAAAATGTGGCATTTATATACTATGGAGTATTACTCTGCATTAAAAAATGACAAAATCATAGAATTTGGAGGGAAATGGATGGCATTAGAGCAGATTATGCTAAGTGAAGCTAGTCAATCTTTAAAAAACAAATTCCAAATGACTCCTTTGATATAAGGAGAGTGAACAAGGACAGGGTAGGGACGAAGAGCTTGAGAAGAAGATTTACATTAAACAGGGATGAGAGGTGGGAGGGAAAGGGAGTGAGAAGGGAAAGTGCATGGAAATGGAAGGCGATCCTCAGGGTTATAAAAAATGTCATATAAGAGGAAAGGAGGGGTAAGACAAGATAATACAAATGGAAGAAATGATTTACAGTAGAAGGGGTAGAGAGAGAAAAGGGGATGGGAGGGGAGGCGAGGGGAGGGGAGGGGGGTTAGTAGAGAATAGGACAGACAGCAGAATACATCAGACACTAGAAAGGCAATATGTCAATCAATGGAAGGGAAACTGATGTGATACAGCAATTTGTATACGGGGTAAAAGCGGGAGTTCATAATCCATGTGAATCAACCATGTAATATGATGTATTAAGAACTATGTAATGTTATGAACGACCAATAAAAAAAATAAAAAATAAAAAAAAAAATATTTTTTTAGTTGTAGTTGGACACAATATCTTTTATTTATTTATTTATTTTAATGTGGTGCTGAGGATTGAACCCAGTGCCTCGTATGTGCTAGGCAAGTGCTCTACCGCTGAGCTCCAGCCCCAGCCCCCAGACCTAAGCTTTTTTATACGAGAAATTAGAACCATTAGAACCTTTGTTTTAAATAAAATTGTATAGAAGTCTAATATGTAAGAAAAGATAAGGCTGCGGGTATAGCTCAGTGGTTAAGCACTTGCCTAACATTCATCAGGCTCCAAGTTCAATCTCCAGCACTGAATAATAAATAAATACAAGAAAAGTAGAGGTGTTTTGGTTGAACCAGGGTTGAATGAAAACCCAGTACCCCACCTTCCTGGAAGTCCTTGTGGCAGTACCACACACAATTTTCAGGGCTCTAAAGATTACCATTAAAAAACACTTATCTACTACAGACTCTTCATTTTACAGATGAGGAAACAGACCAGGTGATGGGAATGATTTGTCCAAAGTGGTGCGATTTGTGACAAAGTCAAGTTTACTACCTAGATCTCTTGATCCTCTGGCAAACTTCTCTAAAAGGTATATGATTTTTTTTTACAGAGGACTTATGGTTTCCAGTTCTGTGTGTGAGGAGATTGGAAGTTGCTACTCTTTCTTAAAACAAGCGAAATAGACTTTTTCTAACAAAAGCTGAACAAACTGAACAAACAACAACTATTCATGAATCCATAAGATCAGTGAGAAAAAGGGTGAACCACTGCCATAAAGATTAGAAAGAGAGAGACAAGTTAATACAGGGAGTCACAGCTTATTGGAGCAGAGACTCAAGAATGAAAACCACTGTGGGAAGCAAGTGCTGCAATAATAAAACCTGAACCATAATTGACAAATCACTGGAGGCTTAGTCTGGACAAGTCTCAGAATTAAAAACTCCAGGGAGACTCAGTCATAAGGGGTCCACAGTTTTGTAAATTTTACCTCTAGTAGCTAAGCCAGGTTCTCAAAGTAGACGTTGGAGAAAAATCCCTTAAAGCTTTTGACAGGAGGAGAAAAGGGAATCATTTTGAAATGTTCCAAAGCATTTGTTCTTCTTAAGACCTACTCAAGAGAAACCACTTAACCAGAACCTTACCTTATGGGGTATTATTAGAGCCTAACTGAGTTCAGGAAAGTGAAATAGTCATACCCAGTCCTGTTCCACTAAAGGAGAAAAACCTGGGGAAGTTCTTGTGATGGATGTTCACAGTCCTATGGCACAGGCCACTAAAAGACTGAGGCCTAGTCATAGGACCACAGAACCCCCACCCCCCACACAAACACATTTTACCACCAAAGTATTAAAGCCTATGTACAGCAGTTCCTTTTGCTTGTTACATCATGTCTGGCTGTCAAGAAAAAATAAACATCATAATAAATGGCAAAAAACATGATTTGAAGAGACAGAGCAAGCATAAGAACCAGACATGGCAGGGATGTAGGGATTATCAGATGGGGAATTTAGAACAACTATGATTAATACTGTTAAGGGCTCTAATGGATAAAATAGACAGCATGCAAGAACAGATGGGGCAATATAAGCAGAGTGAAGGAAATCCTAAAATAGAACCAAAAATAAATATTGGAGTTGCAAAACATTGTAACAGAAATGAGGAATGCCTGCAATAGACTTGTTAGTAGACTGGACACATATAAAGAAAGAATTTCTGAGCTTAAGGATATACCAACAGAAATCTACAATACTGAAAAATAAAGAAAACAATGACTGAAAAAATAATAGAACAGAGTATCCAAGGACTGTGGAACAACTACAAAATACATAATATATGTATAATGGGAATGTCAGAAGAAGAAGACGAAGGAAATCAAAACAGAAAACCTATTTGAAATAACAATGGCTAAGAATTTCCCCAAAATTAATTTTCACACCAAACCACAGATCCAGGAAGTTCAGAGAACACCAAGCAGGATAAATGCCAAAAAATGACACCTAGGCATATCGTTTTCAAACCACAAGAAATAAAATGTACAGAAAAATCTTCAAATAAGTCAGAGGGGGAAAATCTTACCTATAGAAGAATAAAAACAAGAAGTCTGTCTGCTCAGAAATGGTATTAGTCTGCTTTGTATCACTATAATGAAATACCTGACATAGGCTACTTATAAAGAAAAAGAGTATTATTTAGTTCGCAGTTTGGGAGTCTCAAAGTCTAAGATCAAGTAGCCTCATTGCTTTGATCTCTGGTGGGGGCAGTAGATGGTGGCACATTATGTCAAGAATACATTTGTGGAAGAGTTTATATCACCAAAGAAGACAGAGAGAAAGTCAGACAGAGTGACTAGGGTCTCATAATCCCCTCTAAGGTTAAACCCTCAGTGACCCAAGGACCTTCCACTAGGTTCCATAGCATTTCCAATATTGCCACCCCACAGACCAAGCCTTCAATCACAATAATACCTTGAGGGACACTCAACCTACCCCCAAACTGTGGCAAAAACCATGAAAGAAAGAAGAGACAGGAATCAAATAAAGTGTTGAGAGAAAAAATATTCACCTAGCTAGAATTATATACTTTGCAAAATTACCCTTCAAAATTGAAGAAGAATAAAGGTTTTCTAAGACAAACAAAAACTGAGATGATGGTCATCTGTGATAAAACAGATGCTCATGAGATACTGAATTTGCTGGCATGTTGATCTTGGGACTTCCCAACCTTCAGAATTGTAGCAAATTTTTGTTGTTTAGAAGCCACCCAGTCTTTGGTATTTTTGTTATAACACTCCAAATGAACTAAGAAACTTAGCTATTGCAATTAGACAAGAATAGGGGAAAAGGACATTTGGAATAGGAAGAAATAAATGAAACAGTCTTTGTTCATCTATCCAGAAAATCCAAATGAACTGACAAATACAATCCTAGAACTAAGTGATTATAATAAGGTTGCAGAAAATAAGGTAACTGTACAGAAGTCAAGTGCTTTCCAATATATCAACAAGGAGCAAGGGGAATTTGAAATTAAAAACACAATACCATTTACATTCATATCTCCCAAAATGAAATACGTAGGTATAAATCTAACAGAATGTATATAAGATCTACATGGCTTTTTGCCAGCACCAACTTCGGCTTCTGCAGTCCCCCCAATTTTCTTCATTCTGTTCTTGCATTTCTTTTGCTGTTTTTTCAAGGTTTCTTCCTTCTTATTCAGGCCATATCTTACCAGTCTATATTTTGGCTCATTTATCTTTGCATAATCCAAGGAATCTCAAATCATGCCACAGTTGTCTAGACACTACCAAAATTCATCCTGAATCCAAATACAAAGATAATATCTGGTGTGGTCTTGTGCATTTTGACGAATTTTTCCCAATTTTGTCTTAAGTGCATTGCCTTCACAAGGTGAAGGACATTAATGGCTATTTGTTTCCTCTGAAGTAGTCAGTTGGTCATGAAGTTTGTAGTCCAGATAGTTACTGTGTAATTCATGACTTCTTCAAGAAGTCAGGTAGGAAAAGACACCAAGCTGATTCTTATTTATATGAGCCAAAAGACCCAGAATAACCAACATAATATTGAAGGAGAACAAAGTCAATGACTGATACTACTACTGACTTTCAAGCTTACCATAAAGCCATAGCAATTAGGACAGTATGGTATTGGTGAAATAAAAGACACATAGATCAATGAAATAGAGTACAAGGTCCAGAAGTAGTCCCACATAAATATAGTCAACTAATCTTTGACAAAGTAGCAAAGATATTCCTTTCAACAAATGCTGATGAAACAATTAGACATCCATGTGCAAAAAAAAAATTTAATCTAGACACAGACCTTATACCCTTCAAAATATTTTCTAAAAATAAATATTAGACTTAAATGTAAAACACAAAAATATAAAACTTGTAGAAGATAACAAAAAAATCACAAATGACCTTGGGTATGGTTATTACTTTTTAGATACAACATAGTATATGTGATACATGAAAGAAAGAAATAATAAAGTAGATATCATTAAAATTAACAAAAAAAATTATCTGCAAAAAACAATGTCAAGAGAATGGGAAGACAAACCACAGATTGGGAGAAAATATGTGCAAAAGACACTTTTGATAAACAACTATCATCCAAAATATACGAAGAACTCTTAAAACTCAACAAAAAAGACAACAGCCCAATTTAAAAATGAGCCCAAAGGGCCCATGGTCTTTATTCTAAACATTTTATAAGAACTGATACTGACTGACTGGGAAATGTCTACATTTCCTAGTACTGTAAAACTGAAACCTTTTGATGAAGTTCTCATGGAAGCTTCAGTTAGGATTATGAGGGTTGATGGGATTAAGGTAAAAGTCTAAAGGAGAACAGGTATATCTGGACATGCTTTACATGACATTTTATGTCTCTTTTACCTGATTGTAGTATAGGGATGAACACTGTTATCTGACTAGGGAATGTTCCTCTTACCCACTATTGTAAAACAGAAAGCATATAAGTCCACCCATAAGGTGATGCTAATTGGATATGCTGAATGGGCCATTTGAGGACATTTACTGACTTATTAAAAATTAACTGAAACTGGGCTGGGGTTGTGGCTCTGTGGTAGAGTGCTTGCCTAGCACGTGTGAGGCACTGAGTTTGATCCTCAGCACCACATAAAAATAAATAAACAAAATAAAGGTATTATGTCCATCTACAACTAAAAAAATATTTAAAAAATTAACTGAAACTATCCCATGATTGAAGGACATACAGACATCTTGAAAACTGAAATATCCACAATGTCTTAGATAAAAACACTCTAATGGGGATGGCAGTGCCCAGAAGAACTCCATAATAAAATGTTAGTGATTTTTACATGATCATGTTACCTGCAGAATGCAAGGAGGAGGTAGGTACTCAGAAGTTCTTTTTCCCCTAGGACTGACATTAGAATTGCACAAGGTGCTGTTGGAATCTACTATCACTTGGACAGTGTCCTATAAGCACCTCTCAACTAATCAACAAAAAGCTGGCTTTAAACTTGTGATTCGCCTGCCTCAGCCTCCTGAGCCGCTGGGATTACAGGTGTGTGCCACCGCACCCAGCTCTATTTATTTTTTGATGTGAGGAATTCCTGTGTTGCCCAGACTGGTTTTGAACTTGTGGACTCAAGCATTTCTCTTGCGTTAGGGTCCCAAGTGCTGAGATTACAGATTTGCATCATCATGCTCAGCTACTATATATTTACATCTTTTAAACTGAATTCCCAAGAGCCTCATGGAGCAGATTGTGCCTTTATCCTATCTGGCAAAATGGGGTTAATGCAGCTGCACTGCCTAGTGATCAAGATGGACTACTAGTTCTCTATCTATATAACCCTACCCCATATAAATGGGAATGAACTGAAGGAGAGGCACTTGTTAGACTAGTATTGCTCTCTGCAATCTGGACCAGCACAGTGGCTGAATCTAAAGTTCCTTCCAAATGTGGACATTTTGGTTAAAAATTGAGAAAAGAAGAATTAGTAGCTGAAAGTAAGGCATGGACAAATGGGCTATGTGATAAGTGAAATCCAGTATCACATCAACACTTCAGTATAGTCTCAGAGTAAGAGATGATACTGTCTCTTAGTTTAATTATACCAGACACCTGAAAAGACAAAGCCATATACCATATATTGCTAAAACCACTTCTACTTTTGGAACATGACAAAATTGAATAGAAGCCTGGAAACATACTGTCCTTAACCTGGGAGATAATATTATATGATATGATGGACTGGAAAAAATTATTAATGACTAAATGGGATGCTAGTAGTGTGCCAAGATTTTTTAACTATTATGATCCTTTTGTTATAAGGGATCTATGGTTAAAGAACAGGAGACAGCTGTGGTATGATAAGTATTCTTGGTCTTTGTCCCTGATTCCTGACACAAAGATCCTAAAATTCTTGGAAAAAAAAGGAATAGACTAAAAATCTTAACAGAAACTTCACCAAAGAAAATATACATATGGCAAATAAGCATATGAAAAGATGTACCACATCAAATGTCAGGGAAAATGAAAAAAATAAAACAATGAGACATCACTATACACCTATTAGAATGACCCAAATCTAAAATTTTGACAACATCAAATGCAGCTGAGAATATGAAACAACAGTAGCTCTCAACTATTGCATATGGGACTGCAAACTGGTACAGCCACTTTGGAAAAGAGTTTAGCAGTTTGTTATAAAACTAGACAGTTTTACCACATGGCCCAGAAGACACACTCCTTAACATTTACCCAAAGGAGCTGAAAAATTATGTCCACATAAAAATCTACACATAGATGTTTATAGCAGATTTATTCATAATTGCTAAAAATTGGAGGCAACTAAGATGCCCTTCAATAGCTGAATGAATAAAAATGGTACATTAATACAATATAATGTTATTCATATTCAGTGCTGAAATGATGTACGATATCAATCCCAAAAAGACAATGCAGGAATCTTGAATGCATATTACTAAATGAAAAAAGCCAACATGAAATAATACTATATTATTCCAACTATATAACATTCTGAAAAAGATCAAATTATGAAGACAGTCAGGGGTTGATGGAGGAGGAACGAATAAATAGAGCACAGAGGATTTTTAGGAAAGTGAAAATGCTCTGTATGATACTGTAATGATGAAAACATGTCATAATACATTTGTCAAAAACCACAGAATATAGGCTGTGAATTCTAATGTGAACTATATACTTTAGGTGATTGTGATGTGTCAGCTCATGTTTGTGAGTTAGTAATGACTATATTTCTCTGGTGGAGAATGTTAATAATGGGGGAGGTTAGGCATGGAGGCGGGTGGGGGTACATGGGAATTTCTGCACTTTCCTCTCAATTTTGCTGTGAACCTGAAACTGCTCTTTGAAAAGTCTTAACTTTTTGGTGCATGTTGCAGGGGGGTACTGGGGATTTTAGCCAGGGAGGCTTTACCACTGAGCTACATTCCCAGTCCTTTTAAAAAAAAAAAAAAAAAAAAAAATATATATATATATATATATATATATATATATATATATATATATTGTAGGTGGACATAATACCTTTATTTTATTTATTTGTATTATTTATTTGTATGTGGTGCTGAGGATCAAACCCAGGGCCTTACACATGCTAGGCGAGCGCTTTACCACTGAGCCACAACCTCAACCCTCCCAGTCCGTTTTACTTTTTATCTTGAGACAGGGTCTCACTAAGTTGCTGAAGGCCTCACTAGTTTACTGAGACTGGCCTTAAACTTGTGCTCCTCCTGCCTTGGCTTCCTGAATCACTCTGATTATAGGTTGTACCGATGTGATTCTGCAATCTGTATATGGGGTAAAAATGGGAGTTCATAATCCACTTGAATCAAATGTATGAAATATGATATGTCAAGAGCTTTGTAATGTTTTGAACAACTAATAATAAAAAAAAGGATATGAAAAAAAAGAATGATTATAGGTTGTACCACTATGCCTGGCTAAAAAGTCTTAACATTTAAAAAATTAAATAAAATGAAAATTTAACAGAATAAAAGCCCATTTAGCTAAAAAAAAAGAATATGGAAGTATTGGCAAAATTATCTAAAGAAGTTTACAGAATATATGGTATAGCATACCTGATAAGACCATTCTTATCAGGAAGGGGTTTAATATTACTCAATAAACATTGTGCTTCAGGAAAAGTAGCAGCTTTCTCACTGATAAATCTTAAAAGTCTTACAAGTTTATATAGAGCAACTTCTCAAATAAATTTTATTAATTTGAATTTCAGCTGAGCTAAAGTTGACTTCTTTACTATTTAATTCAGGGACTAAATATAAAATAATCTAGGAAGGGTCCATTAAAGCAAATAAATAATACAAATAAGAATAAAGACATGGACATGGAAAGGTATGTGTATTTATAAGACAAACATCTTTTAAGTAGTTTAGCACATAAATTGTTAGTACTTAGGTAGATGTTGCTAATTTAAACTTACAAGAATTTTAGAAGAGAAAATAACTTTTTAAATTATCCAGTTCAGCTTTTTAAATTTTGCAGATAAAGAAAATATAGCTTAGAGAAGATAAATAAGTTGCCATTGCTTCAGGTAAACAGAAGTCACTAAAAGAACTGAAACTAAAATTCAATTCTCCTAACTTTCTCATTGAATTAGGTGCTTTGAAAAAAAAATTTACAGGCTAGTGTAATTGTTGTTATATCAAATGCTAACTTCTACCTGAAACTGCTAGAAGATGTTCTCTATTACTACCTCTACTTGAAAATAATAAATTTTTAAATGTTCTATTTTTAAATATTTTATTATTTATATATTTAAATATTCTATTATTTATAATTAATTCAAACAAGATCCCTTCCCTTACCCTTTACCTAAATAATACCAATGATTGAGGTTTGACTGCATGTCACAATTGCATGGAATGAGATTAAGGTGTTCTTAAGAATTGACTTTCAGTCAATTTAAATATTGAGTGGCAATTATGTGTCAGATGGTATCCTAGGTTCCAGAGATGCAAGGACAAATACAAATAGTTTTATCCTTCAAGGAGCTCTTACAATCTAATAGTTTCAAAGTGTGATCGCCTTCTTTTAAAGTTTCCTTCTTTCAAATCAACCACCACAAAAATCCCAACAATTTTATTGCTGAAAATTTCAAACATGTTCAAATGTGCAAAGACAAGTATAATAAATTTCCATGTACTTATCACTTAGCTTTACTAATTACTAACACACCATCCATCTTATCTCATTGTTATCGCCATCTATTTTTCTTCCTATGTTATTTTGAAGCAAATTTTAGACATCACATAATTTCATCTATATATATTTAAAGGATGCATCTCTAAGAAATAAGGGATTTTTTAAAAAATATAAACATGCATAATCATTACATGCCTAAAAGTTAATAATTTCTTAATACCAAACATTTGGTCATTATGAAAATTTCCAAATGCCTCACCTTCATTTTTTTTCTCTTTTCTCCATTTTTAGTGGTGCATTATAATTGTAAATAATGATGGGATTTGTTGTTACATATTTGTACATGCACACAATATAACAATATAATTTGGCTAATATCACTCCAAGCACTTCCCCCCTCTCCCCATCTCCTACCTCCTAGTCTCTTTCCTCTATCATCTTTGTTTTTAAGATGTAATACCTTTCTAATTGATTCATACAGCCTGTGAAGAAATGGCAAAACTTATCATATGTGCTTGGGTAAAATCTGTAATATGATAAAACAAGTTATACATCCAATGCCATCTCAGTTATATTTCCCAAAAATTAATTCAAAAAATATACTGACACCAGTTGCAAATATAAAAAAAAAATATGGCAGAGACTCATTATTACAAAGCTCTTGTCTGAGCAAATAATTCAGAGATGGGTGATAATTTATCTGGAAGTTATCCCTAATTCAAATCATGAATAGAATTTTCTTTCAAATCATCAGGAGATAATGAACTTTAAGCACAAAAAGACTGGTGCCCAAATTCTTCCATGAATTGTTAAGTTTGGTGTCTTATACCATAGAAATTGTGAGTAGAAACATATTTGAATGCTTGTTGGCTGACCTGATAGAGAATCAGAATCAACAAGCTATTCAGGTTATTTGTTCTGCAGGAAAGTAAAAGAAATGTCTATATTTGAGTCTACTATTAAGAAAAGGGGAAACATGCAATATCATAATCAGATCATATATAACATTACTAAAGGTTTATTAAGTGCCTGGCACTGTTTTACATGTTAACTTATACCCTGGCTTCTCTTCAGATTACATAAATCTTTTGCCTTTTAAATGTGTTAATTCACTATTGAGTAACCACAGCAGCCCTGTGAGGTATATTCTATTTTATTTCCATTTTATAGATGGAGAAAGAAAAGTTAAGAAATTTTCCCAAGGTCCACATTTAATAAATAGCAGAGCCAGGATATGAAACCAGGAAGACTAGCCCTGTATTAATCTTATCTACTACATTACGTATCACTCAATGTAAGTTTTGTATTTAAAATTATTATAATATTTCTAATGGAATCCATCGTTTCTATTGAAATAACTTACTTATTTTCAGAACCCGGAGTTTGATTAACTTGTGGAAGAACAAGACGAAACAGACATCTGCATAAAAAGTAATAGAGAAAGGGATTCTTAGGAAACATGTTAAAGAATATATACCAAGTCATTAACTCTGATTACCCCAGGAGGCAGAATTGAGAAGGGGGAAATTAAGCTTATTGTATTTAAAGATCTTTGATTTGTTTTAATGGTTGCAATGAAAATATAACAATTTTGTAATTTTGAAAGTGGAATTTAATAAGATAATTTTAAAATAAAAAATTTTGCTTATCAGAAGTTACTAAATGGTTCCAAGGTTTGTATCACTGTTCAACAACATCTGCTAGAACAGCACGTATGGTGTACATGGCTTTATATTTTTCATCTTATAAAGGAACCTAAAACTGATCTTCAGGTTCTACATAAAAAATGTTCACTATTCTTTTAAGGGAACTGGAAGCACAATGACAAACTGACAAAACAGTTGTTTGTTTCAAACCTGAAAACGCTCTAAGCAATACCACTGTCCTGAATGATTTTAGATATTTACCTGAGGGCATGCAAGTATCTCAACTCCCCTTTTATTTCTGTGACTACTTTTCCCTTTGGAAGTGTGGCCTGAAGTTGGCCAACAGAAAAACCATTCTAGATGTTGACGAACCTTTATTCATTTATTTATATGCAGTGCTGGAATACAACAGTTACTAATAGGGCATTATGTAAAAATGTGGATGTGTAACAGATGTGATTCTGCAATCTGTATTTGGGGTAAAAATGGGAGTTCATAACCCACTTGAATCTAATGTATGAAACATGATATGTCAAGAGCTTTGTAATGTTTTGAACAACCAATTAAAAAAAAAAAAGAAAAACCATTCTAGGATCCTTCTGGTTTCCCATTTTTCACACTGGCATTTTCTCAGTCACATTAGTAGTTATCATGTCCCAACCCGCTCTTTTTTTCCCCTCACTATTGTATGTAAAAACTCCCTTTTGACAAACCATTTTCCTTCCTAGAAAAAGAGAAGAAGGAAGATCAAGTTCAGTTGTATTTTTTTTTTTTTTTTTTACTTTGAGTACCAGGGTTAATAGATATAAGAGTTGGCACTGAGTTCATCAGCACTACTTTGTCAGATTATAGATCAAGGGCAAAAGGAGCAAAAGAAATCTTTTCCCCTCCATAGAATGGATTACTTACTTCAAAGCTGTAAGAACTTGTTGTGGGTCTTCTGAATGTTGAGCTAAATATTCCAGGGCTTTTCCTGCTGGAATGGCTTGTCCATTCTAAAAAGAACAGACATAATTTGTTAAATTACAAATCAAAGCAACAGAGAAAAACTGAAAGCATGTCCTCTAAGAAGAGGAACAAGGATGTCTACTCTCACCTCTTCTACTCAATATAGCTCTTGAAAAACTCTAGCCGGAGAAATCAGGTAAGAGAAAAAAATAAAAGAGATACAAATAGGAAAAGAAGAGCTCAAATGATCTCTGTTTGTTGATGACATGATCCGATATTTAGAAGATCTCAAAAACTCTACCAGATGACTTCTGGAATTGATAAACAAATTAATCAATATATAACAGATCAACATACACAAATTAATAGCTTTTCTATACTATGCTGAATGTTTTCTTTGATATAAGGAGGCTGATTCACAGTGGGATAGGGAGAGGGAGCATGGAAGGAAGAAACGAATTCTAGTTAGGGCAGAGGGGTGGCAGGGGATGGGAAGGGGCATGGAGTTAGAAATGATGGTGGAATGTGATGGACATTATTATCCAAAGTGCATGTATGAAGACATGAATTGGTGTGAATATACATTGTATATAATCAGAGATATGAAAAATTGTGCTCTGTATGTGTAATAAGAATTGTAATGCATTCTGCTGTCATATATAAATAAAAAATTAATTAATTAATTTAAATTTTTTTTTAAATTAGGAAAACCATGCCATTCACAATAACACACCAAAAAAAGCCACTTTGGAATAAATCTAACCGAGGAGGAAAAAGACCTCTACAATGAAAACTGTAGAACAATGAGGAAAGAAACTGAAGATTTTAGAAGATGGAAAAAACCTCCCATGCTCTTGGATAGGCAAAATTAGTATTGTCAAAGTGGTTATGTTACCAAGAGTGTTATACCAATGACATTCTTCTCAGAACTAGAAAAAAAAAAAACAGTTCTAAAATTCATTTGAAGGAATAAGAGACCCAGAATAGCCAAAGCAATTCTAAACAAAGAAAGCAATGCCAGAGATATCACAATACCTAATTTAAAATTATATTACAGAGCTTTAGTAACAAAAATTGCCTGGTAGTGGCACCAAAGCAGACATGAAGGCCAATGGAGCAGAATAAAAGACACAGAGACAAATCCATATAGAGTCATCTGATACTCAACAAAGGTGCCAAAAAATATATATTGGAGAAAAGAGCCTTTTTAACCAATGGTGCTGGGAAAACTGGATATCCATATGTAGAAGAATGAAAATATATTCCTATCTTTCACCCTGCACAAAAGTCAACTCAAAGTGAAATCAAAGACCTAAGAATTAGAGCAGTAAATCTACAACTTCTAGAAGAAAATGTAGGCACAACACTTCACCATATTGGCACAGGCATGGACTTCCTTAACAAGTCTTCTAAAGAGCAAGAAATATAACTGAGAATCAATAAGTGGGACAGCATCAAATTAAATGCTTCTGCCAGCAAAGTAAATAATTAAGAGCAGGAAGAGGAAGCCTATAGAATGGGAAAAGATTTTTGCCACCTGCTCCTCAGACAGAGGATTAATCCAGAATATATAAAGAATTCAAAAGACTGAACACCAAAAATAAGTAAGTAAATAAATAAATAACTCAATTAATAAATGGGTAAAAGAAATAAACAGATACTTCTCAAAAGAAGAAATACAAATGGCCAACAGATATGTGAAAAAAATTTCAACATCTGTAGCAATCAGGGAAATGTAAGTCAAAACTACATTGAGATTTCATCTCAATTCTAAACAGAATGGCAATTATCAAAAATACAAACGATAACAAATACTGGCAAGCATATGGGGGAAAGATATACAGCATTGATGGAACCACAAATTAGTAAAACTGCTCTGGAAAGCAGGGTGGAGACCCCTCAAAAAAAATGAGGAATGGAACCACCATATGACCCAGCTATCCCACTCCATGGTATATAGCCAAAAGATCTAAAATCAG
Organism: Urocitellus parryii; assembly: GCF_045843805.1. Classification (NCBI taxonomy): domain Eukaryota; kingdom Metazoa; phylum Chordata; class Mammalia; order Rodentia; family Sciuridae; genus Urocitellus; species Urocitellus parryii. Next base: position 75,427,468 of record NC_135547.1, read on the forward strand.
CCAAAAAATCTAAAATCAGATCTAAGATCACCAATATTTATAGTAGCACAATTCACAATAGCCAAGTTATGGAATTAGCCCAGATGTTCATTAACAGATAAATGGATTAAGAAAATATGGGATATATATGCAATAGAGTTTTAACCTCAGCCATAAATAAGAATGAAATTAAGGCATTTACTGGTAAATGAATGGAAGAGGAGGACATCATGTTAAGTGAAATAAGCCAGACCCAGAAAGTCAAGGGTCAAATGTTTTCTCTCATATTCAGAAGTCAAACCAAGATAAGGGAAAAAAGTTGGTGTGTGTGTGTGGGGGGGCTTCCCATGAAAATAGAAGAGAGATCAGTAGAGTAGAGGATGGGGACTGAGAGAGAGGAAGGAGGGACAGGAAAAAGGAAGAATGGTGGGTATGAAACTGACCCAACTATCCTGTGTACATATATGAATATACCATAGTGAATTTCACCTTTGTGTATTATCTATAATACACTAATTGATTAAAAAAAAACTCTAAATGAATAGAAGAAAGAGTGGTAGAATAGAAGAAAGGAAACGGGTGAGGAAGGAGGGAAGAAAAATGGGAAGTACTAGGAACTGAATTGGAGCAAATTAATTCATGCTTGTATAAGTAGGTAAAAATGAACCCCAATATTTTATATGAATATAATGCACTAATACATTTTTAAAAATACAATCAAGTTATCTGCATTATTGCCCATTAAGGGCAAGGGAAATCACATCTGAACCTGTTCATTTTGTGTTCTCAAAAGAGCTACGGCAAGAAGGTCAAATGAAAATATAACTCACTGACAAAAACAATGGTTTCATATTAGCCCCAGAAAATCACAACTGTCTACCACAAACACAGCCTTGCTAATACTACCTTGAATCCACTTAAACTACTCTTCGTGCTGTTTATCTCTTTTTATTAGGAGTAACCCAGACTGTCAGAGCACCTTCATTTTCAGCATGCTAATCCCTGAAAGGCTGTATATATTCTCTCTTCTTTTTCTCATCTCCCCCCAACACCCCACACCTTCTAATATGCTCTCAGAAATTTAGTCTATTACCAGCAAAATCTCTTATAAAAGCAAACTCTTTTCTGAAAGTCCCCTCCACATTATTGCTATAATAGAAATCTAGGTTTCTACCAAAGAGGCTGCTTCTACTGGAACCCTATCAAATGGTGCCTGATTTTGCTCTCATTGTCCTTCTACCCCTAGGCCTGGAGATGGAGTAGGTATCCTTCTCACTTTTTGTTATTATTTTGAAATAATTTTTTTTCTTTCCTAAAACCCTGACTTTGAATTTCTTGTCACCAGACTATAGTACCCACTATCTCTCATTGTTACTGTGGTCCATCAGCTCCTAAGCTATTTCTTCTCATTTCTTGATGGCTTAACTATTGCAGAGTTATTTTCTACACAAACTACTCCTGTCTTATTTTTTGGCAACTTCAATACATGGACAGGCAATCCTCCTAATATCCTTAGTCTCTTAGCTCCCTCCATTCCACTCTGCCAATTACCTCAGTCATTCACTCCTACAGCCATTCCCTAGACCCTGTCATTACTAATAATTGCAGCCCTTTCATACTCTTAGGGCTGGGACTAGGGTGAGTCAGATGAGGCAAGTGAGGCACCTAGGGTACAAAGTATAAGGAGGCACTCACTTTCGGTATGATACAAGTACCAAGCCCAGACTTGCTCACCCTGAGAGTGCCCTCTTATGTTTCATGCCCTAAGTACCTCACTCCCTCGCCCTAGTCTTTCACTCCAGCTTTCAGCATCAGGTATATTCCACTTTCTAATCATTATCTCTTAACATTTCCAACTCACTTATTTTATTATGCTGACTTCTCAATCCTTACTTGCAGTAAGACCTCCAACTCATTGATGTTACCAACTTTTACCATCCCTCATCCTCTTAAAGTCTTCCTCCATACCAAGTTTAAGTTCCATAAAACTGAATTATAATCACTCCCTTCATCCTAGATTTTCTTGCTCTTCTTTTCATTCACTGTATTTATCTGGCAAAACCCTCAGTCCAATATTCTATTGATTTTGTCTGGAGGGGTACTAGAGATTGAACCCAGGGGTGCTCTACCATTGAGCTACATCTCTAGTTCTTCATATATTTGGAGACAGGGACTCACTAAGTTACCCGGGCTAGCCTCATACTTGTGATCCTCCTGCCTCAGCCTCCTGAGTCTAGGATTAGCATGTGCTACCACATCCAGCTATACTGACTTTTGTGCTTGCATCCATTCAGCAGAATGTGGCCTAGAAAAAAATAATGCATATACTTGTATTACTTTAAAATACCTTTTGTGGTGGTTGGGGATGTAGTTCAGTGGTAGAGTGCCTCCCAGTTCAATTCTCAGTTCCACGCACACACAAAAGAGCCAAGTATATCACGCTTCCCTAGCACTTTCCTGCTTTCCTAGATGATTAGCTTATACCTTATCATCTTTTCTTGAACCACAAACACTCCTAAGGTCATCACTTGAGACTAGGAGAGGAGAAAAGGAATCAGCAAAGAAGAATGAAAGAGTGACTCATGAGGTAGGAGAAAAACAAGGATAATGGTAATCATGGAAGCCAACTATGTTTCAAAGAGGAAAGAATGATCAACTGTGCTGGCCACTTCAGATTGGTAAAATACAATAAGGACTAATATTTAACCATCACGATTTACAATACAGAAGTCATTGATGACTTGACAAAAGCACTCTTAGTAGATAAAAGTACTTTTTTCAGTGACAAAAGCCTGACTGAACAAGGCTTAGGAGATCATTGGAAGAACAAGTGTAGGTTCCATCTCAGGGAAGTTTTTTACAAAGAGAAGAAAAGAAATTGGACAGTAGTTGATAAGAGAAGGAAGGCCAAGAGAATCTTTTGGCTTTTGTTTGTTTGAGATGGGATAATTTTATATGTTATATGCTGATGGGAATGAACCAATAAGAAAACAAAAAGTTGACAATGTAAGAGAGAAAAAAGGCAAGAAGCGATGGAAACAAGTGTTTAAGTTGAAAGGTTAGCTATAGGAAGGAACATGGATAGTTCATCCATGATGGCAGTGGAGAAGGCAGAATATCTGGTGTGTGAGCAGAGATGGTGGTAGGAATCTGTGCAAGTTCTCTTCTTGGCTGCCTGAGTTTTCAGAACCTAGAATACACACATTATCTCTTGTGTGAAGAGAGGTGAATTTCGTAAAGAGAATGATTGATAGAAGAGAAAGTAATGTTTTACCTGCTTAGAATCATACTTCTACTACCCTTACCTAGATTCTTATCACCTTAAGACTGGATTATTACCATGGTCTCCTATCCTGCCCATCTCTAATTTCTCTCTACTCAGTCCTAGGCATAAGCAAAATTATTTTCTCAAAGCACTACCTTTACATAAATTACCATCAACCATCTTATTGTTTAGAAAATAAAAGCATTATACAATCTGCCCAAAGCTATTTCTTATCCTTTACTCTAAGCTTCTCTATATCATTATCATAATGATATAAGCCACTATTCTATTAGGCACAAGATCTGGAATGCTAGAGAAATCAGCTATTATTCTAACCAAGTATAGTGTATCTAAAGCCAATTACATTCCTTTTTCCATGTCTTGTTTACATCATTACACCCTTAGAAAAACCTTTTTCTTACATGAGGCTGAAGGTATGGCTCAGTGGTAAAGCACTTGCCTAGTCTGCATGAGGACTTAGGTTTGATCTCAGCACTGCAAAAGAAAAATGTTGTAAACCTAAAAAGTCTAACCTAAGGTTTCCCTTCACTGTAGAAACATTCCAGTTTTCAGTGCTCTCTTTCTACTCTGAACTCCAGTAATTTTTAACCTGTATAGTAGTTAGTTGGTCTTTATCCTACATATGGATAGTTCTTACATTGATCTTACATTGCTAATGGATAGCTTGTACAAATTGACTTGAGAATTCCTTGGTGACCATAATTCTAGCACATAGACCAATATCTTGTCCAAAGTAGTTGTTAAATAGGGTTTGGATGAGATGTGTTTTGATATTAATGAGTAGGGTAACTGAACTCCTGAGAAAGAAAAAAATTGGCAAATGCAGACATAGGATGTGTTTGTTCAGGATGGGGAAAAGGAGGAAATGAGAGAAATTCTGTAGTGTGAAACCCAAAGGCAACTACATTTTTAAAGGAAGGTTTATACATTTACAATAGATATAAAAAGCAGAACAGAGCTAATAGAAGAATTATGAAATAGTAGCTCTGAGCAGAAAGATAGTTTTCATAAAGAAAGAATCAGAAACTAAAGTAGTTTAAATAAATAAGAAGATCAAGCTTCACAGTTTACATACCAATTTTCAGCCAACTTATCAGTTTTCATAACAGTCCTAGAGAAGGGTATTATTTTTATTGTGCAAATGACAAATGAAAACTCAAAGAAATTAGGCACTTATTAAGCCACAGAGCCAATACTCAAACTCAATCTAAGAGTACCAGAGCTGCTAGGATTCTTTTCCTAAAGAATTATGCAAGTAAAAAACAGGGTTGCAAGTATTTATTATATCTAGAGTAATTTTTTATGGTTATAAACTAAAAGCATTCACAAAAATTTAAAGCATTTTGTTCAATCTGATTAAAAAATATTTCCAATTAAGATACCTATTTACTTGCATAATATAGCATTTTAAACCTGGGATTTCTTTTAGAAATTAGTGTTTTGCTATGCTTACTTTTTTTCTGTTATTTAAGCAGAAATCTATTATTTCATTATGTTTCGTTTATCTTAGCCTGCATTACAAAGAAAGAGAAATAAAGCAATTCCAAGCTTGGTTTAGAAAATGTGAGGCAAAACAAACAGTAGAGACTCTGTAACTAACTGATGAATTCTATTAAATGTCTTTCAAAAAGGAAAAGGGGTAGAAGTCTAGGAGACAGAAACATATGAATTACCTCTAGAGCAAACTGGGCAGCTAAATTTAGGAGCATAGTATGTGAACCTCTATCTTCAAGTAGATCATTATCTTCTGGCTTTTCAGCTGTTAATAAACTCTCTAAAGTAGTGATTGCCTGAAGAGCTGAAAAACAAGGAAACAATAAAATTGAGATATTCTTATCAAAGTTAATACTCATGTAGAGTTAATTGTATCACAACAAATTTGGAACTTATTTTAGAGCATTAATATCTTTAGAATATTAATTAAGATTCACAAAATCATATGAGTTGGTTAACTGTCAAGGAAGATTTGAATATCATAAAAAATGCTCAACTGAACAACTGTGCTTCTGTGAATTTATCCTATGAATGTATTTGCAAGAGTAAACATACACATCCAGGGGTTGGGGTTGTGGCTCAGTGGTAGAGTGCTCGCCTAGCATGCACAAGGCACTGGGTTCGATCCTCAGCACCACATAAGTGTAGAAATAAAGATATTGTGTCCACCTAAAACTACAAAATAAATATTAAAAAAAAAAAAACCATACACATCCAAGGATTCTCATCAAGTAATGCTTGTAAGAGTAAAATATGGGGCTAGGGTATAGTGGTGCATTGTTTCTCTGGGTTCAATAACCACTATTCAAAAAAACTAGAGTAAAATATGAACCTAAATTTCATTAATAATGGAGAGCCTAAATACATTTCAGTATATACATAAAATGAAATATACAGAAAAAAGTTAAAATTTGAATGGATGTATTATATTTTATTATGTCTTAAAAGTAAACCAATGCAAGTTAAATATGTGCACTATAGACCTTAAGTAACAAGTGGAAAAACAAAGAACCAGGAATGGTGGTGCACATCAGTAATCCCAGTGACTTGGAAGGCCGAGACAGGAGGATCACAAGTTTGAGGCCAGCCTCAGCAATTTAGTGATGCCCTGGGCCACTTAGTGAGACCCTGTCTCAAAATAAAAAATTAAAATGGCTTGGGGATGTTTCTTAGTGATATAGTGCCCCTGGGTTCAATCCCTAGTACCAAAAAAACACAACCAAGTATCATAGCTAATAGGCCAAAAAGGAGATAAATGTAATTACTGTTCAGCCAGAGGAATGAGAAGTTGTGTTCCATTTGTGTACAATATGTCAAAATGAATTCTACTGTTAAATAAATAAATATTCATAAAAATTTCACTAATCCAAAAGAAGTCAGAAAAAAGGAAAATGTCAAATAACAACAGATAAAACAAATAGGAGAGAACTGGATGCTAAATTTTAATCTAATTATATTGACAATCGTGTTACATATAAATGATTTTGTAACCCAATTGAAAGATGGAGATGGTCAGATCAGATTAAAATAAAACTCTTAAATATATGCTACCTACAAGAAACATAAAGACAACATTTGCTGAAAGGAAAGCACAGGCAGCAGTGCAGTGGTGCACACTTGTAATCCCAGTGACTTGGGCAGCTGGGGAAGGAGGACCACAAGTTTGAGGTCAGCCTCATTAATTTTAGCAAGACCCTATCTAAAAATAAAAAGTTGTAATTATACTGGGTTCAATCCCTAGTACCAATAAGAAGACAAACAAGATGGGATAATTCATGCTATAGTAAAGACAATCAAAAGAAAGTTGGAGTATCTAATATGAGAAAAAGTAGATATCCAAGAAAGAAATAACCAGTGAAAGAAGGTTATTTCAAGATGATAAAAGAAACCATTCATGATGAGCACCTAAAGTTAAATATTTATGTACCAAATAACAAAATATCAGAATATAAGAAGCAAAATCTATGGAACTGCAAGGAGAAATTAACAAATCCACATTTATAATCAAAGATTTCAATACCTTCTCTCAATAATTGGTAGAACAAGTAAACAGAAAATCAGCAATCAAGTTGACCTGGCTGACATTTTTATAATACTTAACCAAACACCAACCAGTGCCAATTTTTTCCAGTGCCAGTTTTTTTATAATACTTAACCAAACACCAACCAGTGCCAATTTTTTCCAGTGCCAGTTTTTTTATAATACTTAACCAAACACCAACCAGTGCCAATTTTTTTCCGGTGCCAATTTTTTCCAACTTGCCAAGAAAGACAATATGCTGGGCCACAGAACAAGTCACAATATATTTCAAAGAATTTAAGTCATATAAGGTTTGATCTTTTACTATAATGGAATTAAATTGAAAATCAATAACACTCTCAAGAAAATCTGAAAATATTTGGAAAATAAATATTTCTAAATAATCCCATGTGATTTAAAAAGGAATCAAAAGTTAATATGGAAAATATTTTACTGAATTAAAATAAAAACACATAAAACTTGCAGATTGTCATTAAAATGGTAATTAGAAGATGATTTATTATCATTATTCATAGAAAACATGATTGTTTATGTAAAAAATCTAATGGAATTCACAAGAAAGCTATTGGAACTAACTAACGAGTCTATAAAAGTTGTAAGATATGAGGCTGGGGTTGTGGCTCAGTGGTAGAGCACTTGCCTGGTATGTGTGAGGCACTGGGTTGGATCCTCAGTACCACATAAAAATAAATAAAGATATTGTGCCCATCTACAACTAAAAAAATATTTTTTTAAAAAAGTTGTAAGATACAAGGTCAATACAAAAAACATTTGCATGTCTATATATTAATAGTAAGTAGTCAGAAATTGAAGTTTTTAAAAAAGTCATTTAAAATAGTATAAAACATGGTATACTTAGGTATAAATCTGACAAAAAGATGCCCAAGATTGTACACTTAAAAGCAGAAAAAATTATTTCAAGAAATTAAGAAAGACCTAAATAAATGGAGGCAATTGTTTAAACAATTCAATAACTAAGTGCAAACAAATGAATTTCAATCCATACCTGGAATCAAATACTTGTTCATGAGTTGAAAGACTCAATAATGTTAAGATGTTGAGCTGGAAGTATGGCTCAGTGGTAGAGCATTTGGCTAGCATTCATGAAACCCTGGGTTTGATTCTCAGCATTGCAATAATAATAATAAGTCTGATCTATAATTCAACATAATCCCAATAAAAATTCACTTGTGCCGGGTGAGGTGGTACAGACCTATAATCCAGTGACTAGGGAGGCTGAGGCAGGAGGATCATAAGTTTGAGGCCAGCCTCAGCAACTTAGTGAAGCCCTAAGCAACTTAGACCTTGTCACAAAATAAAAAATAAAAAGGGCTGGGGATGTTGCTCAGTGATTAAGCACCCCTGGGTTCTATCCCCAGTACCAAAAAATTCACTTGTGTAAAAATTGGAAAACTTATATGGATATACAAAAGACTTGAAACAGTCAAAACAATTTGAGAGAGAACAAAGTTGGAGGCCTAATACTCCATAATTCTATATTTATTACGTAGCTACAATAACTAAGACAGAGTAGGAATGATGTAAAGTCATTTAATAAATGATGTCTTTATTTTATACAACAAAAGAAAGAATTCAGAAAGAGATCCATACAATGGCAATTCAATTAAGGAAACATTGCTTCTTTAAAAAATTATGCTGGAACAATTCAATAACTAAGTGTAAACAAATGAACTTCAATCCACACCTGGAATCAAATACAAATATTAACTCAAAATGGATCACAGCCCTAAAAATAAAAACCCTAAAACAAAATGTTGAAGAAAACATAGAAAATATTTTTGTGACCTTGGATTAAGCAAAGATTTCTTAGCTACAGCATCAAAAGGACAATCCATAGAAGAAGAAAAAAGATAAATTAGACATTGTCAAACTTGCCAATTTCTTCTCATAAAAGAAAATATGCAGAAAGAAAAAAAGAAAAAAAATTGCAAAATACACAACTGATAATGAATTTGTGTACACCACATATCAGCGAGATGGTGGCATAGGAATTGTTAGTACTTACTGCTCACAAAATACATGAATTTGAACAACTATGTATGTATGAATATACCTTCACAAGAGCTAAGGAAACCAAATAAGAGATCAGTCCACCTGGGTGAAGCATAAAAATAAGATGCACTGAGGAGAATAAAAGAATAGTTTTTAATTACCCTTATCACCCCTCCTCCAACCCCAGGCCAAACAACAGAGAGAGAAACCCTCTGCTTGAGGGAAAGAGAAAGAAGAGAGTGCAGACTCCAACACTGGGGCACCAGTAATACTTAGCATCAGAGAGAGCCCCATACCTCCAGATTCCAAGCTGTATTCCATGTTCCTAGGTTCCAGATCTGCCCAAAGGACTTGGTCTTTAGGACTGTTCCATAGGCAGGAGCCCCTAGATGTCCAGAATAGACTCAGTGTAAGGCCAGTCTTTTTGGTCCCAGGCTTTGGGCCTGCCCTGGTACCACCACAGTCCTCACAAACTCAGGCTTTAGGCCAGTCCTATAGATTCAGTTTCTAGGTCCCCTCCTAGGACCAGGCTGGCCCCTGTGGTCCTGGGCCCTGGATAACCCCCAGGCTGGCCCTCACTGCCCCAGGCTTCAGGTCTGCCCAGCAGTAGAATAGCCCCACAGCCCCAGTCATTAAGCCAGTACCCAGATACCCAGACTCTAGGCTGGCCCCCATGGATATAGGGTTCTAGGCCCACACACTATAAGACCAGCCCTATCATTAGATTTATACTTCTGGTCTAAAGAATCAGGCTCCAGGCCTGCCAAGTGCCAGGCTGGTCCTGTGGCCCAACCCTCCAAACCAGAACTTGTAGTATTACTTTTCAAGTTGGCCCCTGCATCCCCATATTTTAGCAGACTCGGAATCTAAGGCCATTCCAGTAGATTTCAGAGTTGGGCTAGACCCCAGGGACCAAATTTCCAGGAATGTCCTTGTATAGTTAGATTACAGAACAACCTTTTCAGCTCCTGGACCCTATCTGACCCTCAGGGAAATTTGAAAATCTATCAGTCCAGCACCCATGCACCTATGCCTAGTGCAGATTCCAAAGACCCAAACTCTGGATGGGCTGACTGGTGAAAGACATTTCTAGACAAGTTAATCTGCAAATACTATAATAATTCCCTACTTCTTCAAATGTGCAGACACAAATGCAAGTCACAAATATCAAGAACAGGGGCTGGGGATGTGGCTCAAGCGGTAGCGAGCTCGCCTGGCATGCGTGCGGCCCGGGTTCGATCCTCGGCACCACATACAAACAAAGATGTTGTGTCCACCGAGAACTAAAAATAAATAAATAAAAATATTAAAAAAAAAAAAAACAAATATCAAGAACAATCATAGGAACATTATGTCACCCAGAAAATAAAATAAATAACCAGAAAATGGCCCTAAGAAATGGAGATTTGTACTATGAATGGTGGCACATACCTGTAGTCCCAAAATTCAGGAGGCTAAAGTAGGAGGATCACTCAAACCCAAGAGTTGGAGACCAGTCTTGGTAAAATAATAAGACCACATTTCAAAAAGATGGATATTTGTTGACTGCCTAACAAATAATTCAAAATAATGGTTTTAAAGGAAGTTTAGTAAACTTCAAGATAATAGAGAAATAAAAAATCAAAATTGGGAAAAATGGAGGATGCAAATAAGAAATATTCTGAGTCTCTTATTCTTCCACATGAACTTTAGAACTGTTTTTTTTTCTTTTGGTTCTGGGGATTGAACCTGGGGTATTTTATACTGAGCTACATCCCAGCCCTTTTAAAAAATATATATATATTTTGAGACCAGGTCTTGCTAAGTTGTTTAGGGCCCTACTAAATTGCTGAGGCTGGCTTTGAACTTGCAATCCTCCTATCTCAGCCTCCCAAGCTACTGGGATTACAGGCATGTGCCACTCTATCTGGCTAGATTGTTTTTTTCTAGTTCTGTGAAGAGTGTCACTGGTGTTAAAAAAAACCTGAGAGCTGAAAAATGCAATAAAGAGCATAAAATGGGCAAGTAGAAGAAAGATTATATAAACTTAAAAGACAGGTTATTTAATAACAGGTAGTCAGAGGAGAAAGAAAAAGGAATGGAAAGGAATAAAAAAAGCTTGTGGGACTTATGGGACATCATCAAAAGAACAAGTATTCACATATAGCAGTAGATGTTAAAGTGATAAAAGAGTTAGAAAACTTATTTAAAGGAAATAGTCCCAGAAAACTCAATAAATCTTGGTAATTATATAAATATCCAGGTAGAAAAGGTAAGAGATCTAGCCAGGAGTAGGTATACACAACTGTAATCCCAGCAACTTGGGAGGATTAGGCAGAAGAATTTCAAGTTAGAGGCCAGCTTCAGCAGCTTAGTGAGGCTCTAAACAACTTAGTGAGACCCTGTCTCAAAATATAAAAAATAAAAAGGACTGGAGCAAGGGGCTGGGGTTGTGACTCAATGGTAGAGTGCTAGCCTAGCACTGGGTTCAATCCTCAGTACCACATAAAAATAAATAAAACAAAAAGTATTTTTTAAAAATTAAAAAAAAAACAGGGCTGGAGGCAGTGGCTTGGAGGCTGAAGCAGGAGGATTACGAATTCAAAGCCAGCCTTAGCAATTTAGCGAAGCCCTAGGTAATTCAGTGAGACTCTAAATAAAATATAAAAAAGGACTTAGGATGTAGCTCAGTGGTTAGGCATCCCTGGGTTCAATCTCTGTACAAAAACAAACCAACAAACAAAAAACTAGGCTTAGTAGCATGTGAGGCACTAAGAACTTAAGTTAAAATTTAGAGCATAAAATTTTCTTCATTTCAGATCCCCTCATTCCCTTTATGGTGTTTATCTTTGTTATTTTCTGCCTTCATACCCAGAAATAGAGAACAGGGGTTAGCAGGAGATGACATAAAATGTAACTGAAATTGTGGGTATGTAAGGGAAAGAAAAGAAAAGGCAACACTTTTTATTTTTATGTTTGGTGATAGATTTTCAAATTTCTTGTTGGTTCTTTAAATGAGAGATATTAGAGCTTTTAAAAATTTTTGTTCTGCAAATTGACCAAATTATATTGTTATATTGTGTGCATGTACAAATATGTAACAAAGAATCCCACTATTGTGTATAATTATAATGCACTATTAAATGTTTTTAATTTCATGAAAAAGTAAAGTGTGACCATCATGTGAATCTTTTTTAAAATGTCAGTGTTACTTAAAAATCATCTATTATTAAATTGCCTTTGGTGCAAGATTAGAATATATACTCCATGAAATATATGTCAAAACTGAATAGTCGAAATTGATGTACATTTCTTTGTGACAGTTTAGTGAACATTATTTTGTGGTCTGAAAAAAAAGTTAACACATTAGTTGTTATCGATTTGTACACTATAGTCAAAATATTACACTTGAGTAAATTTATTATAGTGTTGAGAAATACAGACTTACAAAATTTAATCTACTGTGTCTGAAGATTCTGTGCCCTATCATTGGCTTCATCATCTGACACTCCGTCCTCAGCACCACTCATATAAGATGTGTTAACCATTAGTTACGCAGTACTCTAAACCAACCATGCAACTTGGCTTATGGAAATATACTGACAATGCATGTGCTCTGAGAATACTAGACTTATAACTTATAGTGCACGAAAACACAAATGCTTATCCCTATGCTAATGGTGAGTACATTGCTGCTCTGTTTACCATTTATGTGGCCTGACAAACAGAATTATATCATATGATGATTACACGATGAAAAGTTATACAGGGTGTGATGATTAGGTGATAGTTATGTGGCAAAATGTGTTAAGACTACAACAAGACATAAACAGTCAAAAATCAAATTTCAGAGAGGATCCTGAAAGCAGCAACAGAAAAGAAGCACATAATATATAAGGGAGTGCCAATAAGGCTATCGGTATCTTCTCAGAAGAAACCTTACAGGTAAGGAAAGAGTGAGATCAAAAGTACAGATGTAGGGCTGGGGTTGTAGCTCACTGGTAGAGCACTTGCCTAGCACATGTGAGGCATTGGTTCTATCCTCAGCACCACATAAAAAAATAAATTAAATAAAGGTATATGTCCATATACAAAAAATAAATAAATAAATAAATAAAGTACAGATTAAAAAAAAAAAAGGCTACCAAACAGGAATACTTTTTCTAACACGGCTCCCCTTGAGAAATGAAGGGAATATAAAAACTTGCCTAGACAAACAAAAGCTAAAGGAGTTCATCAACACCAGACCTGTCTTACTAGAAATACTGAAGGGAATTTTTTAAGCTGAAGGAAAAAAGTACTGATTAGTAACACAAAATCATATCAAAGGAAAAAACTTACTAGCAAAAGTAAGTACGAAATCAAACTCAGAATACTCTTAGGGTGGGGCTGGGGTTGTAGCTCAGTGGTAGAGTACTCGTCTAGCATGTGCAAGGCCCTGGGTTCGATCCTCAGCACCACATAAAAATAAATAAAATAAAGGTAATGTGTCCAACTACAACTAAAAAATAAATATTAAAAAAGAATACTCTTAGGTATGCATCTCACTTGTATCTTTAATATGAAGGTTAAAAAGAAATTCATTTAAGTAATAATAGATACAATATTTTAGAGGATACGCAGTACAAAAAGATAAAAGTTATGATGTTCAAAATAAAAAAAATGTATGAGCAGAACAGGTAGAAAAGGTATATCAATTTTTAAAAACACAATCAGTTAATGCAACTCATTATCAGCTTAAAATAAGCCTCATGACAGCCACAAAGACAAACTCTATAATTAATAAACAAAGAATAAAAAGTAATGAGAGAATACTGCCACAGAATATAACCTAATCCCAAGGGAAGCTAGGAAGATAGGAAAAAAACAAAAAGGAATTAAAGAAATTGTAGTATTAAATCCTTACATATCAAAAATTATCTTGCTTCTAGATGGAAAACGGGGGGGGGTGTCCCATAAATAGAAGAGAGATCAATGGAGGAGGGGAACGGAATTGAGAGGGAGGGAGAAGGGACAGGAAAATGACAGAATGGTGGTGTGAAACTGACCAAACTATCTTGTGTACAAATATAAATATACAACAGTGAATTTTTACCTTCATGTACATCTATAATACACTAATAAAAAAACTATGAATAGAAGGAAGATCAGCAAAGTTGGGGATGGAGAATGGGGGAGGGAGGAGAAAGGGGAAGTATTGGAAACTGAAGTGGAACAAATTATATTCCACGTATGTATGATTATGTCAAAATGAACCCCAATATTATGTATAATTATAATGCACTAATCAAAACATAAGTGAAAAGAGTCAAAATGTGCCCTGAAAACCTTCCTTCTCTGAGGACAATTCTTGGCTGATATGATACAGGTTTTTACTCTAATTTTCTTCCCCCACAGCTTTTAAAGCTTTTGGAATAGGTTAGTTCAAATGACAGAAAGCACAAAAAACATACAGTGACAAGACTTTTCCCCAATTCTTGTCCCACATCTGCCCACTTCAGATTCCCTCCATAGATATTCAGTGTTCTTTAACTTCTGCATGACCTTCCATGGTTTCTTTTTGCATTATTGTATTATTTTTCATAGGAAAGCAGAACATATATTTAATTCCATTATTTCAAAAATAATGTGGTTTTCTGTTATAGATTATTTATTCTTTGAGGATTTTCAATTCTTTGCATTATTAAACATAACTCATAAATAATATTTATACCTCTGTCAGAGTTGCTTTCCAAGACTGCAATCTTGAACATATAAAATTGAGTGAAAACATTTGTAGGATCCCATCTTTCAGCTTCCATCACTGCCTCTTTGGCCTGAAATAAAGAAACATTGGATCTATTTTATAAAACCAATAAGGAAGTCCTTATCATATTTTACAAGTATCATTAAAACATTTAAAATGTCTAAGGAATACTCACAATGAAAAGATAGGAACTGCTCTCTTAAAAATACTAAAGAAACAATGAATTCTGCTTCTGGAAATAGAGTGAGTTGGCCATGTCAGACCAACCCTCCTTTTAAAAACAACCAAAAATGTTGGATAACATATTTAAGATTATTTTTCAGAAATACACAAAAACCTGACAAGATAGTAAAGGAATTACCAAGCAAAGAAAAACTAAGGAAAAGTGAGGTCCCTCATAAGTAAACAGAGAAGTGAAGCCACTTTTATCTGGTAGGCATTTGCAAATCTAGGCAAATGTTCTGTAGCTTTGATGGATCTCATTAAGGTAGGAAGTAGACATCAAGACTCATGGGATCACACTCTTAGACTAGGCTAAATCAGAAGTAAACTTGTTCCCAATCATATCCACCCCCAGGGGGGACTGCAAAGAAGTTTACCTTGGTGCTATATAGGAGGTGGTTCAGAACATAGGGGGAAATAATCTCTAGGTGTAACATAAGTATATTCATTTATTGATAGCCCCAAACTACATTACACAGAGGGTTAAAACATCTAAAGGTGCATATTTAGGCTGGTCCCAAACCTACGGCTTTGTGCACGCTGTGCAAGCACTTTAGCTCTGATCTATACCCCCAACCAATTTAATATTATTGAGCACTACAATGAAATGAGCTGGGCTAGGGTTGTGGCTCAGTGGCAGAGCACTTGCCTGGCATGTGTGAAACCCTGGGTTCAATCCTCAGCACCACATATAAATAAATAAAACAAAAGATCCATTGACAACTAAAATTTTTTTAAATAAAATTAATTAATTAATTAATTAACGGTATTTATAAATGCTTCCCATATTTTACAAAAATATTTTAAAAAGAAGAAATGAGCTATTATAACATGAAAAGACAATAAGAATCTTAAATGAATACATTAAATACTGTCAAGAGAAAGAAACCAATCTGAAAAGGCTTCATACTATATGATTCCAACTATGTAATACTCTGGAAAAGGCAAAACTACATGGATAGTTAAAAAAAAATCAGTTGTTTTCAGGAGGTCAGTAGGAGGGAAAAATGAATGAATAAGTGAAGTACAAGGGATTGAAACTATTCTGCATGATAACAAATATGTCAAATGTGTCGAAAGGACTCTGTACTTCTCACTCAAGTTTTCTGTAAACCTAAAACAACTCTAAAAGTAAACATCAATTTTAAAAAATCAATAGCAAGAAAGGAGAGAAAAAGAGACAGAAATGACAAATAGAAGAATTAAATTAAGGGCTGGGGTTGTGGTTCAGTGCTAGAGTGTTTGCCTAGCAAGTGTGAGGCACTGGATTCAATCCCCAGCACCACATAAACAAATTAAATAAGCAAAATAAAGGTATAAAGGTATTGTGTCCATCTACAACTAAAAAATATTTTTCAAAAAAAGTATTAAATTAAGATGTGGACATAAACTCAATTATATCAATATATTAAATTTTTAAAAATTAAATGTCCAGTGGAAAAAAAATTCTCAAACTGGATTAAAAAATCTAAATATTAGATATTAAAAATATCTAACTATTTTCTGTTTATAAATAGCATGTCTAATATATAATGGTACACAAAAAATCCAAACGGGTTCAAAGTAAAAGGATTAAAGTAGATATACTGAGAAAATATTAACCAAAGAAAGCACGCACATGCACACACATATTTTTGCAGTTCTGGATTCGTGCATACTAGGCAAGCACTCCAACACTGAGCTACATCTTTAGCTTTAATGTGGACATAGTAATGTCAGATAAAAATGACTTTAAGGCAAAAATACAAGATATAAAAAGGCTCACTTTATGCCAATAAAACTTCAACAAATAGAAATATATTACAATTCTAATTTTGTATACACATAGAGCCTCTAATATATAAAGCAAAAACTATCAAATTAGATGATGAAATAGGCAAACTTATAATATTTATAGGACATTTTAATACCTCATCTCAGTGCTTGACAAAGTATGCAAAATATAAGTTTGAGTACAGAATATTAAAATAAAATAAACATGAGGCTGGGGTTGTGGCTCAGAGGTAGAGTGCTATCCTCAGCACCACATAAAAATAATTAAAATAAAATAAAAGTATTGTGTCCAACTACAACTAAAAAATAAACATTTAAGAAAAATAAACAACAAACTGAATGTAAATTTATATGTGTGTGAATTTACATGTATGTACACACATTCCCCCAAAACTGCAGAAAATACATTTCTTTTAAACATATGCAGATTATTTATGAAAATTGACCATATATCTTTCTACAAAGCATATCTCAACCTATTTCAAAGTCTGAAATCAATTATAATGCAATTAAGCTAGAAATCAATTACTAAAAGCAATTACTAAATTGATGCCTAGAAAATCCTTGCATGTTTAAAAATTCAGAAATAAGATTTTTACATAATTAACAGGTCAAAGAAAATTATAAAGGAAATTGGAAAATATTTTGAATTGTATAATATAATTTTAATTGTATAATAAAATACTGAAGAATGAATAGGAGATATACTATGTATACATGTGTGTAAGAGATTTATTCTGGGAACTGGCTCACATGATTATGGAGGTTGAGAAATCCCACAATATGCTATGTGCAAACTAGAGTACCAGGAAAGCCAGTGGTATAATTAAGTTGGAGTCCATAGGCCTGAGAACTGAGTTCCTATGTCTGAGGGGTGGAAAAGATGGAGAAAGCAAATTCCTCCTTCTTTCATCTTTTTGTTCTCTGAACCTTGAATGAATTGGGTGATGTCCATCACATTGATGAGGGTGAATCTTCTTTGCATAGTCTGATTTAAAAGCTAATCTCTACTAGAAACACCCTCACAGACACATACAAAAATAATGTTTTTACCAGCTATCTGAGCATTGTTAATCCAGTCAAGTTGACACATAAAATTATCCATTACACAATATATTAAAATTTGTGGACTAGGCATGACAGATATCCAGGGAGGTTGGTAACATAGTAATTCTTTTCTTGACAGTGGTTATATAGGTTTGTTCACTTTCTGATAATTCAACAGGCTTTATACCGACAATATGTATACTGTTTTACTCTGTAGATGCTATATATAAATAAAAAATTACTTAAAATATTGTGGCTATAGCTAAAGCAACAATTTTAAGAAAATGTATTAAATGTTACATGATAAATATTTTTTAAGGTTATAAATTTAAAAGCTAAAAATTATCTTGAGAAATTATTTTAAAAACCTGCAAATTAAATCTAAGGAATGTATACAAAAGAAAACAATAAAGATACTAACAGAAGTTGCTGAAATATAAAGCAAACATACATAGAAAGGACCCACAAAGCCAAAACCTTGTTTTTACAAAAAAAAAAAAAAAAACTGGAAAAATCTCTGGTAAAACAAGTAAGGAATAAAAAAGAGAGAAGGGAAATTAAAGATATTAAGAGGGTATCTGAACAACTTTATGCCAATGAAGTTGAAAATTTAGACAATATAAATACAATCCTAGAAAATATAATTTACTAAGCTGAATAAACAAGAACTAGAAATATCTGAATAGTCCTGTAACTAATAATCTATGCTCGGTCACATCAGTGCACTAGTTCAAGTAAAACTGAATCCAATTCTTCTGATGACCTCCACAGGAATGATGGATTGCTGGATACTCTGACTAACCCTTTCTCTCCCCAGGGAGAAGTGAGGAACTAAGGTTATTTTGTCTATTTGCTTTATGCTGAACCAAGTGGGGGTAGGCATATCATGACTACAAACCAAAATCTCAATCTCTTTTCTGCATTCGCCCCTACTTGGCTAGATTATGACAGACCCCATCAGTACTCTGAGATAGACAAGTGAAAAGCCAATCCCTTGGGAAAAGTCATGGTGTTGAATGACCGCACCAACACTTTTCTTTCTTAGGGAAAATGAGGCAACTGGGGGTTTGTGTGCTCACTTCATGCTGAGGCAGGGGGAGGAATTTGGTATCTACAAGCCCAAGCCACCATCTCAGTACTCTGTGGGAAAATTTGGGCTTCTACATGCATGGACCAACTTTTTCCCTCCCATTGCTGATGCTAGGAGTTAGAACATATCTTCCTGATCATATGGCACTGTGCCAGGGGTAGGGATTCTGGTAGAAAGGGTTTCCTGAATATCCCTATTAGCTTTGTCAAGTCTGGTTTTGCATTTTCCCAGAACACAGGAGCCTTTTCATCAGATGCTGAGTTTCTCAAAAGAGGAATTTGTCCATGAATGGTTGAATCAGTGTGTTTGTTGGGGAAAGGAGTGTTCTACTCTATCATCTTGTTGACATCACTTCCCAAACAGTTTCACATTTTAGGAGAGAAATAGTTCCAAGTTTTCCAAACTTTTCTAGACAATACAAAAAGAAAGTGACAGTCTACAATTTATTTTATGAAGTCAACATAACCTTATAAGAAAATCCAACAAAGAAAAAATGGAAAAGAAAAATTAGAAATTAATTTTACTCATGAGAACAGATGTAAATATCCTCAACAAAACATTAACAAAACATACCAAGTAAAATAGGAAAATATTTTCCCCCCAGGAATACAAGGTTGGTATAAATCCTCCTCAAAATGAATCAATATAATTCAACATATTAAAGGAGAAAAAAATCACACAATCACCTCAACAAGAAAGAGAGAAGGTGGGCAAGGAGAAGGAGAAGCAGGCAACTGTGGGTTTGTGTGCTCACTCCATGATGAGGCAGGGGGAGGAACTTGGTATCTACAAGCCCAAGCCACCATCTCAGTACTCTCCTGGCTGAATAGATTATGCAGGACCTTTCAAAACTCTAAGACTAAAGAGACACATGCCAGTACTATGGGCAGCCCCAGAGACACAAAGATAGGCTCTTCCTTCCAAGCAGAGAGAGAGAGGAAGAGGAGAGGGAGAGGGAGAAAGGGGGAGAGAGAGAAAGGGGAAGAGGGAGAAGGAGAAAGGGGGAGAGGGAGAGGGAGAAAGGGGGAGAGGGAGAGAGAAATCTCTTAAAATATGAATCATGGAGAAGGACTTCCTGAACCAGATGGGACTATATCTGTACTGGGGTAAGTAATGTCCTCCCAAAATTCATGCCAGCATGTAACCTCCAAATGGGACCCAATTTAGAAATCATTTTTGTAGATATGATCAAGATAATATGAGGTCATTTTGGTAAGATGGGCCTTAATCCAACAACTTGATATCCTCTTAAGAAGGGGAAAATTTGGACATAGAAAGAAATAAGAGAAAACTATGTGAAGACAGAAGACAAAGAAGTACACAGTCATGTCATGATAAGCAGAAATTGGAGTGATGAATCTATAAGCCAAAAGAAATAAAGGATTATAGGCAAACATTAGAAATTAGGAAGAGGCAATATAGGGTCTGCCTTCAGAGCCTTCAGAGAAAGCAGGGCCTTATCAACACCTTGATCTTGGACTTGTAAGCTCCAAGAAATATAAGAGAATATATTTTTTATTGTTTTAAGCCACCCAGTCTGTAGCACTTTTTTTACAGAAACCCTAGGATACTAATAAAAAACAAAAACACCCTAAAGGAAACATCATACTTACTGGTAATTTACAGTAACTTTTCCTTTTTTGTTTTTTCTTTTGGTACTAGAGATTGAAACTAGGGGTGCTTGACTACTGAGCCACATCCCTAGTCCATTTTATTTTTTATTTTGAGACAAGTTCTCTCTAAGCTGCTTAGGGTTTCACTGAGTTGCTGAGGCTGGTCTTGAATTTGTGATCCTTCTGCCTCAGCCTCCCAAATTGCAGGGATTACGGATGTGCACCACCACACCTGGCAAGTTGCCTTATTTTTAAACATGGCTAAACCAAATGAAAAACAAAAATGAAAAAACAGAAAAGGATTTCTGCAAAGTTTACAATATTTTCCAAAAGTCCACCTCATTATAAAAGTTAAGGAAAATAATTTCATACTAAAATGAGAAATAGTAAAGCATCAATATAAATACTCTAAAATTTCTTTTAAGAAAAAAAAGAGAGTAGGCAACAGGAAAATATCCCTATAGAAAAAGAAAGCATGTCAGACAAATATGCCTACAAAACAGGTTAAATCTCTAACAAACTATTTCAAAATAAGCTAAATGACATTAAGTAAATGATACCAGATATGAAAGCTCAAAATAAATCAGAATTAGGAAAAAAACTAAGAAATAAGATGCTAAAACTAAGGAAACTATTAGAAATAAAAGAAATAATTCATATCAGAGATAAAGACTAACAAGAGAGAACTCAAAAATAAATAAAATACAGCCAAAAGTACCACAATAGATATATTTTTATTGTTTTGAGCTACCCAGTCTATGGCACTTTTTTACAGAAGGCAAATAGAAGGCAAAAAGAAAAAAATTAAAATTAAGAAGAAATGAAGATAATGTAGGTTTTACTACATCAAAGACAGACATGATGTCAGGTGCAGTGGCGTAAGCCTATAATCCCAGTGGCTCAGGAGGCTGAGGCAGGAGGATCACGAGTTCAAAGCCAGTCTCAGCAAAAGCAAGGCACTAAGCAACTCAGTGAGACCCTGGCCCTAAATAAAATACAAAATAGGGCTGGGGTGTGGCTCGGTGGCCAAGTGCCCCTGAATTCAATCCCTGGTACCCCCTCCAAAAAAATAAAACACAAAAAGGAAATGAAGATACCTAAAGTGATCTACTGATTCAATGCATCTATATGAAAATCCCAAGGCCTTTTTTTCCCCCTAAAAAAGCCAATGCTAAACTTCATGTGAAATATCAAGGGACCCAAAGTAACCAAGAACAATCTTAAAAAGAACAAAGTTTTAATACATCTGCTGTTTGAGATAGTTACAAATCCATAGTAATAAAAACAGTATATTACTGGATAAGAACAGACATATAAAGCAATGGAATATAATAAAGAACCCAGAAGTAAACCCTTATATATGGTGAAATAATTTTCAACAATGATGCCCAGACCACTCATTGGGAAAACAATAATCTGCTCAACAAAGGTGTTATAGAAACAGGATATCCATATTCCATATGGATCCTTACATCTTAACATCACATACAAAAATTGACACAAAATGAATCAAAGAACTAAACATAAGACCCATAACTATATATCTCCTAGAAGAAAGTATAGGGGGAAACCTTTAGGACATCATATTTGGCAATAATTTCTTGGATACCACACAAAAACCACAGGCAAATTAGGAAAAAACAGAATTAGAATTCATCAAAATAATAAAAAAAAAACTTGTGTGTTTCAGAAGACACTATGAAGAAAAAGACAATTCACAGAAAGGTAGAAAATATTTTTAAATCATATATGGATATGGATTTAATATCAGGAAAAAGACTTCCTACAAGTAAAAAACTATAAAATAATCCAATTTTAAATGGAAAACGATTTGAATAGACTTTTTTCCTAAGAAGATACAGATAGTCAATAAGCATGTGAGCAGATACTCAACATCACAAATCATTAGGGAAATACAAGTCAAAAACAGAGTAAGAGACAATTTCATAGCTATTTGGATGGCAAAAAAAAAAAAAACCCACTAGAAAATAGTATGTGTTGACTAGGATGTGGAGAAATTGGAATATATGTGGACTGCAGGTAGAAATGTAAAATGTTATAGCCATTAAGGAAAATGGTGTATGATAGCTGATCAAAATATTACATGTATAATTGCCATATGACCCAAGAATTCTACTCTTAAATATGCAAAAAAAAATTGAAAGAGGCTTAAACAAGATGGCCACTGTAGCACATGCCTGTAATCCCAGTGGTTCAGGAGGCTAAGGGAAGAGGATCATGAGTTCAAAGTCAGCCTCAGCAACTTAGTGAGGTCCTCAGCAACTTAGTGAGACCCTGTCTCTAAATACAAAAAAAGGATGGGGATGTAGTTAAGTGCCCCTGGGTTCAATTCCTGGTACCAGAAAAACAAACAAACAAAAAAAACAGAGACTTGAACAGATAATTATATATCCATGTTCAACAATATTAATCATAATAGTCAAAAGGTTGATGCAACCCATCAAGCAGAATGGATAAAGAATATGTGTGTAGGTGGGTGCCAGGCACAGAGGTTGACATTTGTAATCCCAGTGGCTTAGGAGGCTAAGACAGGAGGATTGCAAGTTCAAAGCCAGCCTCAGCAACTTGGTGAGACCCTGTCTCTAAATAAAATACAAACTTGGCTGGGGATATGGCTCAGTGGTTGAGTGCCCCAGAGTTCAATCCCTGGTACAAAAAAAAAAAAAAAGAAAAGAAAAGAAAAAGAATATGTGTGTGGGTGTGTGGAATTTGAATAAGATTTAGCCTTAAAAATGAATATTATAGGGCTGGGGTTGTGGCTCAGTGATAGAGTGCTTGCCTAGCATGTGCGAGGCCCTGGGTTCAATCCTCAGCACCACATAAAAAAAAATAAATTAAATAAAGGTATTGTGTCCAACTACAACTAAAAAATAAATATTTTTTTAAAAATGGACATTATAGGGCTGTAGCTCAGTGGTAGAGCATTTTCCTAGCATGTGTGAGGCACTGGGTTTGAGCCTCAGCACTAAATAAAAATAAATAAATAAAATAAAGGTCCATCTACAACTAAAAAAAGATTTTTTAAAAAATGGACATTATGACACACACTGCAACATGGATGAACCATATAGAGAATACTGTGCTAAGTGCAATAAGTTAGTAATAAAATGATAAGTACTATATGGTTACACTTATATTGGGTACCTATTTAAAGTAGTCAAGTTTATACAGACATAACATAGAATGGTACTTTTCAGGGGCAACTGGCAGAGGGGAATAAGGAATTGTTTAATGGGTGAGTTTCAGTTTTGCAAGCTGAAAAGAGTTCTAAAGATGGGCAGTAAAGATGGATTCACCACAATGTGTCTATACATAATAGCACTGAAGTACACTTACAAATGGTTGAAATTAATTCTGAGCAGGGCACCATGGCACATACCTGTAATCCCACTGGCTCAGGAGGCTGAGGAAGGAAGTTCAAAGCCAGCCTCAGCAAAAGCAAGGTGGGCTGGGGATGTGGCTCAAGCGGTAGCATGCTCGCCTGGCATGCTTGGGGCGCTGGGTTCGATCCTCAGCACCACGTAAAAATAAAATAAAGATGTTGTGTCCACCGAAAACTAAAAAATAAATATTAAAAAAATTCTCTCTCTCTCTCTTAAAAAAAAGCAAGGTGCTAAGCAACTCCGTGAGATCCTGTCTCCAAATAAAATACAAAATAGGGCTGGAGATGTGGCTCAGTGGTTGAGTGCCCCCAAATTCAATCCCTGGTACTTGCCCCACCACCACCAAAAAAATATAATAAATCCTGTTACATGTGCCATTACCACATTTTTAAAAAATCAACTGAATTTCTACATGCTAGCAGTAAACAACTGGAAATTTAAATTAATAAAGCCAAAATCATTTGTAATATCAAGAACAGGTATTCTTTGGGATAAATTTAACAAAATATATGCAAAAATTTTACATTGACAACTATAAAATGTTGATGAGAGAAACTTAAAAAGATCTAAACAAATGGACGACAGCTAGCTAATGTTAATGAATTGTAATTCTAAATACTGTTAAGATGTTAACTGTCCCCAAGTTGGTATAAAGATTCAATGCAATCCAAATCAAAATACCAGCAGGCATTTTTTCAAATATTGACAAGCCAATTTTATAATCAATGTGGAAATAATAAAGGACCTAGAATAACCAAAATGACTCTACATAAAAACAAATTTGAGGATTTACACAGCTTGACTTTAGAACTTAATATAGAACTATGATAACTGATAGAATGAGATCTTAGCATAAGGAGGTAATACAATCAATGGAACAGAATACAGTGCAGAAACGAATCTAAACATTTACAATCAATTGATTTTTGAGACAAGTGCCAAGGTAATTCAATGAGGAAAGGATAGTCTTTCAATATTGGTGCTAGAAAAATATGATATCTATACGGAAAAAAATGAACCTTCATCCCTATCACACATACATAAACACACATGCATGTACACATGCAAATTAACTCAATCTGGATCCCAGACCTAAACATAAAAGCTTAAACTATAAAATCTCTATAATAAAGATTTTCATTTGCTATCTTGGGGTAGGCAAGGATTTCTTAGAGAAGACACAGTAAACCTAAACCACAAAAGAAAAATATAATAAATTTTACTTCATAAGTTAAATCCCACAACCCACCTACTAGAGTAGATGAAATGTAAAAGATTGAAAATACCATATGATGACAAGGACGTGGATAAACTGGCATTCTCACCCATTGCTGGCAGAAATGTAAAATGGTCCAAATGCTTTGAAAAACTGCTCAACAGTTTCTTGGTTTTGGTTGAGGTTTGGTACTGGGGATTGATTCCAGGGTTACTTTACCACTGAGCTATATAGCCCCAGTCCTTTTTCATTTTGAGACAGGATCTCACTAAGTTGTCCAGGCAGGCATCAGACTTACTATGATCATCCTGCCTCAGTTTCCTGAGTTGCTGGGATTACAGGTAGGCATCACCACATCTGGCTTCAACTGTGCCTCACAAACTTTAAAATCCACTAACCATATGAACCAGCAATTTCACTTCTGGATATCTGGTCAAGAGAAATCAAAACATATCCAAAGGTGGGGGAGAATACATGTTCAGTATATTAGATAATTGGGAATGGAGGGAAGGGAGGGGGGACAGGAACAAGAAAGTGGAATGAATCTTACAATTTCTCTATGTATATATATATGAAAACATCACAGTGAATCCACAATCAAAGACATCCACAAGAATGGGAGCCAAAGTAGAATAAGATATATTCTGTGCTTGTATAGTTATATAAAAATGGATTCTACTGTCATGTATAACTTAAAAGAACCAATAAATTAAAAAATAAATTACATATGAAAAAGATACCCAAAGGCATGTACTTGAATGTTCATAGTAGCTTTATTCATAATAGCCTCAAAAAACAAAATATCCATCCACATATGGATGAATAAATTATGATACATCCATACAATGGAATAGTACTCAGCAACAAAAAAGAACAAACTATTGATACATGCAACAACATGAATGACTTCCTAAACTGTGTGAAAGAAGTCAGATCAAAAAAGGAAAAAATGAAGTACATATTGTATGATTACACTTATATGAAACTCTAGGAAAGACAATTTAAGTTATAGTGATGGAAAGCTTATCAGTCATTGCTTGGGGCTGGGAGTGAAGGTCGGGATTGAGAAGGAGCACCAGAGAAGCTTTTAGGATAAAGAAAGTATTCTATATCTAGAATATGGTAGTGGGTACGTTGGGGTACGCTTAAATTTGTCAAAATCAAGTACCTGTATACTTAAAATGAATGCATTTTTGTATATAAATAATATTTCAATGAAGTTATTTTAGCAAGAATTTACCAATGATTTATATCTCTTTTGTTCTAAAATTCAATAATCTTTAAATTTCATACTCTAAAAATCTTCAACTATAACAGATGTTATCAAATAATACTATCTTAGGACAACATGGTTAGAGGAGACCTCAAAGTCGTCTTAGTTAAAAAAAAAAATTCTTCTGATATTTGAATCTCCTCTGTAACATTCACACCAAGCAACCATTCAGTCTCCACTTAAATACTTTCAAGGAGAGCAAATTCATTATATCTTAAGAATATCCGGGCTGGTGATGTAGCTCAGTGGTAGAGCACTTGCCTAGCACATGTGAGGCACTGGGTTCAATCCTCAGCAACACATAATTAATAAAAAAGGTTAAAAAAATCAAAAACAATTTTACTTAAAAAATAATATCCACCTTATTTTTTTTGCATGATTCTAATCACTAGAAAGTGTTTTTTAACATATATTTATTTCATTTTTTGTAGTACTGGAGACTGAACCCATGGGGGTTTTACCACTGAGCTACAGCCCCAGCTTTTTAAAATTTTTTAAAATTTTATTTTGGGAAGAGTCTTGGTAAATTGCTGAGGCTGGTCTCAAACTTGTAATCCTCCTGCCCCAGCTTCCTGGGTTGCTGGGATTATAGGCATGTGCCCTCACACCCAGCTAGAAAGTGTCTATGATGATCCAAAATCTCATCCCTTGTGGGTCTCACCAATGGAAATAAATTCAAATATTAGAAGAAAGCTATCATGCTTCCCCCAAGTCTTCCATTTTCACCCTTTATACTCCTTTAACTCTTCTTCAAATAAGAAGGATTTTAGTGTTCTCATCATCTTTGAGTACATTCTTCTTAGCATGTTCGGGTTTTTCAATATTCCTCTTCAAAACTGTTGCCCCTAGTCCAACACTCTACTTCAGATAGGCTCTAACCAAAGTAGAAAAGAGAGTAATTGCCACTTTACTCCCTCTGTGCATTATACAGTTACTCCTCAGAATCTGTGAAAGGTTGGTTCTAATACCAACACACCACCACCAATAGCATACTCCCACCCCATGGATACCAAAATCTGTGAATCCTCAAGTCTCTTACTTGCGTATAACCTACCTGCATCCTCAGTGTACTTCAAATCATTCCCAAATTACTTATAATTCCTAATACAATGTAAATAGTTTTTATACAGAGTTGTATAAGAAATAATGACAAAAATTCAAGTCTGTATGAGTTTAGTATGCAATTTTTTTTAATCTGCTGTTGGTTGCAGCCACAGATGGGGAATCCACAGATATGGAAGACCAACTGCATTTCAATTGATTCAGTCTAATTTGGGAGAACGTTCTTAGTATTATTGGCTTTTGTTGAGCTCACAGAAAGCAAAAATCCCTGTGCTTTATATATGCTTCTGTTAAAACCACATTTTATCTATTTTATTCTTGTATAGTTGGTTTGGGGGATACACGTATAGGATGTTTTGTTGTTTCCTGTTTGTCTTTATCTTAGGCTCATTATTTCAGCCTTCAGAGCTGACACTGTCTTCTAATGTATTAGTTACTGTTTTCAACTTCAGGTCATGTGTATACTCAATCAATATTCATAAAATGCCCTCATCTTCCTATTCCTATTTTAAGACTTGCAGTATTTGACACATGATTGCACATAATATTTTATTACTTTCTAAGTATTTTATATGTGTAAATCTCAATTCTTCATTAATATCTTAAGCTCATCTGTAGAACAGACCATATCTTCTACTTATTTTAATAGTATCAGACACAGATTAGGCATTCAATAAATACTTGTTGACTTTATTCAAAACCCTGGTTAGGGTATTTGTACATTACGCCTGCATCAAATGAGCCACAATTCACCTTCATCTGATATTTTCTTAAGTGCTTTTTGTTTTACATCCATAAGGATATATTTGTGGGAAATGCAATACGTATCTAAGCAATACAAAATAACTTCAAAATCAGTGAGGCCAATACAGTACAAACAGAAGCCACAGTGCCATCTAGTGAGCATCATGTGATTACATTTATTGTTTATATTTACTGATTACATTTAAAGCTCTTTTCAGTCCTATAGTGGAAAGGCATGATTTTTAGAACCGTATATAGTAAATAGAAACAATATGTAATCAGCACGTAAAGAATAGTTGTTTCCCCTTCAGGTTGTATAAAAAACAGTCTATAAATAGTCTCAATTTTTATGGATACTGTCTGGAGCCACTCTGAACAGGATCTATGTACACACCTTTAAGTCCTGAGTAAAGAGATACTGAACATTGCAATGCAATTGGACTTTACCTTCACTAGGATAAGAGAGGTGCAGCTCCAGGAGTGAGTGTTGAATTACACCTACTTGTTTCTTGTAATCCTACCCTTGTCTCATTTGAATGGCTTCTCTCTCCCCAATAAAACCTGGGTTCCAGGCGTGCTTTTTCTCTTTCTTGCCTGCTTGCCCCCCCCCCCCCCCCCCCCCGCTTGTGGGAGCTGTGGCTGAGGAGTGGTCACTGAACCCAAAAAGGTACTTTCTGTGTCTGTGTCTTTATTCAGTCAGCAAAATTCACTTGGAATGACCCTGATCACTTTAGTCATGTGTTGCAACAGGATATTGAAAATATTATAGATAATCTGTAGTTTGAAATTTTTTTAAATATTTATTTTTTAGTTATAAGTGGGCACAATATCTTTATTTCATTTTTGTGTGGTGCTGAGGATCGAACCCAGTGCCTCATGTATGGCAGGTGAGCGCTCTACCTCTGAGTCACAACTCCAGCCCCTATAGTTAGAAATTTTGCTTTAGTTTCATCAGTCTATAGTAGTATGAATGCCACCTGTGTACCTAAACTTCAGTTGCAAGCCTGAAGATGGGATTTCTGTACTTAAAGAGTATCCAATTGTACATTACCCTAACTTTACACAATAACCAAAATGATTCATTTATCAACCAACATTAAGGTTTTAAGATCTCACTATATGAAAGTGTGATGCTCGGCACAGTGGTGCATGCCTGTAATCCCAGTGGCTTGGGAGGCTGAGACAGGAGAATAGCAAGTTCAAAGCCAGCCTCAGCAAAAGTGAGGCCCTGAGCAACTCAGTGAGACCCTGTTTCTAAATAAAATACAAATAAGGCTGGGCAAGTGGTCAGTGGTTGAGTGCCCTTGAGTTCAAGTTCAATCCCTAGTACCAAAAAAAAGTGTAACTAATTGCTTCTACACTTAGAACCGAAGCTCATTACATCCTGCTCAAGAACATTCAAGTCTATGACTTGCACCAACCACAGACTTCAAAGTCCTCAAATATAAGAAAATTAGAATATTGGGCTTAAGGTTCTATAAACTCTCCAGAGGTAGAGTTTATGCATATAAAACTACAATAATGTTTAGTTTTGGTGCTGGGGATAGAACCCAGGACCTCATACCTGCTAAACATGCACTTTACCACTAAGCTCCACCTGCAGCCCTACACTATATTGTTTAACATTGTCTCATGTAAAATATATAAATATTTAGCTTTTTATGTCTTATTATTGAAGATAGTATCAAAGTGAAGATAGTATCAAAGTGAACCAGTATAAAGAACTATACAAATGCTGTAAGCAATAGAAATAACAGGTTCAACATGCATAAAGCCAAGAAAACCAACCATGCCAGATACTGAATTTCTATTGCACCATCCTTTGAACATGCCACCAGGAGGAAATTGCAGAGTGCAGATACCATGCAGTGCAACTTATTTATATTTTTATTGTGTCAATTACTATAACCCCAATGCCAAAACAAAAACTTTGTGTGTGTGTGCTGGAGAGGGGGTACTGAGGATGAAACCCAGGGTGTTACACAAGTTTGTCAGATATTCTACCACTGAATATGTCCCTAAGCCCCCAAACGGTTCTGAATATATAGTAGATAGTCAATAAATAATTTTTTAATGATGAAGACTGAAAAAATATAAACAGTACTTTGGGGCTGGAAAGTTTTGCAATGAAAGAAAGGACATGTATAGAACTGAAGTTTGAGGAGGATGACTAAGGTTGAAGGAAAGTTGTTTTTTTTAAAAAATATCTTTTTACTTGTAAATGAACCTTTATTTTATTTATTTACATGCAGTGCAGAGAGGATCAAACCCAGTGCTTCACTCGTGCTCGGCAAGCGATTTACCACTGAGCTACAACCCTAGCCCAAAGGAAGGTTTCTTAATAAGGAAGATGCCCAAATAATTGTAGCAACAGGGGAAAGGAACAATAGAGGAAGATTAAAAAGATAGGATTGAGACCTCTAGAATAGTTACCAGAGAAAAGTAATTCTTTCTCTGAGACAAGACAGAAAGATGTGTAAAGAGGAGACACACTGATAAACTACATGTCATTGGATGCAAGCTCAGTCAATCACAATCATATTAAAATCTTTTGATAAAACAAAGGAGAAGACATAGGGGCTCAAGGACAGAAAAATGGTTTGGAATCATTACTGTGGGGAAGATGATAGAAAGTGAGCAAGAAGCTAGGCATGGTGTTGTACACTTGTAATCCCAATAACTCAGGAGGCCAAGACAGGAGAAATCAAAGTTTGAGGCTAGCCTCAGTGACAACATGTCTCAAAATTTTAAAAATAAAATTAAAAAGGGGCTAGAGATGTATCTCAGTGGTAGAGCACCCCTGGGTTCAACCCCCAGTACTGTAAAATACAAAAATAAAAGATTAAAAAAGAAGAAAAAAAAGAAACAAAAAAGGAAAGTCAACAAAAGTCAATATTATTCACTGCCTAGCTTAAAAAACCCATAATTTGGGGCTGGGGATGTGGCTCAGCGGTGGCGCGCTCGCCTGGCGTGCGTGCGGCCCGGGTTCGATCCTCGGCACCACATGCCAACAAGGATGTTGTGTCCGCCGAGAACTAAAGAGTAAATATTGGGAATTCTCTCTCTCTCTCTCTCTCTCTCTCTCTCTCTCTCCTCTCTCACTCTCTCTTTAAATAAAAAAAAAAAAAAAAAACCATAATTTTAGAAGATCCAATAAGTATGGTTTCATAAAATTTCCCAACAATGTTCCAGCAGGGCTGGGGCTGTAAATGGTGGAGCCCTTGCCTAGCATGTGTAACGCACTGGGTTCGATTCTAGCACCACATAAAAATAAATAAAATAAAGATATTATGTCCATCTACAACTAAAATCATATTTTAAAAAACAACAATAATGCCCAAGCAGCTCAAAGGAAGGAGTGTAAAAAGCAGACAATAAAAATTAACAAAGGCCAGACATTGGCATGGTGCAAATATAAAAGCTTTACAGACTGTGCATATTTTCACCTTTTTGCCTATACTAGTACATGGGAGAGTATTCCCCACATGTGGAGAATATTCAAGCAATGTCTCCTAAATTTAAGACAGGAAGGATGCAAGTGAGAAATACACTAACAGTAACCAATAAGGTTACCTTGGACATACTCAAAATAAACTTTGGCTTCAATACCAATTGGGCCTTAAATTATAGTTGCATATAGAGTCTATGCTATTAAGATACACCTGGTCTCCTGTTTTCCTATTCTACTCACTACTAACAACATTTGAACTCCCAATTATAGGTTCAGTCCTACACTAAGCTCCAGTTCCAAACTTGACATTTGTTAGAATAGATTTAAGAAGTACTCCTTAGGATTGGATATGTGGCTCAGTGGCAGCATGCTTACCTTACAGGCACAAGGCCCTGGGCTCAATCCCTAATAGCACAAAAAATAAATAAAAATGTACTTGCTTCAAAGTCTGGGAACATTGTCAACCTGTATTCCTCTCCTGGTAATGTTATCTCAGTATGGCTCTTTATGCAGGTATTCTATGCCAGTTCCTTTAGTAATGGAGCCCTAGCTTATTCCTCCTAGTTCATCTACAAACAATGCCATGCCTCAAATATCTGAGTACTGCCTCTGAGTCCAGATCTCAGTTCAAGTCTGTTGCCTGCTATGCGATGCCAACTACGAGTGTGTCTGACTTATGAACTATTTCCAACACTTAATTTTCTCTCATTTGTCATGTTCTGCTTATCTGCCCATTATGATACCCTGCTTGGCCAAGTAGAAAGCAACTATGCCTTGCTTATCTATATAAATTCAGAGCCTAGCCAAGGATCTAGTATTGTGCTTTTCCCCCTATCTTGACTAGCTGATTTGATATCTTCCTGAAGGATGGTCTACAGTTTAACGCATTCCCTACATGGCATTTCTACCTTTGGGTCCAGGTTCTTCCCAATATATCTGGCCTAATGTGTCACAAATTATGAAAGTTATAAAATTTGAGTATCATCTTCTTTTCAGGTCTTAAAGCAAATAGTAGGCAACTATTGTTCTGACACAGTTAAATGATACTATGAAGAAATACGATAAATTAAGTAACATTTCAACTTCTTTTCTGGGCAGTGAATTTATGACATATAAACTAAATAGTAAATATTATTTTAAAAGAAAATCTAAAGTATTTAATCTTTCAAAGAAGATCTAAAATATTTAATCTTTCAACAATAAATAGACCTTCAAAGAAAATGTCTGCAATCACTACCCTTAATCATATATCTCCCCTAAACCTGTCATTAAAATTTAAAAGGCAGCAAAAAACATTCATATTTCATTGAGTTCACACTTGTCCTTCTAGATTTTGTTCCTACAAGAGCCAATACCCGATCCAACATGGCAGCGGGCGCGGAGAGATCAAGTCTCTGACCTCTTCAGCTTCGCAGGCATAGGGAGTCCTAAACTGTCTAAATGCTGTTTGCTCAGGATCACTAGGCAATGCAGAGCTGACGTGGATCTGGGGTGATCAATCTGGACCTCTCAGAACACACACTGAGCCCGGATCGGCTGCATTCAAGCTCTCGTTCGCCTGCTTCTCGCAGCCAAACCGCTATGACTCAGCACTAACGATCCCGCTGAAACAACTGGTCAGCCCTTCTGATCCTACGGAAGTAAATGCCAACCGAGCCTGCATAGGCAGTGGCCACAGGATTGAAACGGGGCTTGGGAGAGACAGACAGGATCCACCCGTTGCATTGGTCACCTGGCAAAGGGAACGAACTGTCACCATTTGCATGGGATACCACATGGCAGAGAACTGACGTCACCAAAACGCGGCGGAGGAGATAAATTCATTGAAACCAGCGGCAACAGGTGTGTAATCCCCTAGCCTTCCCTCTCCACACAGCGGGGAAACCTTAAAAGCCCCTCCCCCCTCCCAGCTCTCCCGTGAGCGTGATAGCCAGACCAAGGGAATCAGGAGTGGCGCGGGACTCGCAGCGCGGAACTCCCGGCTACCGCTCCCACCAGTGCTGACAACTGAGGTCCCTTGCACCAGCTACCGGGGGCGTGGCTACTGGAGGGCAAGCTCTACAAACTTAGGGTCTGAGGGAATGGCAAACAGGGCGACAAATCTTCTGAAACGGAAATGAGGAAAAACACTCCATTCACAATATCCTAAAAAAAAATATAAAATACTTGGGAATCAACCTAACAAAAGACGTGAAAGATTTATACAATGAAAACTACAGAACCCTAAAGAGAGAAGTAGAAGAAGATCTTAGAAGATGGAAAAATATACCCTGTTCATGGATAGGCAGAACTAACATCATCAAAATGGCAATATTACCAAAAGTTCTCTATAAGTTTAATGCAATGCCAGTCAAAATCCCAATGGCATTTCTTGTAGAAATAGATAAAGCAATCATGAAATTCATATGGAAAAATAAAAGACCCAGAATAGCAAAAGCAATTCTAAGCAGGAAGTGTGAATCAGGCGGTATAGCGATACCAGAGTTCAAACTATATTACAGAGCAATAGTAACAAAAACAGCATGGTACTGGTACCAAAACAGGCGGGTGGACCAATGGTACAGAATAGAGGACACAGAGACTAATCCACAAAGTTACAACTATCTTATATTTGATAAAGGGGCTAAAAGCATGTAATGGAGGAAGGATAGCATCTTCAAAAAATGGTGTTGGGAAAACTGGAAATCCATATGCAACAAAATGAAACTGAATCCCCTCCTCTCTCTATGCACAAAAGTTAACTCAAAATGGATCAAGGACCTTGATATCAAATCAGATACTCTGCGTCTGACAGAAGAAAAAGTTGGCTCTGATCTACCTATTGTGGGGTTGGGCTCCAAATTCCTTAATAGGACACCCATAGCTCAAGAGTTAATAACAAGAATCAACAAATGGGACCTACTTAAACTAAAAAGTTTTTTCTCAGCAAGAGAAACAATGAGAGGTAAATAGGGAGCCTACATCATGGGAACAAATTTTTACTCCTCACACTTCAGATAGAGCCCTAATATCCAGAATATACAAAGAACTCAAAAAATTAGACAATAAGATAACAAATCACCCAATAAACAAATGGGCCAAGGACCTGAACAGACACTTCTCAGAGGAGGACATACAATCAATCAACAAGTACATGAAAAAATGCTCACCATCTCTAGCAGTCAGAGAAATGCAAATCAAAACCACCCTAAGATACCATCTCACTCCAGTAAGATTGGCAGCCATTATGAAGTCAAACAACAACAAGTGCTGGCAAGGATGTGGGGAAAAGGGTACTCTTGTACATTGCTGGTGGGACTGCAAACTGGTGCGGCCAATTTGGAAAGCAGTATGGAGATTCCTGGGAAAGCTGGGAATGGAACCACCATTTGACCCAGCTATTGCCCTTCTTGGACTATTCCCGGAAGACCTTAAAAGAGCGTACTACAGGGATACTGCCACATCGATGTTCATAGCAGCACAATTCACAATAGCTAGACTGTGGAACCAACCCAGATGCCCTTCAATAGATGAATGGATAAAAAAAATGTGGCATTTATACACCATGGAGTATTACGCAGCACTAAAAAATAACAAAATCATAGAATTTGGAGGGAAATGGATGGCACTAGAGCAGATTATGCTTAGTGAAGCTAGCCAATCCCTAAAAAACAAATACCAAATGTCTTCTTTGATATAATGAGAGCAACTAAGAACAGAGCAGGGAGGAAGAGCAGGAGGAAAAGATTAACATTAAACAGAGACATGAGATGGGAGGGAAAGGGAGAGAAAAGGGAAATTGCATGGAAATGAAGGGAGACCCTCATTGCTATACAAAATTACATATAAGAGGTTGTGAGGGGAATGGGAAAATAAACAATGAGAGTAATAAATTACAGTAGATGGGGTAGAGAGAGAAGATGGGAGGGGAGGGGAGGGGGGATAGTAGAGGATAGGAAAGGTAGCAGAATACAACAGTTACTAATAGGGCATCATGTAAAAATGTGGATGTGTAACCGACGTGATTCTGCAATCTGCATTTGGGGTAAAAATTTGGAGTTCATAACCCACTTGAATCTAATGTATGAAATATGATATGTCAAAAAAAGAGCCAATACCCCTATTATGTACATACTATATGATAACCCAAAGGAAGAAATGTCCCAATCACTATTGAAAGCACTGATGGCTTTATCTTTAAAAAGCTTTTATCTTTTTTATATTCTAGAATTTTGTCTTATTAAGGAGTCAATTACTAAATGTTTTCTAGAGTGGTTAGAAAAGCAAGAGACAATAACCCCAAAGTGAAAGAATGACTTCTTGTACTTTCTCTCAATGAATGCTTAAGAAAAAGGAAGATATTAAAATTTAATCTGCTTCCTAGTACAATATTGCAGATGATTAGTAGCAAATAACTTCAGGGGTTTGGATGACATATTACCTTTCAGAATAGGGTGCAAAAAGTAAACAGTAAGTAATGAAACTAATAGTCTTTCAAATTCTTTCTCCTTTTGGAAAATCCCATTTAATGTTTATAATGCACAAATCAAGAAAATGTCAATTTGACCTTGTTCTATATGAAGGAATGCTCAAACATCCTATACAGCTGAGAAGTCATAACACCACATGTCTCTGCTACTGTATATAAGAACATTTGCTGCCTCTGAAAATAGATAAATCAAAGGACCTTATCAAGTTGTTTCAAATGTAGGTAACAGGAAGCCATGTTCCTCTGCAGCTTGGCTAAATCCAGATCTAGCTGAACGAATCCATAAAACGTCAGGGAATAATAGTACCATTGTAGGGCATCAGCATAATTTTGGACCTAAAGTTTAAAAAGAAAAAATAAAATCACAGATATATCTTTACATTTGACCCTAATTTTCCCAATTCACCTCTATAAGCAAACAAAAAATGATACTGGTTTCTTTTTTAGGCAACCAAAACACAAACACTTTCTAAAAATTTTTAAGTTTGTTCTATTTTATTTTTCCTACACATTAGAGATTTTAGGGACTGTAGGTATAGTTCCGTAAGAGAGAACATGATTAGCATGCACAAGGTTCAATGTATAGAACTGAAAAAAAGGTATTTCACATAAAAAATAAAAAGCCTAAGATAGTGAATCACCCCCAGAAGATTCACAATTTTTAAAGGTATTAAAACAATGAAAAAAAATTTAAGAGAATATCCATAAATCACCATGCTAATACAGCCATTTTCATTATTTTATATTCCATTTAACTTTATCCTTTTGTGTACTTAAAGTTATAATCATAGCTTATATACAATTTCATGATCTATTTTTTCCATGTAAGTTTGTTTTATACATAATAATCTGTATTGTTATGTAGTTTCATAGTTAATTTAAGGGATATATAACATTTAATATAATTAATATATCATAATTTTCTCATTTTCATAATGTTGGACATTTAATGAGTTTCCAGGTTTTTCATTATTATAATAAATGCTGCTGTGCTTTTGTAAGAAACTGTTTCCTTTTGAGTTCACTTTAAATGGGGTTGAGGCCATAGTTAAGTGGAACAACACTTGCTTAGCATACTCAAGGCCTTGGGTTCCGTCCTCAGCACTCCATTTAAGAAACAAACTTAGGGGAGTAGGTCACCATGTCTAACAGCTAAAGAATGGCCTCTTAATTTTAAAAAAGAAAAATCTGTTACAATGATGGTGGAATG
This sequence comes from Urocitellus parryii, assembly GCF_045843805.1. Classification (NCBI taxonomy): domain Eukaryota; kingdom Metazoa; phylum Chordata; class Mammalia; order Rodentia; family Sciuridae; genus Urocitellus; species Urocitellus parryii. Next base: position 75,464,579 of record NC_135547.1, read on the forward strand.
TGATGGACATAATTATCCAAAGTACATGTATGAAGACATGAATTGGTGTGAACATACTTTATATATAAACAGAGATATGAAAAGTTGTGCTCTATATGTATAATGAGAATTGTAATGCATTCTGCTGTCATGTATTTAAAAAATAAAATCAATTTAAAAAAAGAAAAAGAAAGAAAGAAAAATCTAATAGAAATAGTCTGTATTTTTATACCTTTATTTTATTTATTGATTTTTTAAAATGTGATGTTGAGGATTGAACCCAGTGCTTCACATGTGCTAGGCAAGCGCTCTACCACTGAGCTACAACACCAGCCCTGGATTTTTTTTTCAAATCTCAGAAAACTTAGATCACTTATAAACACCAAGGTAAGGTAAATGAGTCCCCTCTACATTATCAAGAATGTTCATAATTTTCAGTTAAGGACATGAATCATTAGGTCCTTTAAGGAATAAATGCCCTTTTCAAGTAGAAACAGCTGTGTTGAGCAGGTAAAACACTACCTTTCACTAGAAATAAAATTACATTCTTTTCCAGGGTTGAAAGTGAAGGCTAAAAAAAAATCATTCATCAAGACTAGAAAATGAGGGGGAAGACAAAGAATCAATAGGAAAAGGGGAATTCTAAAGTAGTTTTTCACATTCTCAGTATGGAAATAAATAAAGGCCCTCTAAAAGAGAAAAAGAATACCATTTTATTTTGCAGAAATTATGTGTAAGTCCTAGGTCACTACATGCTCTTATAAGGGATCTGTTTCCTTGTCTTGGGTGTACAATTCCTTGTTTCTTAAACTTTGTTCCCCGTTTTTATGGATCAATAGTTCTTTTCTTTTTATCACTCAGAAGCATTTAAAATATATGGAGGGCTGGGGATGTGGCTCAAGTGGTAGCTTGCTCGCCTGGCATGCATGGGGTGCTGGGTTCAATCCTTAGCACCACATAAAAATAAAATAAAGATGTTGTGTCCACCAAAAACTAAAAAATAAATATTAAAAAATAAAATAAAATATATGTATATGGGCTTGGGATATAGCTCAGTCGATAGAGTGCTTGCCTCCCATGCACAAGGCCCTGGGTTCAATCCCCAGCATTTCAAAAAAAAAAAAATACATGGATATACCACAGTTTGCATATTCACATTATCAATATCCAAATTTTTTTCATCTCACAAAATTGAAACTCTGGGAGTCAGGGATATAATTTATTGGTAGAGTGCATGTGTAGCATTCATGAGGCTCTGGGTTCCATTGCCAGCATCAGGGGAAAAAAAAAACTAAACAATAATTCCTTCTTTCTTCCTCCCCCAATCCCCTTGCAACCACCATTGTACTTTGTCTCTATGAGTTTTACTACTATAGATACGTCTACAAGTGGAATCATACCTTATTTGTCTTTTTGTGTCTGGCTTATTTCACTTAGCATAATGTCCTTATGGTTTAAGCATGTATCAGAATTCATCAATATTTTAAGGCTGGATAATATTCCACTGGCTATGTATTTCAAATTTTGTTTATCCATTTATCTGTTGATGGAACTTGATTGTTTCCATCTTGTGAATAATGTGAACAGTTCTGCTGTCAGTATGGGTGTACAAATATCCCAAGATTGTACTTTTTCTGGGCACAGAGAGATGCACACCTGTAATCCCAGCTACTTGGAATGTTGAGACAGGAGGACGCCAAGTTTGAAGCCAGTCTGGGCAATTCGGTAAGATCCTGTCTCAAAGTACAAAAAAAAGTCTGGGGATATAACTCAGTGATAGAATGCTTACCTAGCATGTGCCAGGCCCTGGGTTCAATCCCCAGTATGGAAAAAAAAAGTTGTGCTTTTAATTCTTTTTGAAATATTTTTCATAGTGACTACACCATTTTACATTTCCACCAACTATTTCATTTTTAAACAATGTTTGCCGTCAGGTATAGAATTCTAAGTTGCCAGGGTTTTCTTTCATTATTTAAAAAAAAAAAAATTTAATTTTTTTTTAGTTGTAGTTGGACACAATACCTTTATTTTATCTATTTATTTTTGTGTGGTGCTGAGGATTGAATCCAGTGCCTCGCACGTGCTAGGTGAGTGCTCTACCACTGAGCCCCAGGCCCAGCCCCAGCCCCTTCTTTCATTATTTTAAAGATATTGCTCAACTGAGTTCTTGCTTGCATTGAGTTCTCCTTAATTTTTTATTAATTTATTTATTTTAATTAGGTAGATATGTAGGCAGAATGCATTTTGATAATAATTGCAGCACAACTTTTCATTTCTCTGGTTGTACACGATGTAGCATTGCACCATCTGTGCAGTCATACGTGTACCTAGGGTAATGATGTTCATCTCATTCCACCTTCTATATGTAGAGTATAATTTTTCTTGGCTACTCTTACAATATTTTCTGTCACTGATTTTAAGCAATTTGATCATTATGTGCCTTGGTGTAGTTTTATTTTCCTTACATGTGGAGTTTGTTAAGATTCTTTTTTTTTATGATTTCAATCCTTTTAAATTTATTTAAAATTATGGCACAGAATCGGATTATTCTTTTTTCACCTTTATTCTTTTAATCTATGTAATATCCTCATTTGCATATGATATTCAGTAAGAAATCAAGTTTTACCCTTTGGCTTATAATGAGCTAGATTTCCTCAATCTGTCAATATTTTTTTTTAACTTATGAAATATCTGAAGGAGACACCTTTAATCAGTTTTTGTTTGTAGCTAATTTTAAATGCTACTGAAAATTTACATTTAAACTTTTTTTTTATTGTTGGTTGTTCAAAACATTACATAGTTCTTGATATATCATATTTCACACTTTGATTCAAGTGGGTTATGAACTCCCATTTTTACCCCGTATACAGATTGCAGAATCACATCAGTTACACTTCCATTGATTTACATATTGACATACTCATGTCTGTTGTATTCTGCTGCCTTTCCTATCCTCTACTATCCCCCCTCCCCTCCCCTCCCCTCTTCTTTCTCTACCCCCTCTACTGTAATTCATTTCTCCCCCTTGTATTATTTTTCCCTTTCCCCTCACTTCCTCTTGTATGTAATTTTGTATAACCCTGAGGTCTCCTTCCATTTCCATGCAATTTCCCTTCTCTCTCCCTTTCCCTCCCACCTCTCATCCTTGTTTAATGTTGGTCTTCTTCTCGTGCTCTTCTTCCCTAGTCTGTTCTTAGTTACTCTCCTTATATCAAAGAAGACATTTGGCATTTGTTTTTTAGGGCTTGGCTAGCTTCACTTAGCATAATCTGCTCTAATGCCATCCATTTCCCTCCAAATTCTATGATTTTGTCATTTTTTAATGCAGAGTAATACTCCATTGTGTAAGATTCTTGACTCTGTGGGTTTAGATTTTTCGGCCACTATTTCTTCAAATACTTTTCTCTCCCTCTTCATTTGAAAATTCCAATTACTCATATATTTGGCTACCTGATGTTACTGATACTCTTTTAAGGTTTTTCTTTTCTGTGTATTTCGTTTGGGTCACTTCTTTGCTATTACTTCAAGTTCACCAATCTTATTCTACAATGTCTCATCAGATGTTAATACTATCTGATATTAATTTCATCCTAAAAATTAAATTTTCATCTCTAGAAGTTTGGTTTGGGTAGTTTTATATATTCTATGCCTTTGCTTAGCTTTTTAAATGTATGGAATATAATCATAAGAAATATTTTAATGTCCCTTTCTATTAATTCTAATCTTCTATGTCATTTATGGGTCAGTTTCAATTGATTGCTTACTGTTTTCACTATAGATTGTGTTCCTTGCCTCTTTGTGTGCTTGGCAATATTTTATGGGATGCCAAACATTGTGAACTTTACCTTGCTGGATGTTTTGTATAGCTTTAAAAATTCTCAAACTCTGATGTAGGAAGCAATTAAATTCTTTGGGATCAATCTGATCCTTTCACAACGCACTTAAATTATTTTTTTTAAGTTGGGTAGGAGCAGGGCTCAGTGAGGTATTAATTATTCCCTACTACTGAGGCAAGACTCTTCTCAGTTCTCTATCCAGTGCCCCATGAATTAGAGATTTTCCAGTCTGAGTGGTAAGAACAGTTTCTAGTGGTCTGGGGAGGTAGTTCAGTGGTATATCACTTATGTAGCATGCACAAGGCTCCAGGTTTCATCCCTGGCACCACAAAAACAAACAAACAAAAAAATGGGCTCTATGTCCAAATGTATGTGAGTGCCAGGTACTTATCCTCTTAATATTTTAGATGGTTACACCCTCTATTAAACACTGGAGGAGGACCTTCTGATGACTGGGATTCTTTTTTTAATAAAAAAATTTGTACTTATAGATGGTAAGAATGCCTTTATTTATTTTTACATAGTGCTAAGGATCAAACCCAGTGCCTCACACATGCCAGGCAAGCACTCTGCCACTGAGCAACAGCCCTAGTCCTCTCTCTTTTTTGCTACTTGGGATTGAACTCAGGGGTACTCCACCTCAAAGCCACATCCCCAGCCCTATTTTATATTTTATTTAGAGACAGGGTCTCACTGAATTGCTTAGCACCTCACTTTTGCTGAGGCTGGCTTCGAACTCACAATTCTCCTGTCTCAGCCTCCTGAGCTGCTGGGATTACAGGTGTACAACTCCATGCCCAACTGGGATTCTCATCCTCCCTCTCTCTCTCTCTCTCTCTCTCTCTCTCTCTCTCTCTCTCTGCTATGCACCCTTCTCTGATTCTCTGTACTATGAACTTTAGATGACTAGGTCTCCCTAGATTCTCAGTATCATCTCCCCAAATAAGGATGCCTGGCAGGTTACAATTCAGTTCCCTTTCCCAAGTTATACCCTGGAAACTAAAGGCAGTAAGTTATACATTTGTAGTATTCATTATGTTTCCTATTTCCCAGGGATCATTCTTCACTGCCTGATCATCAGTATCATTAATTTTTTTTTCATTTCATGTCTTATATTTTTTTGGAAGGGTATTGTTCAAGCAGGGACATAACTGTTCTCTATTACTACATATTGGTTGGAGGTAGAAGCATACCATAGCTTGCTTGCTTGCTTCCTTCCTTCCTTCCTTTTTTGTGATGCTACTGATCAAACCTTGGGCCTTGCTCGTGCTAGGAAGGCATTCTGCCTCTGAGCTGCATCCTCAGTTCAAACTTTTTACAAAGTATGTACCATTTTATTTACATATGCAAATATACAAATACACAAGAAGATTACAAGGAATATATAACATTTATTATAATAAATGTTATTTATTATAACATTTATTGTTTATTATTACGTCAACTCCATAAATACCTACTTGGCCTCATACTTTTTTTAAGCTAATAAAATTCCTCTAACTTTCTTGTCCCTCATATTAAAATAAATTACATTCCTATATTTTAGTATCAGTGATGTCATTTTGCTATACTACAATTCTCAATGGAAAGGAATCATGTCTTCCATTTTTTAAATATTTATTTTTTAGTTATAGGTGGACACAATATCTTTATTTTATTTGTATATGGTGTCAAGGATCAAACCCAGTGCCTCATGCATGGTAGGCAAATGCTCTACCTCTGAGCCATGTTTTCCATTTTTGAATAAACTTTTTGTACAATGCCCACTAGCACTCCACACTGAATATTTAGTAAATAGATAGTATTTAAAAAGAGAGAAACTATTAAGGAATTTGATGCCCTATGATTCTTAGAGTGAACAAAGTTTTATTTGTTGCAGTGGAGAAAGAATGAAAATAATGTACTCCCAAACCTCAAAACTTCTGGCAGCTTTGTTCCACAGAATGTTTTGTAACCAGCCTACTAATTCTGTTGTCAGCTGACTTCCTGTTTGGTGACCTGAAAAACACAAAAACAAAAACCCCCTAAGCTCTGAAAGCAAGAATTTAGATCTATTACATTAAACAAAGAGTGCTAACTATACTCAAAGCCTATAATCTTTACGTAATGGCTATAAAAACAATCACATTCAGACAGGTTTTCATCATCAATTTTAGGTTTACCACCAAAATTGATTATATAATGCAATCAGAGTTTTCTAGAACCACAGTAATTCTCCCATCAGTCTGTGATAGATTTCCAGCCTAGTCTCTTTTAAACTTATTTTCCATGTTCTAAATTAGATCATCATTTGGTACCTTAACAAGGTTATTGTGAATGAGCAGACAGCAATGCCAGAAATCATTAATAAGAAGTGTTTATATCATTATGTACTAAATAGATCAGATCAAGTTCACAAGAAAGGCCAATTATACCTTTAAGCCTTGGTAAAATACTTTAAGACCACACTTACAAATAAACTTTATTAGGTTAAATCTTAACTTGTGTCTGATTATTTCTGGTGTAGACATTTACAGGGTTCAAATACATCAGCACATTAAGGTAAAGTTTAAACTATAATAGAATTCTATACCACTTTTCTTCTGTCCCTTTGGCACAAACCATCAATTTCTACAAAATTTTTTATTAGAACGCTAAGAATCTCTGATTCCCTAGCCGAGTCAGCAAATGTAGTTTGTGGCATGACTTAATTAAAAATAGTCACAAGTGTGTAAATGGTTACCTGATGTATCCACTTAAAACACTATAATACTTTGATACTATAAGTGTATAATTTGATATTACAACAAAATATTTCCTAAGTGGAATTTTAGAAAGATGAGTTGTTCTGTACTAGCAAGTTTTCTAGTTAGCTAACAGTTTACTTTTTAAATATAAAATATTGTCATTTAAAAAGTCTAAATCTTTTCATGAAACTTCTTAAATTTTCTAAAAATTAAAGATACTTCCTATTTTATAAGCAAAATTTAATATTTTCTTTACCATTCAATAAGGTCAACAACACTTAAAACTATTGTATTTTATTGCATCATTAATACCTCACAGTAAGCTAGTCATAAACACATACTGAAAGGGATCAAAACATAAGAATATCCAAGCTTAAGTAAACTGACGTTAAACATCTAAATAAATCTATTTGTCAATAATAAATCATTTAATTTCAGTTGAATTAAGTCCAAAACATTTTTGTCATGAACATCTACAGTCAATAATTTCTCTCCTGGGTTGGGATTTGTGGCTCAAAGTACAGCGCTAGCCTAGCATGTGTGAGGCACTGGGTTCGATCCTCAGCACCACATAAATATAAAAATGAAAGATATTGTGGCCACCTATAAGTAAAAAATAAGTATTTAAAAAATAAATATTTTTAAAAATTTAAATACATGTGTGTATATATATCACATTGATGATTTTGAGAGTTATTATATAGTACAAATTACTATATTTTTAAAAATATTTGGGGCTGGGGATATAGATCAATGATAGAGCACTTGCCTAGCATACCTGAATCTATGTTTTAAAATTTTTGTAGGTTTTTTTCCTCTGTGTATTTCTCTGCATACCTTTTCTCTGTTTGTAATATGCTATGAATAAAATGCCACGGTTTAGAAAACCAGATAATAAAAGTTTATCAAAATCAGATCTAAAAATAACTAAATCCTTAGTGAAGGTCTAGAAAGAGGGTGTCATCACTAAAATATGGTTCATAGAATCTAGTCAAATGATTTCATTTTAAAAATATTAATCACTTTGCTTTCGTAAAAACATGATGCATACAAGAATTTAAGCAATATGGCAAAATATAAATAGAAGAAAGCAATACTAAAGTGTCACCAGTCAGAATAAACCTGTGTTAACTTTTAGTGATTATCTCTATACATGTATAGAGTTGGAAGGGTGAGGTAAGGGAGAGAATTTTTTAAGAAAGGGAGCATATCATCTGTGTTCTTTAAGGTATGGAGATTCTATAGAGTGGAGAAGGGCTTGAGGACTACTAAGCAAATTTAGCTCTTTATCTCTGTAACTAGAAAAACTAATCTACTTTATCTGGGGTGGGGTTCATATAAAATTACATCACAAAGGAATACTGCTATTAAATAGAAGTCTAACAACCAGGAATTTTATTCATAATCCTCATTTTATAGTAGAACAAAACAAGGTCCAGAGATATTGCCTTGCCCAAAAGCACACATCTAATTTGATAGCAAGGTGGAAACATGAAAATAGGCTTGTAATCTCACAATTTTCCACTCCACGTGAGCTTTAAGATCAGAAGTTTAGAGGCTAGGGTTGTGGCTCAGTGGTAGGGTGCATATGTGAGGCACTGGGTTCGATTCCCAGCACCACATATAAATAAATAAATAGATAGATAGATAAATAAATAAATAAATAAAGGACCATCAGTAACTAATAATTTTTTTTAAAAAAAATCAGAAGTTTATTTATTTTTGATGTTGTTTTGTTATTTTTTTGCCTACGTTCTCATTCTAAGCTCATCGAATTTGTGAAATCTGCATAGGTGAGGTGTTACTGTTAAAGAATATTAGGGAGAAAAAAAGAAGTACAAGAAATCTATTGACTTCAGGATTTTGCTATTGCTCTGACAACTATCTTAGAATTAACACCTTTCTAAAACACTTGCAGAAATCCTACTGACCCACAATGATTTCTTCAATCTTCTCCTTGGCAAGCGATTCTTCTTTCCTTTGTAAAAGCATGTCGATGTGGAACAATACAGCTTTCCCAATATTTTCTGATGACTTAAAATGTTCACAGATAGTCTTCAGGAAATGAAATCCAACAGATTCTCTGTTCAAAAAGATATAATTTTAAGCGATGTCAACAGAAGAACTAACATTTATTTCAGCATGAACAAAATAAGCCAGATAAAAGTATATCTGACTGTAATCCCAGTGGCTCGGGAGGCTGAGACAGAAGGATTGCGGGTTCAAAGCTAGCCTCAGCAACATCGAGGCACTAAGCAACTCAGTGAGACCCTGTCTCTAAATAAAATACAAAATAGGGCTGGGGATGTAGCTCAGTGGTTGAGTGTCCCTGAGTTCAATCCCCAGTACCAAAAACATAAGAATATCCAAGCTTAAGTAAACTGATGTTAAACATCTAAATAAACCTATTTGTGAATAATAAATCATTTAATTTCAGTTGAGTTAAGTCCAAAATATTTTTGTCATGAACATCTACAGTCAATAATTTCTCTCCTGGGTTGGGGTTTGTGGCTCAAAGGTAGAATACTTGCCTAGCATGTGTGAGGCACTGGGTTCAATCCTCAGTACACATAAATATAAAAATGAAAGATATTGCTACCACCTATAAGTAAAAATTAAATATTTTAAAAAATAATAATTTCTCTCCTAATCTCTAATCTATGCCTTCTCCTGAAAATGATGCCAATTTTTAAAAACTGGTAACTGAGATCCAGTAAAGTTGCATGAACTGACATGAGAAATTTACCAGTTCCCTTCACCAATGACTCTTTTTGTTTGATTACCAAAAAATACACCAGTATTTTAAAAATGCCAATAGTGCTGGGGCTGGGGTTGTGACTTAATAGCAGCGCACTTGCCTAGCATGTGTGAGGCACTGGGTTTGATCTTCAGCACCACATATAAATAAATAAATAAATGGTACATCAACAACTAAAAAATATTTTTTAAAATGCCAACAGTGCATAGACTGGAAGACTTAATGTTGTTAGAATGTCAATAATTCCAAGGTTATCTACAGATTTAGTGCAATCTCTATTAAAATACTAATGACTTTTTTGAGGAAATTAAAATATCCATCTCCATCCTAAAATTCATATGGGATCTCAAGGAACCCTGTATAACCAAAACGATCTTAAAAAGGAAGTTGGAAGATTCGTGTTTTCTGATTAAAAAGCTACAGTAATCAAAATGTATGTAACTGGTGTAAAATAAATCCAAAACCAAAAACAGACAGATCAATGAAATGGAATAGAAAACCTAGATATAAACCTTTATATAAATGGTCAAATGATTTTTGACAAAGGTGCAAAGTCCATTCAATGGTGAAGGGACTGTCCTTTTCCACAGGGAAAACTGAATTTTCACATGCAAAAGAATGATATTGGACTTTTACCATAACTCATATACAAAAATTAACCCAAAATGGATTCAGAAGCTAAATGTGAGTACTAAAATAATTGTCTCTGGTTGCAGAAGTAATTGATCCTACATGTAGAAAACCCTAAAGAATCTACTAAGTAGGAGGCAGGAGGATTGCAAGTTCAAAATCAGCCTCAGCAACTTAGCAAGACCCTGTATCAAAATAAAACATAACAAGTGGGGAATGTGGCTCAATGGTTAAGGATCCCTAGATTTAATTCCCTGTACTCCCTCCCCCCCAAAAAAAATCCACCAAAAAGTGGTGAGAATAAACAAATCCAGTGAAGTTTCAGGATACAAAATCAACATTAAAAAATCAGTAGCATTTCTTTATATTGCAATGAAATATCCAACAAGGAATTCAAGAAAACAATTCAATTTATTCTATTGTGAAAAAATATGCAATACTTAAGAATAAATTTAAAGAAAGATCTGTAAGCCATAAATTATAACACAATGATGAAAGAAATAGAAGATGACAGAAATAAATGGAAATATATTCTATGACCCTGGATTAGAAGAATTAATGTTGCTAAAATGTTTATACCACTTAAAGTAATCTATAGATTCAAGGTAATACCTATCAAAACTCCAATAGCATTTCTCACTAAAATATAGAAAACAATGCTAAAATCCACATGGAACCACAAAAGAACCTAAATAACCAAAGACATCTTAAAAACAAAGAACAAAGTTGGAAGCAGCACATTTTCTGATTTTAAATTATACTACAAACCTATAGTAATCATAATAACAGGGTATTGGCATAAAACAGACATATAGATAAATGGAACATAATTGAGAGCCCACAAGAAAACTTAGACATAATATACAATCAACTAATTTTTGACAAAGGCACACAGAACACAGTGAAAAAAGTACAGTCTCTTCAAAAAATGGTGTTTGGAAAACAAAACATCCACATACAAAACAATGAAAATGGACCCTTATTGTACAACACACACAAAAATCAACCTAACATATGTAGAAGACATATGTAGAAGTGTAATAATTGAAACAATAAAACTCTCAGAATAATAAAATAGGTCACAAGCTCCTTGACATTGCTCTTGGCAATGATTTTTTTTTAGATAGGACACCAAAAGCACAGGCAACAAAAGCAGAAATAGATGGAACTACATAAACCTAAAAAGTTTCCGCAGAGCAAAGGAAGCAATCAACAAAATGAAACCAACAACACACATAACAGGAGAAAATATTTGCAAACCATATATCCAATGAGAGATTAATATCTAAAATATATACAACTCTATAGCAAAACTCCCATAACCTAGTTTAAAAAGGGCAAAAGACCTGAACAGACATTTTTTTCAATGAAGACATACAAATGATGATCATATATATGAAAATGTGCCCAGCATCTCTAATCATCAGGGAAATGCAAATCAAAACCACAATGAAATATCATTTCACAGTGTTAATGGCTATTATTAAAAAAGGCAAAAGATAGCAAGTGTTGATGAGGATATGGGGAAAAGGGAACCATTATATATTGTTGGTGAAAATGTAAATTGTTAAAGCCATTAGGGAAGATAGTATAGAGGTACCTCAAAAAATTAAAAATAGAACTGCCAGCAATCCCACTTCTGGGTATATATTCAAAGAAAGTAAAATTATATCTAAAGAGATATATGTACTCCCCTGTTCACTGCAGCTTTATTCATAATAGCCAACATATGTAAACAACCAAAATGTCCATTAATGGATGAATTTTAACACAGGGTGTATTTACATATACAACAGAATATTATTCATCCTTAAAACAAGGAAACTCTCTCACTTGCAATGACATGGATGAACCTGGAGGAAATTATGTTAAATAAAGTAAGTCAGACACAGAAAGATGATTACTGTATGACTTCACCTCTATGTGGAATTAACAAAGTCAAACTCATAGAAACAGAGAATAGAATAGTGGTTACCAGGATGGGGGATGTTGGTCAAAGGGTACTCACTTTCAATGACAAGATGAATAAGTTCTGGAGACTTAATGTATAGCATTGTAACTATAGTTAACAATAATTTATACTTGAAATTTGCTAAGATGGTAGATCTTAAGTATTTTCACCCCCAAAAAGGTAACTATGTGAAGTATGGATATGTTAATTAGCTTGATTGTGATAAATATTTTACAATGTACATATATATCAAAATATCACATTGTTGGCCTTGAATATATAAAATATCAATTATATACTTCAATAAAATTTTTAAAAGATCTTGTTTACAAAATATTGAAAGGTGTTTCTGATTCAATACTAAGAAAACAACTATTAAAAATGAGCAAAAGAGGGCCGGAGTTATAGCTCAGTTGAGTGCTTGCCTCTCATGTGTGAAGCAGTGGGTTCGATTCTCAGCACTGCATATAAATAAGTAAATAAAATAAAGGTCCATCAACAACTAAAAATATTTTTAAAAGATCTGAAAAAACATTTCACAAAAAGGAACACATGAATGACAAGCTTATGAAAAATGTTCAACATTATTAGCCATTATAAAATGCTGATTAAGGCCAAAATGTGATATAATTCCACCTATCAAATGAAAAGAGGCTAACAATATTCAATTTGTGTCAGAATACAGAGGAACTGGAACTCTCATATATTGCTGGTTGAAATGTGAAATAAAAATTATAACTATTTTGAAAAAAGAGTTTGGCAATTTCTTGAAAAGTTAAACATATACTTTACCATCTAGACTAGCCATTTCATTTCTAGGTCTTTACCAAGGCAAATGAAAGCATATGTACATAAAAAGATATGCACCTGGATGGTCATAGCAGCTTTATTGAATTGTCCCAAACTGGAAACCATCAAAATGTCCATAAGCAGGTGAATAAACAAATTGTGGCATATTGGTCACAGAATAAAAAAAAATGAACAATAGCTACATGCAACAACATGAAGGGACCTCAAGAAATTATGGACAGAAGCTAGAATGAACAAGAATCAGTGGCATATACCTAAAATTCCAGCTACTTGGAGGCTGAGGCAGAAGGATTACAAATTTGAAGTCAGTCTGGGCAACTTAACAAGACTCCTTCTCAAAATAAAATTTAAAAAATCAGGTGGGGTGGGGCTGCAGTTGTAGTTTAGCAGTAGAGCGCTTGCCTAGCATGTGTGAGGCACTGGGTTCAATCCTCAGCACTACTTAATAATAATTATTATTAAATAAATAAAATATTATAATAAGTGATATCCCCTCTCTTCCTACACACACATACACACACAAGTGAGCAGGGGAGCAGGAGTAGCTCAATGGTAGAACACTTGTCTAGTATGTTCAAGGTCTTGGATTCAATCACCAGTACAGGGGTAGGTGGAGAAAGAAGTCAGACTAAAATAAATAATGCTGTATTTCATTTATATAAAATTCTAGAAAATACAAACAATGTATAGTGGCATTTCTTGATTAATAGTTGTCCAATGAAGGAGAGATAAGAAGGCTATTAATAGTCACAAGGAACTTTTAGAGTTGATAAATATGTTTATTATCCTGATTTTGGTAATGGGTTCATAAGCATGTGTGTGTGTGTGTGTGTGTGTGTGTGTGTACATGCACATTGTGTATGTATAGTCAAAACTTCTTGAATTGTATACTTCTTCTAAATATATGCACTGGATTGTAGCTTTAATAAAATTGTTTATTTTTTATCCCAATACTGGGATTGAACCCAGAGGTACTCTACCACTGAGCTACATTCTGGGCCCTTTATTTATTTTTCCATATTTTTGTAGGTAGAGGGTAGTTTTGATTTGTATTTCCCTAACTGCTAATAATGTTGAATATTTTTCATGTATTTGTCGGCCATTTGTATTTCTTTTGAGAAATATCTATTAGTTCATTTGCCTATTATTTAATTGGGTTATGGGGGGGGTTGTAGTTTTTGAGTTCTTTATATATTCTGGATATTAATTCTCTGTCAGAAGAGTAGCTAGGCAAAGATTTTCTCCCATTCTATAGGTTCTCTCTTCACATTCTTAATTGTTTCCTTTGTTGTGCAGAAATTTTTTAATTTGATGTCATTCTATTTATTAACTCTTGGCATTCATTCCTGAGTTTTAGGGGTCCTAATGAGAAAGTTGTTGCCTGAGCCTCTATGCTGGAGTGTTGACCCTACATTTTCTTCTAGGAGTTATATAGTTTCTGGTCTAATTCCTAGGTCTTTGATCCATTTTTTAATTGACTTTTTTGCAGGATGGGAGATAAGGATCTAGTCTCATTCTTCTACTATGGATAATAAGTTTCCCAGCACCATTTGTTTAAAAGGCTGTCTTTTCTCCAATGGATGATTTTTTTTGAGAGAATTTTTTAATATTTATTTTTTAGTTTTCGGCAGACACAACATCTATCTTTATATGTGGTGCTGAGGATCGAACCCGGGCTGCACGCATGCCAGGCGAGCGCGCTACCGCTTGAGCCACATCCCCAGCCCTCCAATGGATGATTTTGATACCTTTGTCAAGGATCAGATGACTGTAGATGTATGGATTTCTCTCTATGTCTTCTCTTCTGTATCAGTGGTCGTGTGTGTGTGTGTGTGTGTGTGTGTGTGTGTGTGTGTTTATGCTAGTACCATGCAGTTTCTGTTACTATAGCTCAGTAGTATAATTTCTTTGGCTATTCTTGGTCTTTTGTTCTTCAAAATGAATTTTAGGATTGTCTTTTCTAGTTCTGCGTAGAATGCTATTGGTATTTTTGTTGAGGATTGCACTGAATATGTATTTTTGGTCTTGATAGTATGGCTGTTTAAACAATATTAATTCTGCCTATCTATAAACATGGAGGGGAGGTCTTTCCATCTTCTTGTGTTTCCTTCAATTTCTTTCTTCAATGTTCTATACTTTTCATTCTGTAATGAAAGGTCCTTTACCTTCTTGGTTAGATTTATTGCTAGGGTGTTTTTATCAGGTTATTGTAAATGGGATTGTTTGCCTGATTCTTTCTTAGTAAATTCATTATTGATGCATAAGAAAGCTATTGCTATTTGTATGTTGATTTTGTAACCTGATATTTTGCTGAATTTGTTTATTAGTTCTAGCAGTCTTCTGGTGGAATTTTTTGGATCTTCTAAGTATAGTATCACACCATCTATAAACAATGGTTATTTGACTTCTTTCTTTTCTATTTGTATCCCTTTGATTTTCTTCTCTTGCCTAATTGCTCTAGCTAAGTCAATTTCTAATTTTGAGACAGTTTCACTAAGTTGCTGAGGCTGACCTCAAACCTGAAATTCTCCTGCCTCAGCCTCTGAGTAGCTGGGATTATAGACATGTGCCATTGTACTTGGCCAATAAAGTTGTTTTTTGAAAATAACAAAATAAAGGAGAATTGAGTATTTCTTGGCATGATTCCTAAAAGAGGGGAGTAAAGGCAACTAGAATGGTCATTATGAACTTAGCTATATCTTGTGTAGAGAATCTTTCATATGGATATTGCTCTAAAGCAATGTTGCATCTCTAAGGAATGTACCAAATGATCACTTTCAGGTTATATCAGAATTTCTGCTCCTTGGGATTAGTTTCATAGAAAATAAAGGGTATGTTTGCTAATTATAGCAAATTGTTTAAATTTATTATTTGTTAGAAATATAGGGCATATAATTGATTCCTTAATGGAATAAGAACTATAATTCTTATAATAGTGGTAGACATATAGATATCACTGAGCTTCTGGTTTGATAATAATGGACATTTTTCCATTTCAGATTTTGTACATATAAATAATTCATACATATACAGAAAATTCATACATAAAAGGCATCTTTGCACTGAATCCTAATTTTAGTCTATAGCTGAAAGACCTGACTCTGGTTGCAATTATTTGCTTTATAGTTTTTAAAAAACACACTTCAGTATATAGCTGGTTAATCTGCCATTATGAAGTTCCTAAAACTTTTAGAAGCAACTGAAGCCTTGTATTATTTTTCGTCTGTTGCTATAAATAATTACCACAAACTTAGTCCTTAAAACAACACATTTTAGGGGCTGGGGTTGTGGCTCAGTGGTAGAGCGCTTGCCTTTCATGTATGAGGCACTTGGTTCAATCCTTGGCACCACATAAAAATAAAATGGTTATTGTTTCCACCTACAACTAAAACAAATATTTTTTAAAAAAATATTTAAAAAACATATTTTAATCATTTCACATTTCTGAGAGTCAGAAATCCATGAAAAGCTCAAATGGGAATTGTGGTTAGAGTCTCATAAATCCAAAGTCTAGGAATTGTCCATTTTGCTTTCTAATCTGGAAAATGTAGGGGAGAATCCACTACTAGGTTCAGTCAGGCCATTGTCAGAATTTAGTTCTATGAGGTTCTGGGCCTGAAGTCTCATTTCCTTGCTGGTTGTTGACTGATATATTTTCTCAACTCCTAGAGGCCATCAGCATTCCTTGGCTCATGGTTCACTATATCTTCAGAGTCAGCAATGGTGTGTTAAGTACTTATTATATTTTAAATAGTTCTGATTTCCCTTCTGTATTCTTTTTTAAAATTATATATATATATATATTATATAACTTGTAGATTAACACACAGTATGTTTATTTATTTTTATATGGTGCTGAGGATCGAACCCAGTGCCTCACACATGTGAAGCAAGTGCTTTACCACTGAGCTACAGCTCAACCCACTTCTACATTCTTAAGGGCTCATGTGATTATGTTCATGTGATTATAACAGGCCCACCCAGATAATTCAGGATAATCTCCCTATTTTAAATTTAACTGATAAGTAACTTTATATACGCAAAGTCCCTTTTACTATATAAGGTAATATATTCACAGTCCCGGAGATTAGAGATTACATTGTAGAAGCTCATTAGGGGACATTATTCTGCTTATCAAAGGCCCCAAAGTCAAATGACTGCCTGAGAGCCCATGGTCATTTAGTTAATAGCAAGAACACATCCCTCTATACCACCCAGTACTTCTTCCTGATATATATGCATAGCACACGTCACATAGTATTTTTTAACATATTTTTAGATGTAGATGAACACAATACCTTTATTTTATTCATTTATTTTTATGTGGTACTGAGGATTGAACCCAGTGTTTCACATGTGCTAGGCAAACACTCTACCACTGAGCTACAATCCCCTCCCCTGTTACATTGTATTTTAATAAATCATTCCTTTAAGGCTGGGGATATAAGTAGACTGGTAGAGCACTTGCCTCGCATACACAAGGCCCTGGTTTCAATCACCAGCACCATATACACACACAAAAAAAAAATCATTCCTTCAATGCCTGTAAATGGGCTCAGTGTTAGTAAAAATTGTCCTTCAATTTGCTCTTAGCCAAAGCACAAAAGTGATGCTGATAAAACTATTAAAGAAGCTAAAGACAGCATCTTGATTGTGTCCACAACAGACTACTAAGCTCATGTAAAATAGTGAATGTGAATTTCATTCTGAAGGCATACAGCTCAACTTGGGAAATTAATTCTAATGTTTTTTTCAAAAGTAAAAACAGCTAAATTCTATTGACTATCATGTTTGAGGAATTTTATATCAATTTATTTAATCTGCAGGCAATCCAAATAGGTAAATACTATTAGTGTATTGTAAACTGAAGCATATATATAGTTTAAACAATTTACATGAGATTAAGCACCTGCAAAGTGGAGGAACTAGGACTTGAATCCATGTAATCTGACTCTAGAATTCACATTATTAACCATCAATCTATGCTCGATGAACATGTAAATTAAAACAACAGAATGAGCTCAATTATTTACCTCAAAAGTAATAGAATAAATATATAAGAATAAACTACAATTGGAAAATATATTTTCAGTGGCCAAAAACTTTGAAGGGTTTCTGTAAATAAAAGCAAATGCAATTAGACTGTTGGAAAATCAGTGATGCAAATACTGAAGCCCACAGAAACAAAAAGGGGTAGTGTTCGATAATAGCTAGCCCCCCCCCAAAAAAAAATATCCTAGGAATACCCACAAAGTGGGAAATCAGAACAATTGATGATCGTCTTCAAGGAACTAGTCCAATTCCCTGTTATGTGCATAAGGATTAGAGCCCACTGAAGTTTGAGCCCATGTTCTACTGTCAAATACCATTCTAAATGATATAAAGGATCAGTTATGGGGGTCCTTCCAGCATAAGCATAAGATTCAGGGAGATTGAAGACTTGAATAAAAGGACCATGAGAGAAGAAAATCAGCACAGTAGTGAAAATCCTCATCTGGCAAGAGAATACATTTCCTACTTCCCACATCAAAGTGGTGGTAGAGGATTAGTGTTCCTAGCCCACTGTAATGGCTGACATCTAAATCTGTCCTCCCAATGAATTACGTATGCTTCCTAGTATTCACAACCTTGTATAGTTCTTTCCCCTTGAATCTGTACTGATTCTGTGACTTAATTTTAACACTGCATGACTTCTGATGCTAAGACATAAGAAGTCTTATAGCTTCTTCCTGGGCTCTTGGAACTCTAGGTAAAAATAACCATGATATAAGAAGTCCAACTACCTTGAGGATGCCGTGCTGTGAGGAATTATTATTAGACAAACAATGAGAAAGATGCCTGAAGAGCCTCCAGCTGTTCCAACCATTCCCAGATTAGGCCACAGGCATGGGAGTGAAGAAAATATATTAAATACTCAGCACAGCTAAGCTTTTAGAATCAAAAAGTTTAGAATCTGAAGTTCAGATGACTCTAGCAGTAGCCCTTATCTGACTGCAACCCTATGAGATCCCAAACAACAACCACCCAAGTTGAACACAATAAATCTATAGAACTATGACACAATAATAAATTAGTGACTCATAACACTAAGTTTTAGAAAAGTGCCTGGCACAAAGCAAGCCTCAAATAATTGATAGCTATTATAAAGATGATGAAAGTTCCTACTAAGTCCAATATTCAAAACCATTATTTTTCTCAATCCTCATTCGTTACTGTTCAAATAAATTCTATACATGCATTTTATATTATTTACTACCAGCTCTTCCTGGACTCTGTATCACTCTCGTGTCTGTTGCTACCTATCTATGTTCTTCTTCTGCTTTCTTGTTCCCACTCCCACCCACAACCAATTATAAATCCTTAGTCTTCCTTCATTATGTCTTTCACTTGTTTCTCCTTTTTCATTTCCTATTCTGGAATCTCTGAGAATATGATGCCTCATTTGTATAGTTTACAACAGGAGTTTATTTGTATAGCTTATGGCTTCATTGTGGACATGTTGAAAAAAAAAGATAGTTCCTCAAGATAGTGAGTAATTTGCCAGCCTAACACTAAGATGGATAAGAAAACAAAAACTGCAAGAGGCAGTTAACCAACTCAAAACAATATTAATTTAATGCCAAATATGTAGTCATGAGATTCAATGGTTTTGTCTTCATAAATCATCCACTAATTAGACCCTCTTTGGTGATAGAAAAATATTCTATTGGTTTCATAATTATGAGCCAGTATTTCCCATTAGGCTGTAAGCTCTTTGAAACCAGGGACAGTATATTATTTAATCTCTGTGTTTTCACTGCCCAACAACAAAATGGTATTTTACTGTAGAAACTCAGATGTGAAAAAAATGAATTTCTACTACTATCAACTTAGTTCAGGCTCTGATCACTTCATATTGAGCTACTTGCAACAACTCTTAATTAATCTCCCTACTCTTAACTGTCCCTCTCATTTTCTTACATATTATTGCTATTGGCATAATAGCATGTCACTATCCTATTTGAAACAACTTTCAATAGGTCCCCCTTTGCCTCCATCACAGTCTTTTAACATGATATCAACTCTGATGTATACTAACAGCTTTATGTTTGATTAAACTCTTTATATAAAATCTAAGCTACAGCCTCTTTGATCTATTAATCATCATATTCTGAATAGACCATGTTGTTCCCATACCTACTTATGCTAAAGCCCATCCTACAAATGTCCAAACTTCTCCTTTCCATTTACTTAAATCCTATCCCACCTTCACAGTCTAGATCAAGTCACACCTTCATAGAAGCCTCTATGATGTTACCAGTCCATAATGGCAAGGTCTTTTCCTGCATTGCCTTAATTGTTTTCTTTACAAATACCTCTTTCTGGAAAGCAAGATTTATAAGTTTCCTGAAAGCAGTTCCTATGTCTTCCACATGGTGCCCTTTGCTTAAAAGATGCTAAATATTTTTTTAAATACCTTTAGTTATGGATGGCACAATACTTTTATTTTATTTATTTATTTTTAATGTGGTGCTGAGGATCAAACCCAGTGCCTCAAACACACTAGGTAAGCGCTCTAACACTGAACTACAGCCTCAGCCCCTAAAATATGCTAAATATTTTATTGGACAAAATTATTGTACCCAAACCTGCCTTGTGCTCAGTCTGACCTTCCTGCCAAAAATTCCTAGTCCTTTACCTATGTAAATCTAATCCATTTCTAAATTCCTACCTCTTCAATAAAGCATTTTCTGATTAATAGTAATCTTTTACTCTCCTCTAAATTTATATAATTTATCCCCTATACTATACATTTCTCAAATCTTGCATTTTATTGTTAGTTAATTGATCAAACATATATATGTTTAATTTACCATAGCAGGCTGTAATTTCATTAAGAGGAATGTCTATTTCACATGTTCCTGTTTATCTACAACCAAACCTCAAACAAAATGTCATACTATGTACATTTTCATTGATAAAATAAGCTTCAATGTACCAAATGCGCTAAGGAAAATTGAACTCTAAAGAAATCAATCATTTAAAAATCCAACTCCTCTTCCCATGTCAAACACCCTAAAAACATGTCCACCAAAAGACACAAACCATCTATCCCAAGAAAATATACTGAAGATTCAAGAATTAAGTATATTTTCTGTGCCACCTTCATTTCCTACATACTGGATCTATGATTCCTAAAAATAAATTCATTTTAAAATTTTCAGTACAACAAAATCTTCGAATGTCCATTGAGTATATCATATGGATGTTTAACCTCAAACAGAAGAGGAGATGAAAGACCTACTGTAATAATTCTTATCAACAGTCAGATAAGATAGTAGCTATCACCTGGGAATATCCATATGAACATCATTAATGAAAATCTCAGGGGCCAGTGAATATTTGCCTTAATTTCTTTGTGACTAGTGATAACTTTTAAATCTAACTCATGAAGGAATTGTTATTGAGAGGATGGAACTCTCAGTATTGAACCTATCTTATTTTCTATACATCTAGCATGCCATTTCTGCAACTTCAAGTACTTGTATTAGAAGGATATATTTAATTTACTTTTAAATTTTTACTGTATTCCTAAGTATGAATTTACTGTATCTTTGGGCCAAAAATTTGTTGGAGACAAGCAATTCCTATTTTTATAATTTAAGTCTATAGGAATATATCTGTCATGTTAAATTTTCTCTGAGTAGAACTTTTCAGGAATTCATTTAATAAGTAGAGTTGGAGAGAGCTCAAACATATTTTATTATATTATCCAACAGTATGTTCAAAAACTATTACATTAATAAAATAACATCAGGCCTTGTGCCACAGGAAGGATGGGGGAACAAAGTGGTTAAGCTGCAAGATATTCTGTTATTCATCTTGATGAGCATGAATAAATTGCTTCTCCTCTATCTCCTAAATCTGACTTTCAAAGATTCTGATCTTGACTTTCACAAGCCAGATGCTGCTCTCCTCTGTTCCTGATTTTAGTCTGGCAATGTCAATTTGATTTCCTACATTCTTGTTCTGTATTTTTATTTGCTGCATGATTTTCCTAGATCACTATGTATAGATTTTTAAATTCTATCTTGGTAGTTTCATTCCAATTCAAAATAACTTTGATTATTTGATTTGTTATTACTGTCATTGGAATGAACAGTAATTGATTAACCCTATCCAATCAGTAATTAAAGGAAGGGCCCTAGCCCTTTCACCAATAAGAACATAAAGATCTATACTAAGATTAGAACAGGAAAATTTATGTCCCCATACAGATAGGAGTCAAAGGAAAGAAAAAAAGCTAAAAACAGGTTATCTGTTTGGATAATAAGTTCTGATATGATCTTTTAAAAACATTTTCATTACAGTCATGGTAACTTTGTAGAATTTAAAAAAAAAAGATATAATGTTTTAAGAGAATTAAAGCCCAAGGTAAGGAGAAAATAACAGTAACTTAGTTGCTATAGTAGAATTCAGGGCCCAGGATCAAAAACATTTGCATTATAAGGGACTAAAAGAATTTGTGAAGGAGACAAATAAATGGGGGTGGGTAATGAAGACTGGAGACAGAAAACATTCTGATTTTTTAAACAGGCAGTACATTCCCAAGCCTTGCTAAAAGTAGGGGCCACAGAGCAATTGTTTTAGCATAACCTGGGAACATGTTAGAAATGGAGATCACACCCGCTTTCCTGACCTACTGAATTAGAATCCGCATCTTAACAAGATATTCAGCTAATCATATAAACAACAGTTTGAAAAGCACTAAACACAAACTAGCAAGGATTCTCTGAGAAAAGGGCAAGACAAATTTGTTTTATCTTTTACAAGTTTACATATATGATAAAATTAAAGAGTAAATAGAGGGCTGGGGTTGTAGCTCAGTGGTAGAGTGCTTGCCTCGTATGTGAGGCACTGGGTTTAATCCTCAGCATCTCATAAAAATAAATAAATAAAATAAACATGTTGTGTCCATCTAGAACTAAAAATATTTTTTTTTTAAAGAGAGAGTGAGAGAGGAGAGAGAGAGAGAGAATTTTTAATATTTATTTTTTAGTTCTTGGCGGACACAACATCTTTGTTGGTATGTGGTGCTGAGGATCGAACCTGGGCCGCACGCATGCCAGGCAAGCGCGCTACCACTTGAGCCACATCCCCAGCCCCCTAAAAATATTTTTAAAAAAGAATAAACAGATATAATCAACCAATTTCAGAAAAAAAATGACTCACAATAACAGAATATCAAAACATCTACCCAATTTTCTAGAATCTAAAGGATATGTTCTTCCCTTAAATAATACCATATACTATGAGGACCTCATAAGCATATAACCTGAAATTGTCTACTCTATAAAAGGTGAAACTTGAACTAGGAGCAGTTCCACATGCCTGTAGTTCCAATAATTCTGGAGGCTGAGGCAGGAAGATCACAAAAATTTGAGGCCAGCCTAGGCAACTCAGTGAGATCCTCAGCAATTTAGTGAGACTGTCTCAAAACAACAACAAAATAATTAATTAAAAGGATTGGGGATGTAGTTCAGTGGTGAGGCACCCCTGGGTTCAATTCCCCAGTATAAAAATGAAATGAAAAAAGGTGATGCTTGATTATAAAAGTTGAATTTTTTAAAAAGATCACCTAAAAGATAATGGTATTTTCATCCATTTTAGGTATTCAAAATTTTATGTATTCAATATATACAATACCAATACATATAATATCTATGTATTCAAAATTTTATTTCTGCATCAAAGTCAATCATCAGAAAGCAACGTTAGCTTAGTCAATTGCAGAAATGCATTCACTTTCTAACAGTCACTGTTCTTGCATTTAGCTTTTGTTGCTAAAAACAACTTCTCTATATAAATTATACTGATGTTTTTGCTATAAAATTATTATTAAAAGCATTGTCCATTACGCTACTGCTATACCACCTACAGATGTTAAATGTGCAAAAAAAAAAAAAATGAGCAAAGAAGACTGGAAGAAAAATCACCTTTCAGATATGAGGGTTTTTTTTCCCCCAGGGTTGGGGATAGAACCCAGGACCTCATATGCATGCTGGGAAAGCACTCTACCACTGAGCCATATCCCTAGCCCTCAAACTTTGTTATTAACTGAATGACAGTGAAGCATGTTAATATAGTAGAAACAGGCAAGAAAATATAAGCTATATTTTAAATTTGAAGTCTAAAAATATGAATACTTAATTTATTAAAGTTTCCCTTTGAAATCAATGATTCCATTTTGAAATAGAAACCCAAAACCCCTTCTTCTACACCAATAAGTCAATGTCCACACAGGCTTATAGAGAGAAGCAGATACATGAAGTGAAATGTAGGTACTGTTATCAAGAGGAAGACAGAATGAATGAATGACAGAGGGCTAAAAATAACAAATGTCTGCTACATCTAATATTCCAAAGTTGTCTAATTAGGATTCAGTACCATACTACACTGAAATCCAATTCATTCAATTTGTAGCTCATTATTCATATTAGTAATATTAATTGAGAAAGACAAAATGATGTTTTCATTATCTTAATGTTAGAAATCAGAAAACTTTTAGAATTCAATCTTTAAAGCCTATGATTGTGAGCATGGAGTTCAGGTAATCATTTCCATCTCTGGAAAGCAATTTCAGCACAGAAAACTGAGCCAGATTACTCCTTACCAAATGAGTTTCCCAAAGAGTGACTTCATTAAGAACATGTGAATTAAATTTTACATCTGTGTTATTACTTAGGGGCACTTCTGCAGAAAGAGATTCAGAATGTTTATATAGGTTGTCATATTCACTGAAAAGGTCAAATCATTGAGGTGAGGCAAGGATTTTTCCTTGGATGACAAATTAAGCTGAATTTGCTCAGCAGTTCAAAAAATATCTCTTCAGCACCTGTCATAAATGCTGTGTTACATTATCCAGATCTCCCTTTCAAGACTAAAGTATTTTTTCTCCATTGTTCTTTGGTAACTTGCGAGGTTGAAAAAAGCTACCATACCCATTGGATGGCCAACATCCAATGATAACCAAAACAGGGCTATAAGGCTCAATCCTCTCACTTTAACTTAGGACAATCCTGAGGGACCATCACAGCTTCAGAGCTCCTCGTGAGTAAAGGTAGGCCTTGTCACAATAGTTCAACCCAACTCCTCCCTTTATTTACTCTTTTCCTTTCCCTCACAGATGTTGATTCTGAGAACACACCTTAATAAACCACTTAAACAAACCTCAATCTCAAAATCTGCTTCCAGGGCAACCCAACCTGTGACACACCACATCCAACTAAGCCCCTCTAACCTACAAGAAACAGTAGCAACTATTGCATTGAGCATCCAATAATTTTAAGGAGGCATGATCTCTGTTGCAACCACAGAATAATTATTCAGTGCACATGTATAATTACTGTATCTACAAGTTTTATGTTTAGCTTTTTAGGACAAAGTGTTACCTGGTGAATTATACATCAATATGCCCAAGTTTTATTGCCTTAAAAATACTGCCACCTTGGATTTAAGTTTTAAAACAAGCTTTATTTTAATGCTAACCATTGCAGAAATACTTTCTGTAATTATACTTAAATTATTTTGACCAATCTACATTAAACTTAAGACTCAGGAACTATGTTCAAAAGTTCTATCATATAAAAGTTCTCATTGACACCAGAAACAAATATGCCTTACAGGACAGTGTTATTTATTATGTCTGTGCAACAGAAAATACCACAAAAAATTATAATCTTCAAGCAACCTGTCTGATAAATTCTCAGCCATATTTTCAATGTGCCAACTAACAGCATTTCTGTTTAGCTTTCCACTTGAAACTTAAGAATACACGTGTTGTTATCTCACTCAATAGATGCTCTTTTGTAAATGTGTATCAGTAAACCTAATGCCTGACAATCTTTTTCCTCAATATAGCTGCATTTTACAATAGGATTGCTTTTTTTTTCCACTTTCCAAAGTAAACTCAGTAGAAATTTTGCTCCTTTTCTTGAATTCAGTTTTTCATTACATACCTTGTCTGTGCACTGGTCATAGTTTCTATTATATTTTATTGTACAAAGTGTTTTTAAGTTGTAGTCATGCCAGGCACAGGGGCACATACCTATAATCCCAGCAGCCCAGGAGGCTGAGGCAGGAGGATCTCGAGTTCAAAACCAGCCTTAGAAACAGTGAGGTGCTAAGCAACTCAGTGAGACCCTATCTCTAAATAAAATACAAAATAGGGCTGGGGATGTGGCTCAGTGATCCAGTGCCCCTGAGTACAAACCTTAGTACCCCCCCCAAAAAATGTTGTAATCATTTGACACAATTTGTTTGTATATTAAACATACAAGAATTTTCTTTTACTTCTATCACAAAGAAATCTGTTCTTTTCCATTTTCTTGAGAAATACCTTTACAAGTCTAGCTTCCATTCTTCCACTTTAGAGATGTGGGTGTCATGATATCTTATTTCCCTCTTATATCTTCTATAAAAATAATAACAACATACAGAAATGATAAAAATGGGCAACTTGACACATAGAATATGAGAGAAAATTGTATGGACTACTGCAAACAGGAGAATACATCCAATGTCTAAAGGTGGCAACTGCTACTTAACTACAAATGATTTTTGCTTACTATTTCCAGATTTTTCAATGTTATTCAAGAGAAACCAGAAAACCTGACTTTTATGTTAAATTTAATGTTCATCCATGGAAACTTTATTAGTCATTGTGATTGGCATGTTTGTTTCCTCTTCTCAGGGTTCCAAATTTTTATTTAAATTTTAAAAGCTTTATTATACTAGAACACAGAACACTGCCAATTATTTTTTTTTGGAAAGAAAAAGGACAAAACTTTAAAACAACCCAAACTTTAAAAAACTAAAATTAAGTGAATTTCTTTTTTTGTGAACAGAATAGAGGAAATTAGACTATCTGGCTAAATAATTAGGTGGATTTATATTAGGTTCAATGATTGTTCCCCCAAAAAAACATCAATTAATGGGTTGAAGTTAACCTGAAAATTAGTCTGTGCTGCCATGAGGGTTCTGGCCTCAGTTTTACCCCCATTTATCAAGTTAGATTAGGAGTCAGCAACTATGACCTGTAGTCCAGCTGTTTAGTTTTATAAAGTTTCACTGGTGGATCCAGACATGGTGGCATATGCCTATAGTCAGCTATTCAGGAAGCTAAGGTGGGAGGATTACTTGAGCCTAGGGAGTCAAGACCAGCCTGGGTAATAGAGCAAGACCTCCTCTCAAAACAAAAAGTGTTTTTGGAACATAGTCACATGTTTCACTTGTTTCATATATGGCTACTGTAAAAGCAATGGTAAAGTTGACTAGCTGTGACAGAAACTATGTACTCCACAAACCTAAAACATATTCTATCTTGTCATTTAAGAAGTTTGTGGATCCCTGAGGTAGATGAAGACAGGTGGCATGACTATCAAACCTGAAGATGACACAAACGAGAAGGGATTGTTAATATACTGCATGATAATTGAAATTCACAAAAATCAGAACATCTAAAAAACAGGCTGCAACAATCAGACTGATATTTAGTAGGTGGGGGCTGGGGATCTACCTCAGTTGGTAGAGTGCTTGCCTTGCATGCACAAGGCCCTGGGTTCAATCCCCAGCACCACAAAAAAAAAAAAAAAAAAAAAAAAAAAGAATGGCTACTGGGAA
This sequence comes from Urocitellus parryii, assembly GCF_045843805.1. NCBI lineage: Eukaryota > Metazoa > Chordata > Mammalia > Rodentia > Sciuridae > Urocitellus > Urocitellus parryii. Next base: position 75,491,930 of record NC_135547.1, read on the forward strand.
CTTACTCAACCATAAAAGTAAAGGATGTGGAATTCAGGCATTAAGAGCAACTGGTGTTATAAAAATATAGTTTTGTAAGTCTAGTAAAATAACCACATGATGTGGCTGCCAGAAAAGATCCAATTTTCCTTTTCTTTTCTATTTTTGGTACTGGGGATTGAATCCAGGATTTCATGCATGCTAAGCACACACTCTACCTCTGAGCTACACCCACAGCCCCAGAAAAGAGCCAATTTAAATTTTGTCAACATTAAAAGAAATATTGGATCTAGAATAGTGCTGTCCAATAGAAATCCCTGTTAAATGGAAATGTTGTCTACCTGTGCTGTCCAATAAGGTTACCATAGCTATAAGTGAGACTTGATACGTGGCTCTTATGTTTAAGGGACCAAACTTTAAATTTTATTTAAATAGCTACACGTGTCTGTTTGCTACCATATTGGACAGTACAAGTTTAGAACATTTAGAACATGAAAAGTATATGTTATTGCTTGGACCACATCTGAATATTGTGTTCAGTTCAGTTACCACATTTACTCAGGAAGTAACTACATCATGAACAATGTTAAAATGAACTGAGGAAGAGCTGACAAATTAAAGATTTAGATGTTGCCATGCAGTAATCCTGGGATGTTTTACTACTAAGCAACATCCCCAGCCCTTTTTATTTATTTCTTATCTTGAGATTGGGTCTTGCTAAGTGACATAGGTCCTCACTATGTTGCTAAGGCTGGCTTCAAACTTGTGACCCTCCTGCCTCAGTCTTCTGAGTCACTGGGATTATAGGCATGTGCCACCATGCATGGCCCTGATTATTTTTTTGTTACAGCTTTATTGAGGTATAATTCAGACACCATAGACTTTATCCATTTAAAGTACACAATTCAATGGTTTTTAGTATACTCTCAGAGTTGTGCAAGTATTAATCAATTTTATAACACTTTCATCATCTACAGCCCTGGATAATCACTCTTCTTTTTTCTGCCTGTAAATCTGCCTATTTGGTACATATCATATAAAATAAATCTTACAATATGCATTTTTTGTGTGTACTGGTTTTTCACTTAACATGCTTTATAGTATGGGTATACCACATTTTATTTATCCATTAATCAGTTGATAGATATGTGCATTGTTTCCACATTTGCCTATTATAAATGAAGCTGCTGTGAACACTGGTATACAATATTTTTGTGGATCTATGCTTAGAATTTTCTTGGTTATAAACTTAGGAGTGGAATTTCTAGATACTATAGTTTGGAGATGTGCTTTGCTCCCCAAAGGTTCATGTGTTGGAGGCTCAGTCCCCAGAGTGGCAGTGTTGGTATGGTGCAGAACCTTTAAGTGGTAGGTCCTAGTAAGAGATCCTTAGGTGATTGGGGTTGCTGTCCTCTTAAAGGAATACTGGCGCTCTGGAGTAAGTTCTCACAACAGTGAATTGTTATAAAATCCAGATCCAGAAGCTTAGTTTGTCTTTGGCTTCCAGTATTAAAATGTGACCACTTGCTCCCACACACACTCCCACTGTTGCCATCACCCATGATATGATAAAGTCAAGAAGGCCATCACTAGAACTGAAGCAATGCCAGTTGCATGACCTTGAACTTTCAAACTATGTGCTACACAGTTTCTTCATAAGTAGCATGTCACAGATATTTTATTATAATGACAAAAAGCTGACTGATATACAGGGTCATATGATAACTCTGTTTAACTTATTGAATAAATAACACAGTTTTTCAAAGAAGTTGCACCATCTTACATTCTCACCAACAGTATACGGGGATTACAATTCTCCACATTCTTGTCAATGTTTGCCATTATTTTTATTCTTATTTTTTTGGATGGGGAATTGAACCCAGGGGTGCTTAACCACTGAGATACATCCCCAACCCTTTTTATTTTATTTTATTTTTTTGAGACAGTGTCTTGCTAAATTGCTTAGGGCCTTGCTAAGTTGCTGAGGCTGGCTTTGAATTTGTAATCCTCCTGTCTCAGCCTCCTGAGCCGCTGGAATTACAGGCAGATGCTACCATGCCTGGCTGCCATTATCTTTTCTATTATAGCTAACCTAGTAGATGTGAAATGTCTTCTCATTGTGGTTGATTTGCATTTACCTGATGGCTAATGATGTTGAGCATCTTTTCAAGTGCTTATTCCACAGTGATTCTTAAGACATTAAAGTTTGAGAATCACTAAAATGTCTATACAAACTTCAAGGTCCCTTTTGACATTAATGATCCCATGAAGATAAACACAGAGAAGCATATAACTTGTAAATATGTATCCATCCATCCTTCCTGTTCTACAGGACTGGCCTGCATTTTATTCTTTTTATTTTATATTAAAATATTAATATGACACTTAAAATTAACTTTATTATTGAATAAAGAAGTAGTACCATCTTCTAAACTGTTCACCACAATGATAAATATTGTGCTCTCAAAATATGAGTGTGTGCCTGTATATATTCAGTATATGTTAATGAAAACCACAGAAAATGTTAAACTTTAGAAAAAGGAAAATCAATTCTTCTATACCTTTCATGATCCATCAGCAGTTTAACAATATTCAGACAGAAGTTTAAAGGCATATCAAAATGTAGTATTTCCATGACAGCTAACAAAGAGAAAAAAATACAATCATCATATCAGTTTTATTTTTTAAGAAAACTTAGCTGTTTTCATCACCTTTCCTCTAGTCAAAATTTACATACTAAATGTTTGCTATATACCATATTTTGCCTAGCAAATTATAAAAATCTTTTTTAAGTACTAATATCCAAAGCTAGAAAGAAGGTAGTGTCATAGGCAAAGGAACCTGGTACCATCCTTTTGAAAAGTAATTTGGCAATACTACATGCTAAAAACACTACAGTTAAGACCTTAGAATCTGAAATCAGGTGAACCTAAATTTGATATCACTTGCCACCTGTATGACCATAAGCAAAGTACTCAACTTTTTGCACCTTAGATTTGTCACCTGTGAAATGGAGAATATATTACCAACCTTTTAGTTTTTTGAGAAGACTACATAAGACAATGTATGGAAATTATATGTACCTAGCACTTAATAAACATTACACTCAATAAATGGCAGTTACTATTACTGTTATTCACATTACTTCAGAAGTTGCACTACTGAAAAGTCATCTGAAATAAATATGGGAAAAGGTTTTTGAACAAAAATGTTAAAATCAGTATATATTATTATTTTTAATATTTATTTTTTAGTTGTAGTTGGACATAATACCTTATTTTACTTATTTATTTTTATGTGGTGCTGAGGATCGAACTCAGGGTCTTGCACATGCAAGGTGAGCGCTCTACTGCTGAGCCACAACCCCAGCCCCAAAATCAGTGTATATCATAATAATAGAAAGGAAAAATAACCCAAATATGCACTATACGATAGCCTTAAACTGTTATGCAACCATTAATATTGCTGAATATAAGATAACATGGGAAACTGAATATGCACTGATTGAAAAATGTTTCTAAGACTAGTATGTGAAAAATTGGAAAACAAGGTTATATGTACTATATGATTATAATTCTGTAAAACACACAAGAAAAAAAACTGAAAATGCTAAGTGACTGTGTTTAGATTCAATGTGTATTCTCTGTGCCAGGCACTGTCTTGCTGCTGTAAACCCAGAAAACAACACACAAAAATCACTGTTCTTAGAAAGCTTATATTCTAGATGGTAGAACTATGGAAATTTTAATATCTTCCAAAATCTACTTTGATGAGCATGTGATATCCTTTCATAATAAAAAAATTGTATATTTTTAAATTTTCACCTTTTTTGCTGTAAAAAAATATCAGTAGCCTGGCATGGTAGCACAAGACTATAATATAATCCCAGAGGCTTGCAAAGCAGAGGAAAGAGGATTATAAATTCAAGACCAGCCTGGGCAATTGAGCAACATCCTATCTCACATGAAAAATAAAAGGGCTGGGGATATAGCTCAGTGATAGTGCACATTTGGGTTCAATCCCCAGTTCTGAATTTTATAAAAACAGTGAAATTCTAATGACAGTAATTATGTTAACCATTGTAAGAGTACAGAACTTTTACTAGTAAAGAAATGAAGCGACTAAGGCTGGGGATGTGATAGAGCACTAGGGTGTGCCACGCCCTGGGTTCAGTCCTCACTGGGTGTAACACCTAGCACAAAAATACTATAAAATGCAAATTTCATAATTATCTCAATATATAAAAATAAAAATTAATTTTATTATTTTAAAATATTAAAAACTTGGATTCAGGGAAGTCTCCTAATTTTTTAAAAATATTTATCTTCTAGTTGTAGTTGAACACAATACCTCTATTTTATTTATTTATTCTTATGTGGTGCTGAGGATCGAACCCAGGGCCTTGCATGTGTGAGATAAGTGTTCTACTGCTGAGCCACAACCTCAGCCCTCCTAATTTCTAATCAAACTTTGTCACTCTAACAGTCTCCAAATTGAATTAAGTAAAAACAATCAAGGAAAAGAATAATTTCACTTTACCTTGCTTTGTTTTGGATTTTTTTTCCTTAGGTATATGAGAAGCAGACCTTAAAGTGAAATTATTCTTGGGGCTGAGGATTCAGCTCAGTGACAGAGCACTTGCCTAGCATGTGAAAGGCCCTTGGTTCAGTCCCTGGCCCTGAAGATAAAGTTAATCTTTTTTTTTTTTTTTGTGGTGGTAGACAACTTCAGAAGGTTTGGGCAGCTATAATTCTCTGCTGGACTAAAAGAAAACTGATTGCTTTTATTCAGCTTTTTTTTAAACCACCTTTTAAATTTGCACCTATTCTTTATTCTGATTCTTCCAGGTTGGTAATCTCTTTCCTATGTGATCAGTTTCTTTCTCAGCCATCACCAAATTATATCTATTGTTAGTATACTACAAAAGATCTTGTCTTCAACAAATTGGTGATATTTCAAAATTGTGTACTCTTTATACACAGAGATGATACCTTCAAGGAGTTCTTCATTAGGTGTTTCACCTTTCAAGAGGATTCTCATCTTTAAGAAAAGCCCAGCTGGATTTAAATGTGCCTATTTTAGACAAAGAAACCACAATGATATTATAACTCTGGAATATAAAAGACAATTTTCAAGTAATTACCTGCTTTATTCAACCACTGAATGATGACTCGGGATCAAAGGAATTCAAAATCATAAAAATCATATAATAACATCTGGTCTATTCCTGAGGATATTTTCTGATATTTTATTCAATCTAAACAAAATAACATGAGGAAAAGAATATGCAAACATTTCCATAGAGTGACAAATATTTAGTGGCAAGGTCAATTCTTAAACTGTGTGAATCATAGATAATATTCTTCATAAGCAAAACCTCAAACATCACTTAGATTTATTTTCTTTTGAGACTTTAATAAGTAAAGCTCTTTGTAAACAATGTTAGAATGAAATGAAAAAAATATATTGTCTTTTCTACAAGATATATCTGTGTTATTTACCATTAGTAACAATTTTCTCTGAATGATATTTCCAAGTCACTGTTATCTGGCCCCAATTAATCTGTGATCTCTTTCTTGGTTCTACATTTATCTGACAAGGTACATCTTTAAAAAACAGGCTAAGATTAAAAGTGCAGCTTAGGCCCATAGAAAAGAACCTTCCTCTCTATAATGCCAAGTAGCCTCTACACAAACATTGTATTCATTGGATCCATACTCTGCAAATAATTGCAGTTATTCATACATTAAGAACGAATGGGGGACGGGGCTGGGGTTGTGGCTCAGCAGTAGAGAACTCGCCTAGCTTGTGCAAGGCGCTGAGTTAGAATCTCAGTACCATGAAAGAAAGAAAGAAAGAAAGGAAAGAAGGAAGGAAGGAAGAATGGAAGGAAGGAAGAATGGAAGGAAGGAAGGAAGGAAGGAAAGAAAGAAAGAAAGGTATTGTATCCCACTACAACTAAGAAAAAAATTAAAAAAGAAAGAATAAAAGGGGGGGGGGGCTGCTGCTGGTGTTGTGGCTCAGTGGTAGAGCACTTGCCTAGCAAGTGTGAGGCACTGGGTTCAATTCTCAGCACTGCATATAAATTAATAAATAAAATAAAGGGCCATCAACAACTAAAAAATATTTTAAAAAAGAATGAATAGGAGGAACCAGGAATGGTGACACACACCTGTAATCCCAGCAACTAGGGAGGTTGATGCAGTAGGATCTCAAGTTCAAAGCTAGCCTCAGCAACGTAGCAAGGACCTGTGCAGCTGAGTGAGACCCTGTCTCAAATTTTAAAAAGGGTGAGGGATGGGGATGCAGCTCAGTGGTTAAGCACCCCTCATTTGAGGTTCAATCCTCATTTCCAACAACAACAACAAAAAAGTATGAATAGGAAGGTAGGGAAAGTAAGCACTGATAATAAAAGGGTTGAAAATTATAGATGACATGAACACAAAGAATAAACTAAGCCTGACAATTTCAACTATAACATTACCATTGTGTTGGTGAGTTTTCTAATACTATAACAAAATACTTGAGATAATCAACTTAAAAAGAGGAAAGGTTTATTTTGGCTCACAGTTTTGGAGGTTTCATTCCATGGTTGGTTGACCCCATTGTTTTTGGGCCTGGGGAGCATCATGGTGGGAGCACATGGTAAAAAAAAAAAAAAAAAAAAAAAAGCCTGTTCACCTCACTACCAGGATACAAAGAGAGAGAAAAAGGAGGGGAAAGAGACCCCAACTCCACACTCCCCTTTAAAGGCACACCCCTAAAAGACCTGAAACCTCCCACTAGGCCCCACCACTTAAAGGTTCCACCATCTCCCAATACTGTCATAAACTGGGGATTAAGCTATTAACATATGGATATTTGGTGAACACTCATCCTAAGAATAGCAATAGCTTTTCCTATAGGCACATCAGAATGTATACTGGGTTCAAATTCATTTTACCTTCAGAGATGCATAAGTCTTATAGATTTGGCAGACTGTTTTCCTTAAGTATGCCATATGCACACAATTTATTCCACTTTTCTCTGATTTTATTACTAAAAAATCTCCAAAAATGGACACTATGCTTTGTTGTATCATCATGTTTTTGTTTCTATAAAAAATCTGCACTGTGTTGTCCATATTTACTATCTCCTTAAACTATACTTTCAGAAGTCATCAATGATTGTCTGTTAAATCTATCAGCTCTCTCCCTACTATCTTGTCTTCTCTGTAATTTTTTATCACCAATGTTTCTCAGTCTTCTTCCTTAGATTTTTATTTGCTTTTCAATAACCAGTAGTTATTGAGAAACAGGCTCCAGATACAACAAACATAACAGGGTAATTATTGTGAATCCTGTTTTGCAAATGATAACTTGAATAGCTTACCCACAGTCACGTGATAAGTGATAGAGCTGAAATTTGTATTTGAATCTGTTAGACACAAAAGACACTTAATCTATCTTGGGTCTGCATATTACCTGAAAGCCTTAAAAATAATATAATTTTTTAGTATAAAGCATATCATATATATATACACATACCTAAATATATAAAACATATATGTATAGTTTATAGAATACTATAGTTTGAATCTGAAAATGTCCCCCAAAGGTCCATATGTTAAAAGGCTTGGTCTTCAGCCTACAGTACTATTGAGAGGTGATGAAATGAAGAGATGGGACCTAGTTGGAAGAAGTTAGATCACTGGAGACATACCCATAAAGGAAATATTGGGAACCTGGCTACTTCCTCTTTCTCTCTTTCCTTGTTCTTTAGGCAACGTAAGGTGAATAGACCTCCTTGTCACACATTCCTTCCATGATGTACTACCATTCTGCAGGCCCCAAAACAATAGGCCAATTGACCATGGATTGAAACCTCTAAAAATGTCAGCCAAAATAAATCTTTCATGGTTTTAAGTTGATTTGTCTCAGGTGTTATATCAATAATAGGATGATGACTGACAACAATTTGCATTATGAAAAGTTTCCATTTCAACATAAATTTAGTATCTGTTTAATGAGGTCATAAGTAAGCAAACTGTTTTTTTTAATTTGTTCTAATTAGTTATACGTGACAGTAGAACACATTTTGACACATCATACATAAATGGAGTATAAACTTCTCATTCTACTGGTTGCACGTGGGCAAAATGTGTTTTATTTTTTTTTTAAAGAGAGAGTGAGAGAGGAGAGGGAGAGAGAGAATTTTTAATATTTATTTTTAAGTTCTCGGTGGACACAACATCTTCATTTTGTATGTGGTGCTGAGGATCAAACCCGGGCCGCACGCATGCCAGGCGAGCGCACTACCACTAAGCCACATCTCCAGCCCGGCAAAATGTGTTTTAATAGGTACTCTAAGTAATACTTTTTACATGCTAAAGTTTAAGAATAATTATTTTGTGGGTTTCTGTTGTATGAATATATCACAATTTATGTGCCCATTTTGCCTTGGCCATTTGAATTGCTTCCAACCCAATTGATAACATGAAGTAGCATGGTATTAGCATTCAGTATAGTTCTCCACAAAGCCTAGAATTTCCTTTAAAGTATATACCCATGAGTAAATTGTTGGCTGACTGGGTATGACCAAGTTCAACTTTATCAAGTAATATCAAACTGTTACTCATAGTGGTTGCTCAAGTCTCAACAACAACAACAAAAACAAACAAACAAAAAAAAAACAGGAATAAAGAGAAATTCCTCAGGGCTGGGGCTGTAGCTCAGTGGTAGAGCACTTGCCTCACATGTGTGAGGCACTGGGGATGATCCTCAGCACCACATAAAAATAAATAAAGATATTGTGTGTCCATCTACAACTAAAAAAATTTTTTAAAAAGAGGAATTCCTCAACCTAATAAAGGGCATCTATAAAAAAACCCTCATCTAACACAACACTTAGTAGTTAAATACTGAAAGCTCTACCCCTGACACCAGAAACCAGTATACCTGCTCTTGCTACTTCT